>NC_062545.1:17345202-17667657 GCF_016906955.1 Phacochoerus africanus
CCACTATTTACCTTGGGGCTTAAGAGCACATGAGCTTCTTCCGATATAGATTCAAATTTGTGTTCTGTCTAAATTTACCTTTTTTAATTCCCTAATTTCAAAATGCTGGGGGTTTTTTTAGTTACAGCTGATTTACAATGTTGTGCTAATTTCTGCTGCACAGCAAAGCAACTTAGTTATACTCATATACCCAATTTTTGTCTTTTTAGGGCCACACCCGCAACATATGGAAGTTCCCCAGGCTGGCAGTCAAATCCAAGCTACAGCTGCCAGCCAACACCACAGCCACAGCGACTGCAGATCTGAGACATGTCTGCAACCTACACTGCAGCTCATGGCAATGCCAGAGCTGAGCAGAGCCAGGGTTCAAATCCATGTCCTCATGGATACCGGTCAGCTTTGTTTCCACTGAGCCACAACGGGAACTTCTACACATTCTTTTCCGTAAATATTATTTTCCACCACAGTCTATCCCAGGAGACTGGAGAGAGTTCCCTGTGCTATAGAGCAGTGCCTTGTTGTTTATCCTCTCTAAATTTAATAGTTCACATCTACTGACACCGAACGCCCAGTCCATCCCTCCCCCTCCCTCCCTCCCTTCTCCTTGGCAAAGGCAAGTCCGTTCTTCATGTCTGTGACTCTGTTTCTGATTTGTAGATAGGTTCCTTTGTGCCATATATTAGATTCCAGATATAAGTGATGTCATATGGTATTTGTCTCTTTCTTTCTGACCTACTTCACTTAGTATGAGAATCTTTAGTTGCATCCATGTTGCTGCAAATGGCATGATTTCATTCTTCTTTCTGACTGAGTAGTATTCCATTGTATAAATGTACCACACTTCTTAATCCATTCATCTATTGGACATTTGGGTTGTTTCCAAGTCTTGGCTATTGTCAATAGTGCTGCAATGCACACTGGGGTGCATGTATCCCCTTGAATCATTGTTTTGTCCAGGTATATGCCCAGGAGTGGAATTGCTGAATCATATGGCAGCTCTATTTTTAGTTTTCTGAGGAACCTCCACACTGAACTCCATAGTAGCTGCATCACTTTACATTCCCACTGACAATACAGGAGCATTCCCTTTTCCCCACATCCTCTCTAGCATTTGTTTGCAGACTTTTTAATGATGGCCAAGCATTATGGTTTTGATTTGCATTTCTCTAATAACTAGCGATGCTGAGCATCTTTTCATGGGCCTACTGGCCATCCGTATGTTATCTTTGGAGAAATGTCTATTTAGGGCTTCTGCCCATATTTTGATTGGGATGTTTTTTGTTGTTGTTGAGTTGTATGAGCCGTCTGTATGTTAAAATGCTAGGTTTTAAAATTACAAAACAAGATGGCTAGTGATTTTTTTCTAAAGGCCACACTTTCTCAGAGACCCCAGCCTCTGCAGTCAGATTCTTAACCAATTGCACTATGGAAGGAATTCCTAACAATTTTTTACAATGCATTTTACATGGGGTGGGGGAACCCTGGTTATTACTTACATAATTACAGTTTTATATTCCACTCTGCTCCCAAAGGCAATTGATCTTTATTTGATAACCTTGTATATTTTAAAGCAAATTTACAGAGTTTCAGTTTACTTCTGAAAGTTTTAAAACAATGACTTTTCAAAGTGTGTGTGTCTGTCTGTCTGTCTGTCTACCTTCATATCCTATTTCTCCTAGTCTCATAGTTTTCCTGCACTTGAAGTCTATGACATGATTATTAGAGGGATGTCATCTTTACTGGGTTAATGCTTATTTTATCTTGAAGATCTTAAAGACATTCATGGAGACAGATTCTAAAATGTTCCCATTTCTAACAGCACTTATTATAAAGAATATTTATATTTAATCTCAATCCCCTCCAGCTGCAATTTGCATCCATTTCCTTTTATTCTCTCCTCAGTAGAGATTAAAACCAAACAAAACACTGCTCAGTACATCTTAACATCTACTGTCTAATAATCCTTCGTGTACTGGAAGACAGTGAGTTCTTTTCTGCTTCTCTGCTAAGATAAATCTTTTCCAATTTCAACCCATGAGACCTATTTTAAAAAGCCCTCAATCACTTCACTGCTCTTCTAGAGTCTCTCCATGAGCCTCTCTAGTTGTCCAAATTTCTAATGATTAATGCACAGTAGCAGCTACAAAGAAATAATTCAATAATATTTATAGGTTCCCAGCTCTTAAGCCTGTGCTCTGGTATACCAGATGCCTAGACTCCCTTTCTCCAACTGTTTGCCAATTTCCCAGTTACTGCAGATAGGGACGCACGTCTCTACCCTGCTTAGGAGAACTTTCCATGGTTGAGAGAAGTTGTCTCCCCAGCGATGATTAGAAGGCTGCTCCCTTCTCCCCAGTCAGCTTCCAGCCTCCTTTTCTCTGGCAGGATGAACTTTCCAGTGTGATTCACTTTCCAGATCTCCCCACCCCCCAGGGGATCAGGCTGAGGCCCACACTGGACTCCCCTGCAATCACATCTCTGCCCAGCTTCTTCCTCGGCCGCTCCTGCTTCCCTCCCTCCCTCCTCTGAAAGCTGCTCTTCAATAAATCATGTGCATAAGAATTCCCATCTCAGGCTCTGTTTCTAGGGAAAATGTTAATGATGAAGATTAAGAAAAATTCACATGCCGAAACCTCAATCGAGTGAGTGACATTAGGAAAATTTGACATGTCAATTCCTCAATCAAGTCAGGGAGGAACATCAAGTATTTTTGGTTTTTTCATCCCACAAGACTTTAATTTGGACTTTAATACCGAAATGACCTTGTGGAACCTAACACAGATTTATCAGGTGAATAAATATGTAATAGTTAGTAATTAGATCAAATCATAGGAGCGGTGTTTAATATTAATACTTACATTATTTTTAGGAAATACGATTATTAAATCACGGCCATAGATCTCTCTCAATTTCCTGCAGACAGTGCTCCCAGTTAACATGGCAAAGGACAGGTTTTATCAGCAGCGTAGCCCCGTCGTTGCTTAACCCCATCACGCCAAACCAACAGCGCTCTCTTTTACGCAAAGCTGTAAAAGTCAGTTTACTCCCTACCCGCCCAATCTCACACACACCACAAAAATTACCCAGACAAATGAATAACCTGTAACTTCCAAATATCTCACTGGCTTTCCATACCTTGCAGAACTAGTCCAAGATGTGAATACCTTGAACTTACCAAGAGCCACGAACCTCTGAAATTTCACGCCTGGAAACTACATTGTTTAGAATATACCAATCATCCAGAGCTTCCTAAACAATTTCTTTTTTTTTAAACCTATGTTGGACTCCTTAAAATACACAGAATAAGGATCCATCATAAAACTATTAGAAAATGTTCAAAATACCATTCGATCTGATGGAACTATTAATAAAATACAAAAATCCTAAATTAAGCTGCTGCCTTTTAAAATTACACACTGTGTACACAGAGTTATTTTATAAACTTCACCCTCTTCAAACACTTTTGCAGCTCACCCTGGGGTTTCACACAATAGGTCCTTGAAGCCCTTCTCCTTTTTAGCTTTGTATTGGTAACTGGGTTTTCAGGCATGTGAATCATAGCTGTATACTTCACAGGGGGAGAACATTCATCCATGAGATCAAATTCATATAGATAAAATCTAGTAGACCTACTTGTATTCACCTGTACACAGGCAAAATGTCTTCTAGGACAAGTACTGGGGAGCGCATCTAGCTCCAAATGACACACAGGCAGGAGGGCCCATCGTGGCTCAGAGGAAACGAATCTGACTAGTGTCCATGAGGATGCAGGTTCCATCCCTGGCCTCGCTCAGGAGGTTAAGGATCCGGCATTGCCGTGAGCTGTGCTGTAGGTCGCAGACACAGCTCGGATCTGATGTAGCTGTGGCTGTGGCTGTGGCGTAGGCTGGCGGCTACCGCTCCGACTCAATCCCTAGCCTGGGAAACTCCATATGCTGCAGGTGTGGCCCTGAAAAAAAAAGGGGGGGGGGAGGCAAAGGAAACACAGGCAAACTTCTCTCTCCCGATGCTGGGTTGGGACTGTCAGGATTAAAATCTACGTTCTGGAGTTCCCATCGTGGCGCAGTGGTTAACGAATCCGACCAGGAATCATGAGGTTGCGGGTTCGATCCCTGGCCTTGCTCAGTGGGTTAAGGATCCAGCGTTGCTGTGAGCTGTGGTGTAGGCTGCAGACTGCTGTGGCTCTGGCGTAGGCCGGCGGCTACAGCTCCGATTAGACCCCTAGCCTGGGAATCTCCATATGCCACAGGAGCGGGCCAAGAGATGGCAAAAAGACAAAAATAAATAAATAAATATATAAAATAAAATAAAATCTACATTCTACCTATGGGTCTTGAAGTCTCTGAGTTGACAGTGGAAAAAACACACCTGACGTTCTGGAGAATCATTCTCATCACAGTCATTATAGGAGGTCTAACTCTTCATGTTTCTTTTATACAGCAATCAAGTACATTTAGATCTTTGAGCTGATCCTAAGTTCAAGGAGGCGGATCCTTTATTTTTCTTAGAGTGCTTTGCCTCTGGCTAAAAGCAAACCCAAGCAGGTGCTAGTAGCTGAGGGCGTAAGCTACCCTGCCAAGAGCAGGCCAACAAGCTTCCCTGCTACTTCATCATCTGTCAAAGGACACCATCTTTGTGTGCAGGATCTAACAAAGTTTGGAGAATGTTATCAGTTTTTTTCTTTAACCTGTGGTTCTCAGTTGCCTTGTAGAAGAAAATATTGATGTCTTGAGGAGTTCTCTGCAAAAATTAGGCAAACGCAGCCAACCTGTTACAGACAGGCTCCTAGGCTAAAACCTCTATCAAAAATCTGCACACAACTGTGCCATTATTTTATTTTATTTTTGGCGGCACCTATGACATACAAAAATTCCCTGGGCAGGGATCAAACTCAAGCCACAACCTGAGCCACAGCACTGATAATTACAGAGGCTTAAGCCACTGAGCTGCCAGGGAACTCCCTGTGCCACTTTTTCATAGAGTTGACGTCTGATTTTCTTTCCATGCAAACAATGGCCAGCTGTTAAAATGATCAGATCAGAAAGAGCATCGAACAATCTTTTTCTTCCTCAGCTTTGAAGGCATTCCTTTGTTTCTTTTTCCATTATAGAAATGTGCTACCTCAACACATTACAACATAGTGTTGACTATGTTAAGGCCACTTTCTTTTTTTTTTTTTTTTTTTGCTTTTTAGGGCTGAACCCATAGCTGGGGGTTGTTGAATTGGACCTATAGCCACTGGCTGACACCATAGCTACAGCAACGCCAGATCCGAGCCTTGTCTGCCACCTACGCCACAGCCTGCGGCAACACCAGATCTTTAACCCATTGAGCACAGCCAGGGATCAAACCCACATTCTCATGGATACTAGTAGGATTCATTTCTGCTGCGCCACAGTGGGAACTCCTGTTAAGGCCACTTTCAACATTTGCTTCTGCTCCAAGAAAGCTACATTAACCTGGTCCATCCTATGCAACTCCCTTGCCAAACACAGATGTTGTTAGCTGACTGCAGACAACTTCTGCATTCACATCTTCATTTTTATGATTCAAAAAAGTAATTTTGCTGCCTCACTCCCAGAAAGGGAAGTACACGTCTTGCCTACTATGGGAAAACTAAATACAGATCTGTGTTTCTCATATGCATGTCCTGGGAATTCAGGTGGATTTTTCCCAAAGGCTATGGCATGCTCAAGGGATGGTGCTGGAAGGACGATGTAGGGTGGGCTTTTGGCCCCAACTAGCAGCTGGGCTGGGTGCTGAAGGCGTGGTGGATTTGGTAGAGCAGGCCGAAGGTAAAGGGCAGGTGCAGGTGATGAGCAACATGGACAGACAGGATGTTGTCACCTGTCACCTGCTCCATCACTACTTTGGCCCACCAGAGACATCGGAGGCTGAGATTACCTTTGCTCCTCCACATCAACGGGCTGGCAGATGGGCATCTGGTGGTGGCCTTGACCCCCAGGTCTCCCCCTACTACAGGTCCCACCTCCCATTCCCCTATTCCCCTCAAGGGCTTCCCCCCTCCCACACATTGTCTCAGCATCAAATTAAACATGTTCTTTTAAACTACTGAGGTTCAGAGTCAGGTAGTCTAAACAAGTGAGTACAGTTGTCATTGTTTCAAGCTCTCAAACCTTCAAGATTCTGCGTAATGGTAAAGTCATAGCTCATTCAAGGATTCCTTAGTAACCTGACATTTCTAAACCTGCCTAATTTATAACTTGTCTACACTGTCCCGAACCAAGTGTTCAAAGTCAAAATCCAAGGATTTATAATAAGTTTGTTGGGCAACAACAAAGCAGGAAATCTCTTAAGAATTGCTATCTCCAGTATCCTGAAGGTTAACTAGGCTTCTTTTAGTGCTTAATTTTAACTGAGAGCAAAAAAATATGACAAAATAAACTGCATTTAATATCTACTTAGAAGTTAAAGTATGCAAAAGTTTAAGGTTTATAGATAAAGCCTGACTTTTAGATCAATGTTTAGTTTGTTGAAAGCATCTTCTAGAACTAATGTTTATAATGGCAGTGTTTCATTTTTCTTAGTTTTTTTTTTTAGTAATGGATCATTATCAATTATATTGATATACTCCTATACCTTTTTATGCCCCTGTCTTTCTTAGTCTGTTTAAGCTGCTATAACTAATCACCATAGACCAAGTGGCTTATAAACAACAGAAATTTCTCACCGTTTTGGAGGCTGGGAAGTTCAAGATCAAAGTGTCTGATGATGACCCCCTTCCTGGTTTACAGATTATCATGTGTCTTCACACAGTGGAAGGAGTGAAGGAGCTCTCTGGGGCCCCTTTTGTAAGGTCACTCATCCCATTCGTAAGTGGGATGACCCAGTCACCCTTCAAAGGCCTCACCTCCAAAGAACACTGCTTGGAGATTAGGATTTAATATATGAATCTGTGTGTGTGTGGTGGGCAAGGCACAAACATTCAGTCTATAGCAACCTCCCCCCCCCAACACTTTGTAAAGAGGTCAAGGACTGGAGTTGCTGTTGTCATGGCTCCGTGGAAATGAATCTGACTAGTATCCATGAGGATGCGGGTTCAATCCCCAGCCTCCAGAATGGGCGTTGCCGTGAGCTGGGGTGTAGGTTGCAGATGTGGCTTGGATCTGGCGATGCTGTGGCTATGGTATAGTCCAGCAGCTACAGCTCTGATTCAACCCCTAGTCTGGGAACCTCCATATGCCGTGGGTGTGGCCCTAAAATGACCAAAAAAAAAAAAAAAGAGTCAAGGACTCCAAATGCAAACCAACCCTCCGCCCTCTTACCCTAGCAAGGGCTTCCTCGATGGTGATCATCTTTTCCTTGACCATCATCATCAGCTGAATCCGTTCCTCATCACTCATGGTTATCTCGCTCGCCACATAACCCACATCTTCTCCTACAAGCAGCAGAAGAAAAACAACAGCAATGAAAGCGCGGAAGAGAAAACAGGCTGCCCATCTTAAGGTCTGTCGTCCAGGACGGGAGAAGGATGTGATGCGGGGGTACTGTTTCTGGTGGAGCCACAGGAGCAGGAACGGGCTGCACTTCAGGAAACCAGTGACACCAGCTCCAAGAACATCTAGATGTTACCATGGAAACAAATCCTTCGGAAGGATCAGAGCTTCTGCGGTGGAGGGTCCGGTGGAGGCATTTTACCAGAAAGCTGGTGGGGAGTCTGGAGCAACAGGTGGGGCAGAGACCTAATTTAAGAACCCCAGCTAGAGGTTAAAACGTAAAATGCCAAAGGCACGATGAGAAAGTCTGGGAACCCCTCAAAAGGTTAAACGAAAAAATAACCTATAACCTGTCAATTCTGTATTCAGAGAATGGAAATAAATGTCCACGTAAAAATAGATACGCATATAAAAACTTGTACGCAAATGTTCACTGCAGGATTAAGCGTAGCAGGATGGAAAAAGGTGGAAACAAGTCGAAAGTCCATCAACTGATGAACAGATCAATAAATTATATATTTATTGTTGTACATCCATACAATGGATTATTATTCAGCTATAAAAAGGAATACAGATACTCCACATATGCTACACTGTGGCGTAACCTTCAAAAACACATGCTAAGTAAAAGAAGACAAAGAAGACCACATATCATACGCTCCCATTTAAATGAAATACCCCAAAGAGGACAGATCTATAGAGGCGGAAATTAGACTGGTGGTTTCTTAGAGGTTGGGGAGGTTGAGGGAAAATGGAGAGTGATTACAATGAGTAAGTTTCTTTCTTTCTCTTTTTAGGGCCACACCCACGGCATATGGAAGTGCGCAGGCTCAGGGTTGAATCAGAGCTGCAACTGCCAGCCTGCACCACAGCCACGACAAGGGAGGACTGGAGCTGCATCTTCAACCTACACGATAGCTCAGGGCAACGCTGGATCCTTAACCCATGAAGCGAGGCCAGGGATCAAACCCTCATCCTCATGGGTACTAGTCAGATTCTTAACCTCCTGAGCTACAGCGAGAACTCCAAGAAGTTACTTTATGCAGTGATGAAAATGTTCAAGGTAAAATCTGTTTAATTATATACGATAAGTGGTTGGATTTTACCATTATGTGAGTTATATCTCAATAAACTATAGCATGAAAAAGAAAAATAAAGACCTGGCTAGAGTGGGCATTCATTCCAAGACTCTCTGGGCATCCTTCAATTTCAAACATGAACAAGAAGGAAATGTTTTTGCAAGAGTGGGAGGGAACCGTCTTTTTTTTTTTTTTTTTGCCTTTTTGCCATTTCTTGATCCGATCCTGTGGCACATGGAGGTTCCCAGGCTAGGGGTACAATCGGAGCTGTAGCTGCCGGCCTATGCCAGAGCCACAGCAATGCGGGATCCAAGCCGCATCTGCGACCTACACCACAGCTCACAACAATGCCGGATCCTTAACCCACTGAGCGAGGCCAGGGATTGAACCCGCAACACCCTAGTCGGATTCATTAACCACTGTGCCACAATGGGAACCCTGGGAACCGTCTTTCAAGACAGAGAGCTTTAAGGTCACAGTGTGTGCTGCAGAACAAAGCCTGCTGCCCGGTGAAACTCGAGATTCCTAGATTCCTGCTAAGCTATGTGACTGCTGTTCCTCAGTGGACAAGCGCAGATGAACGGAATCACAGGTGTTGAACAACTGGAGTTGGTTAGAAGGACGGTACAATCTGCGTACACATCTGAAAGCATCGCTCTCACCATATGTTCCCGAACCCACTGTGAGGGGAACTCAACTTGCAGCACTAAACCAAAGGCAGCCGAAATCACGGAGGGAAAAAGAATCCCTTGATTTGGATTCTTTGCAAGTGTTTTCTTAAAAAGCAACATCACCTATAGGTGAGCTCCGTCAGCATGGGGTAGGATGTTCTGGAAGGGGGGCTGCACGAGCTCTCATCCCACGTCCTTCTCCTCTGCCCTGTCGTCCCCCTCACACCTCACCAGCATCAGTGTCACCAGGTCACTAGCTCATTTGCCCTTGAGGTAGGAGGACAGCTTCAGGGGTGCAGACCTCGGGGGACCCGTTTCAGTCAGGGCCTTCTTTGGAGTTTGTGCTCCCCTGTGCCTTTGTCTCATTTCCATGTGTCATCCATCAGTCCAGAAACACCACTCAAATTCCCTTCGCTGGTCAGTTCCTCCTATGGGGAGAGTAATAGCCTATGCTGGGCGAGGGGGGAGCCGGGATCTGGTTCATTTTACTATCCGAGCAGCCTTCCCCTGGTGGAGGGAGTGATGGGGAGTTGGTGGGATTTAAAAAGCAGTTCTCAGAGTTCCCATCATGGCTCGGCAGTCAGCCAACCTGACTAGCATCCGTGAGGATGTGGGTTCAATCCCTGGCCTCCCTCGGTGGGTTGAGGATCCGGCGTTGTCACGAGCTGTGGTGCAGGTCGCAGACGAGGCTCAGATCTGGCGTGGCTGTGGCTGTGGCATAGGCCGGCAGCGACAGCTCCAATTGGACCCCTAGCCTGGGAACCTCCATATGCCATGGGTACGGTCCTAAAAAGACAAGAAAAAATAAACTTAAATAAATAAATAAATATCGATTCTCTGAGCCATTAAACTGTTGGCTCCCTCCCTCCATTCTTTGTCTCTTTCTCCTTTTCTCCCTTCTTTCCTTCCTCCCTCCCTCTCTTTCTTTCTTTTCCTTCCTTCTTTCTCTCTTTCTTAGACTTTGTTAGAATCCAAGGTTTACTTTGACTCCCAAGTGATGCTGGGTGTGTCCCCAAAGGAAAAACCGAAGAATGTTTAGGGGAAAACGCCCTTACAGCAGGGCAGCTTCCATAAGCCCACTGCCGGCTGCCAGGGAAGCCAGGTGTGCTCCTGGCACACTTGCTGCCCGTGTCCGTGTTTCTCATTTCCATGTACGTGAATAAGCGGAGAAGCATTCTGCACAGGGCAGGACACTTAGATTTGGTCAAAGAAAATAAGCTGCGTCAGCGGTGAGCTACTAAACATCTAATGATAACCTTATTCAGCCAGACTGGAATCGGAGAGGAGCTTGGTTTCCACTCCCTGTCTGAATCCTGGAGAAACATAAATTATATAACTGGGCCTCAAAGGGGTGACATATTTACTTACTACATAAACAACAACAAAAGACACGGCCAAGAGGAAGGCAGAACTCCCTTCACAAAGCAGTCTGGGCGAATTCCCATGATGTCAGCCCATTAGCCAGTTTCCAGGGGCAACAACCCCATAACTGTCCCTGCCACAGAAAAGCATCTGAAGCTCAGAAGACTGCAAAGGCCCCCAGTGGCAGGCCAGGGCGAGAGGGTCCAAAACTAACAAACGCTGAGTCTTTCTAGACCCTTTGAGGTTCCATCTTGGCCAGTAAGGCTCTCCCTGAGGTTGTTGTGACTGAGAAAGCTAAAGATTTGGTCTTAGCCATCAGATCTATGAGAGAGAGAGAGAAAAAAAAAAAAAAGACTGTGAACACTTCCCATTTTGTTTTCTTTGATTTAAAAAAACCAGGGAATTCTCATCGTGGCTCAGCAGAAACGAATCCGACCAGGAATCATGAGGTTGCAGGTTCGATCCCTGGCCTCGCTCAGAGGCTTAGGGATCTGGCGTTGCTGTGAGCTGTGGTGTAGGTAGAAGACGCCGGCTCGGATCTGGCGTGGCTGTGGTTCTGACGTAGGCCGGTGGCTACAGCTACGATTCCACCGCTAGACTGGGAACCTCCATATGCCACGGGTGCGGCTCTAAAAAGACAAAAGACAAAAAATAAAATAAAATAAAATAAAATAAAATAAAATAAAATAAATAAAAATTAAAACAACAACAAAAACCCAAAACCTCACTGGGATGAAGTCTCAAAGTGATGATAGGAAGGTCAGCAAAGTTGAGCGTTTTACGCGCACATGCAATGGCTCATGCTAACGTACAGCATCCATTTAGACGGGCGGCCCAGGCTTCTTGACGTCTTAGAGCTAAAAGGAGCGACTGTCCACCAGCTGTGTTACAGTACCTTTTGAAGTCTGTCTCATTATTCCTTTCTGATTCTTTCGGAAGTTCTGCCAGAAATACTTATTTTTCTTCTTCCAATCTCCTTTTCCTTTAAAAAAAAAAAAAGAAAAAAGGGCACAAGCAATAAACTCATTAATAACAAAAGTAGCCTCTTCCTTCCCATTCAAAGCTTATAGGAATCCTTTAATTTCACAAGGACAGTTTTGTTCTTTCAGTTTGTGAAAAGGCTTAGAAATGCCGTTAAAGTTGTTTAAAAGAAATGCAAATTTTCTAGTAGCAAGAAATGGTACAGTAAAGATGAGAAATAAAGAAACATCAAAAAAGCAGGCAAATCATTCATTCTTATATTCCCTTTGATGTTTGTTTAACTAGTGAGTCTAATTCTGCCTTGTCTTGTGGTATAGCTTTTCCCCTTTCGTCTCAGCCACAATTATTTCTACTGAACCACAAATAGGATACTTTAAAAAAAAAAAGGTTAACTTTGTTGCATTGTTATTCCTGCTGTTGATCTATCCTTGGTTTATTTGTTATCCCAGATTTAAGGAGGAGAAGAGAATGGCTGCTATCTGTGGTGCGTGCTGGTCAGCAGAGCTGGCTCCCCGGGTCTGTAGGGTGACTCGGGCTGCTTCTCAAGGTGTGGAATTTGTATGGGTCTAAGCTATAGCACAGGAGGGGCACCACAGCCACCTCTCTGGCACTCAGGCTACCTGGTATCTGACCTACAGCTCACCCGGGGCACAAGGACGAGAAAAGCGGGCTCCCATCTTGCTGTGACATCTTCCAACTTAGTCCCCTATCGTGACTCCCATCTTTCCCAGACTGTTCTGCACGTTGGCGCTGGGGGGAGGGGGGAGGTGTCGGTTTAGGCGTGCACCTGCAACCTATGGAAGTTTCTACGCCAAGGGTTGAACTGGAACTGCAGCTGAAACCTATGCCACAGCCACAGCAATGCAGGATCCGAGCCACATCTGCGACCTACACTGTAGCTGGCATAAATGCTGGATCCATAACCCAGTGAGCGAGGCCAGGGATTGAATCCTCACCCTCATGGATAATACTCGGGTTCTTAACCTGCTGAGTCAAAATAGGAACTCTTGTTTTGTGTGACTTTGCGGTGAAAACAAATTCACTGCCATGGCTAGATGTTTTTCGTATCTGGTTGGCTTGTGATCATCAGGAACATGTAATACCTTTTAAAAAGCAGGGGGAAGGGGGGAAAGTAAGGAAAAGGAAAGAAGAGAATGACCCTTGATTCTTAGACTCGGCAGCTCTATTTGTTCTTGTAGATGTGGCACCGCCCCACGCCCCAGAGCTGTGGCTTTGTCACCATTTGGTGTCTGGTTGCTCCACCGCCACTGGAAACAGGACCCAGCAGAGTGATGCACTGTCTGTTTCCACAGTCTAGACTGGTGGTGCCAGGCAGTGCTGCACAAAACAGACCAGTGGAAACTCCATGCACAGTGCTCCCAGGCTAGAAAGGGCATCAGTTTATCAAAACAGGATGCCCTCATTACGTTGTGACAATCCCCAGGACTGTGGCAAGGAAATCGGAGCCACTAGCCTGGGGCTGCCTCTGTACTCAGAATCTGGAAGGCGCCTGCTGCCTTTGGCCTAACCCGACAGCCAGTATCAGCCAGGAAGGGTTACAGCAGAGGTAGGATTATTCCTACTTCAACGTTTCTCTCGGGCCATCTGGGAACATAATGTATTTCTTCTTAGCCATACTCCCCTCTTCTCCCATTTGAATGTTTCTGAAATGGAGAAGCAGCTTTAAAAGTTAATGGGGAGAATGTTCCCTTGTGGCTCAGCGGGGGAAGGATCCAGCATTGTTACTGCAGCAGTTCGGGTGGCTCTCGCGGCAGGGGTTCCACCCCTGGCCCAGGAACTTCCACATGCCATAGGCGCAGCCAAAAATAAAAAATAAAAAAATAATGGTGAGAGCTAACATGTATCCAGGACTTAGCATATCCAGGCACTTTTTATCCAAGCATCATTTACTACTCACTTGATAAGAACAAAGGATGTATTCTTGCTTCCATTTGGTGGATAAGAAAACTGAGGCTCAGAGAGGCAAATGACTTGCCCACGGTCATGAGCTGGTAGAGTCATGATTCAAACCGAAATAAAGGCTGGATGTGAGCACTTAGGCTCCTAACCATGATTACCATGCCAGCCTTTCTCAGACCCAAACAGAAAAGGTATCACGAAATCAAGGAAATAAGTAGACGTTATAACCAAGAAAATAAAATATTTAACACTGTGACTGTGCATAATCTTTGACTTAGAATTTCCAAATTGAAGGATTTATCCTGAGGACATACCAGGGACAGGTGCAAGGATGTTTAATGGTAGCATCACTTCCCTGTGGGAGAAAAAAAACTGCAAACAACTGAAAAATCCAGTAAAGAAGAGATTGGGGGAGTTCCCGTCGTGACGCAGTGGTTAACGAATCCAACTAGGAACCATGAGGTTTGCGGGTTCGATCCCTGGTCTTGCTCAGTGGGTTAAGGATCCGGCATTGCCATGAGCTGTGGTGTGGGTCACAGACACAGCTCGGATCTGGCGTTGCTGTGGCTGTGGTGTAGGCCAGTGGCTACAGCTCCAATTGGACTCCTGGCCTGGGAACCTCCATATGCCACGGGAGTGGCCCCAGAAAAGGCAAAAAGACAAAATAACAAATAAAAAAAAAGAAAGATTGGTTCATATTATGCAGACTTCAGAATTTTACTGTAAAAAATAATCAAGTGAGAACGTGTTCATGCCATATTCAATTGAAAAAAAGAACTATGAAATAATACATAGAATATGATCCAAATGATGTTTAAAAAAAAAAAAAACACCCACACAGATATGGGAGAAAAGAGGAGAGCTGTACATCCAAATCTTAACAATGCTGATTTCTGGCTGGAAGGATTCCTTGTGGTTTTTGTATTTTCACATATTTATGTGCTCTATAAAGTATTGAAAGAAACTGATTAATTAAAAATGGTTAAACCAAGGAAAACGGTACTGACCCACAGAGCCGTCTTCCGAGTGGGACTTATGAAGAGGATGCCTGCAAAAGAAGAAGAACAAGTGTGATTACCAGGGGGCCTCGCCTTCACGTGAGAGCCAAAGACCCTCCCCTAACTAGTGGGACCCAGCATCCATCAACTTGGCAGAGCAGGGAAATTTTCAAAGAGTATTTACCAACAGCCCTTTCCAGCCATCTGCTGCCTTTCTAAAAACACGCTCATGTGCCATTGTCAACACTAATTAAAGCCTCCTTCCAGGGCGAGACCTCCAGTGAATGAAGGGAGCAGACTTTGCTAGGTGACCGCTGAAGTGCCTTCCATTTCTGTGAACACGTGACGTCCCTGCCTTTGAGACATCTCTTGTGCAAGCGGGGAAGAGGAGGTAAATAACAATGCCACAGAGACCTAGCTGATGAGCAGGGTGGTGAGCTTGAGGAGAAACAGAGGCGTGGGGGTGGTACGTGGACATTAATCAACAGGAGGTTGGATGCCCCAAATAGGAGCAGCCAAGAAGTAGCGCCTTGGGTCCCTTGCTGCCGATTGGCAAGCGCACCATCCATCTCGCTGGATCTTCCAATGTTCAAAGACAAGACAGAAATCTGCTTTTTTTTTTTTTTTTTTTTTAACAAGAGCTTCACATCTTTCAGTGATGGCAAATCATCCCATGTCTTTAAAAATATGTCCAGGGAGTTCCCATCATGGCACAGCAGAAACAATCCAACTAGGAACCATGAGGTTGCCGGTTCTATCCCTGGCGGTGCTCCGCAGGTCAAGGATCCGGCGTTTCTGTGAGCTGTGGTGTAGGTCACAGACGTGGCTTGAATCTGCTGTGGTGTAGGCTGGTGGCTACAACTCTGATTAGACCCCTAGCCTGGGAACCTCCATATGCCATGGGTGCAGCCCTAAAAAGACAAAAAAAGACCAAAAAAAAAAAGTCCAAGTTAATTACTATGTGGTGTCTGGGCATCAGATTTGGCTCACACCCCACCCTAGCCTGACTGCCAGGGTGTGACTGCTGATACACCCAAAGAACCTGAAATGTGAACACAGCCCCAAACCAGGTGATAAGCCTTTCTCCTGAAAATACAGAGGCAGGCAGCAATGTAAAGAAGAAGGTAGGGAAACCAGAGACTGAATGCCGGTTGTCTCAAACAGGGAGGAGTGGAGGTGGAGCATAATTTTCATCAGGTGGGTCCAGAGCCTGGAGGGAGTACAGGGTCCCCGAGCTGGCTGACAAGGAAGCCAGGGAGGAGGAGCCTGCATCAGAACAGAAGCAGGGATGCTCAGGGGGGTTACGCCTGAATCTTCGCTGCACAGGCATCCACCCAGACAGAGGAGGGAGGCGGCTTCTGGCGGAATACTCCTTGCTATGAGAAAGCCTGTGAAGCTGGAACTGAGTTACACTGCAACAGTCAGGAAGAGAAACAGGATGTCCAAATCACCTAGGGTGATTTTCTGCCTACCTGGCAGGTGACAAGGGCCTCTAGACCTCAAGGTGACCACAGGGAGCGGGAGGGGGCTTTCTCTCTTGCAGAGCGAGCTGTGACGAGCAGTCTCTCTTTGGTACAGTCGCACTGATGCTGCTGACCACTGGCTGCCATTTGAGAATAAAGGCTTCAAGCCCTGCAAGCACCTTCGTGCCCCAAGTCTGAGAGGAGAGAATTGTTTCTGACTAGCCTGGAAGCCTGACAGGCCTCTGCTGTCCATGAGGGGTCAGAGGAAGAGCAAAGAACAGAAAATAGGGGAAAGGCTTCGGCTGCTGAGGCCCAGAGCTAGACTTGAAGCCTATCATTTCCCATCACCACTACGTGCCAACAGAGAACATGTGAGGAAAATCTCCCCTGTCTGCAAACTGTGCCAAGACTTAGCCTCCAGGATGCACACTCCTCCCTCTGATCCACAAGAGAAATGAAGACACCTAAACACACTTCCTTGAAAGGCTTTACGAAATAGCCATTTCAACGCTTAACTCCTGCGGCAAAATGGTGTTGAATGTTGAATGTTGCTGTGAGTAAGGTGCCTGGATGATGATGAAGGATTGGGACTCACAGTTGACGGGGGGGGGGGGGGGGTGACAACTGTGAACCAAGCGCATGTAAAGGAGAAGCAAGAGCAGGAGGAGGGGGTGGGGGAGGGGAGGGGGAGGGAGAGAGGGAAGGAGGAGGGGGAGGCCCAGAAGGAGCAGCCACACAGGCAAGGCCCTCGGGGCCACAGAAGCAGAGGGCAGCCGACCGCAGAGTAGAAGAGCTGGCGAGTCGGCTGAGAAACCCTTCAAAACTTAGACTAAGGTCTGAATTCTTTTTTTTTTTTTTGTCTTTTTGCCTTTTCTAGGGCTGCCCCGCGGCATATGGAGGTTCCCAGGCTAGGGGTCGAATCGGAGCTGTAGCCACCGGCCTACGCCAGAACCACAGCCACACCAGATCCGAGCCGGCGTCTTCTACCTACACCACAGCCACAGCAACGGAGGATCTGAGCCACGTCTGCAACCTACACCACAGCTCACAGCAACGCCGGATCCTTAACCCACTGAGCAAGGGCGGGGATCAAACCCGAAACCCCATGGTTCCTAGTCGGATTCGTTAACCACTGCGCCACGACGGGAACTCTTAAGGTCTGAATTCTTAAACTTTGTTTTTTAAATTGTCCTCTGCTGCATGTGTAGCTCCGAGTCGTGGCAATATGCTCAGTCTACCTTTCTGCAACTGGCCATGGTCTACAGGCGCCATCACCATCCTGCAGATAACTGCTGACGGCTAAGCAAGTAGCACGTTTCTTTTTATACTCCCTCTAAGGACTAGGAACGGCTTGACCTAATTGCTAAAAACCAAATACATCAGATCTCCTTAGCTCTTGATAAACTACTTACTATAGAACTAAGAATATGCCTTTTACTTTTTCTAAGAGAACTATTTTCATGGGGAAGTGGTCTAAAGAAATAGTACTTTTCCCCAGTCCTTTGCTGATCTAAATAATAGGCCTCATCGAGTTGTGAGGAATTTTGCCCATCATTTAATCCAACCCCGCTTTGACAGGAAACCATGGTCTCCAGAAATTACAGAAGTGGTACAAGATTCCATGACTGGTCAGGGGCCAGCAAGGAGCTATGCCGAGGCACTGCTAGCTCAGTTGTCTTTCCAAAATACACCTGACTCTTCCTAAAGTGTATATAAAATTGTTTCAATATGATTCTTGAAAAAGGCAAAGGCTCATTTCAATTTTTCCAACCCATTTTTCACTAGTTCTGCCAAATGGGAATATCTAACAGTGAAAACACTCCCAAACCCACATTACAGAAAAGTTATGTTCTCACTATTACATGGTTATCACAAAATATAATTGTATTTTCCTCTCTAAAGTGCTGATTCACAACTTTTTAATCTACTCTCTTCAAATTGTCATGCATTTTGAATATTCATCCTCAGGTTTGCCCTTTGATCTATTTGTTACATAAGAGGGGCTGCTCTTCGTCATCACTTGCACTTACCCCAGAATGCCAGCAGATGGCACTGTAGTTTCTTTATTCATTTGCTTATTGCAGCCGGAGGGAATTTTGGTTTGAAAATTTCACAAATTCACAATCTAGATACTGGCCAAAGACAGCAAGCCAACGTTTCATAAGCGTGAGGCTCCCCAACTCATCAATTTATAAAGTGGGAAAATGAGGCCGTATGCAGTTTAATTTGGAAGCAGTGAACTGTCCCTGCAAACAGAAGCTGGCAGAGCAGCCATGCAAAATGTCACCACCTCCTTCCTCCTCGAGACTAATTATAAAACTCATCCGGCACGAACAAAAATCAATGATGTAACCAAATTCCAAATTTAGATGGCAGCAGGTGGAAGGGTCATTTACTGATCTCCTGGTGGAAGAAATTAATGCTCAGAAGTCAGCTCCAAAGAGGCTTCCTTGTAATGCATCCATCCAGCCAGACACTTGCGGGCCTGAAAGCAGCAGCCCCGTTTCTATCCATCATTTTCATCGTTAACAGGGTAAAAAGGATGGGGACTTCCGCACAGATTTTGATGACTGGGAAGCAATAATTAATATTCTGTTGCACTTTGAAAGTCTATTTAAGCATTTAATAGTCACAGAGTTTTGCATTTAAAGTCTCTGGACTTAATCTTTGTAAATAATCAATAACACTACTATTAGACCCCCAAACTGCTTAAATGTGAACATTTTTTCTTTGAGATCCCTAAAACTACTCTAGTCCTCCCGGAAGGCCAAATTCACTTAAAAAAACTCAGAAGGCAAGTGCCCTGGTGGCACAGCGGGTTAAAGATCCGGCGTTGTTTGATCCCTTCCACATGCAGCAGGCGCAACCAAAAAGAAAGAAGAATAAGAAAAATCATAAAGGTATAGATTAGATCAAAAAACCAATTTAAGGAACAGCATCCCCAGAAGTTAACCAATTCTTTTTATCCTACACTTTTAGTCTTGAGCGAATTCTTTGTTAAATTGCTTCCTTCCTTCCTTCTCATTCCTTTACTTACTCATTTTGTCTTGCATTCAATAAACACTCATTAAGCTCTCACTATGAGTCGGGCATCCTCTGAGGCACTGAGATCAGAGCAAGAAGGGGGGAGAATTCTAGAAGGGACAGAGGGGGCCTCTCTGAAGAGGTGACAGGTGAGCAGGCACTTGGAGGATGAGCTGCCGTGACAGTCACTCCTCCTGCTGGGCAGGGAAAGAAGAGAGGAGGAAGCAAGGTCTCCTTGGTCTGAGGTGCTTGCTCTAAACACCCCTTCGGGATGTGTGAAGTCTGAGTTCAGGGGATTCACTGAGGACTGGAAATGAGCATGAAGTCATTTGCATATTTAAAGCCAGGAGACCAACCAAACAGGTTGAAGAGAAGTTGAGACTAAACTCAAGGGCAATCCAATTTTTTAGAGGTCAGGAAAAAAACGTGAAGCAGGCAATGGGACTTGGTGGGGGGGGTGGGGGGGTCAGTGGGGAGAAGGAACACCAGGCAAGTACACTTCTTCTTCTGGCTTGAATAAAACTAAAATCGATTTCACACAAATTACACTGCTGCCTTGAATGCCATACAGGGTAAATTCTAGGTTGCTCTATTTTTCCTCTGAATCTATTGCTTCACAGCAAGACAACCACACAAGACCAAAGAGAAAACTAAGAAGGGTCAAGCGAGACTCTTTACAATTTACATCTGTGTCTAGAATTCCACCTTGCCTAAGGACACGGGGCTGGCCGGGACGTAACTCGGTTTAGCAGAGTGTCTCAGTCCAAAGCTTCATCCACTCTACTGAACGCAGTGCTTCTCATGTATATAAAAGAAATTCACGGCATGTTCTATGCTGGCCTGGTTCTTGGGTCAATTTCGGAAACGAGACTAAGAAGGATGTGTGAGGAGAGGGTATGTTTTCAACCCCAAATGTGAACATGGCCTAAGGGTTTATCAGAACTAAGTGTTTCAAAAGCCTTTTCAGGATTTGGTTGTGTTGCTGCCGCACAGCCTCCTGTCTGCTTGTCAAAGGAAAGGAGGCCACATCATCTGGCTCAAGCCCATCTTTCTTCTTCTATTTATATATAACTAGCCTGAGGTTCCTCCAGGCAGAGACAGCTCTATTGCGTTGTTACAGACTTAGGCTGGCACACCAGAAAGGTATAACAAATGCCATGCGGAAAGGGATGCCTAAAATAGACTTGATGTTTTTGTTTTGATGGACTGTTCAGAAACTTCATTATAACCAAGCCAAAAAAACAAGAGGAACTGTGCTCACCTCCTTTCTAAGAAAGGACCATGTGTTAGATGTTACTACACTTAGGAGATTTTAAAGGTTCCTTTATCATGTGTCTCCGGAAATACACTTTTCCATTAGTTTCTTTTCTGCTGGCTTTTGCTGTGTCTGGGTCCTTGCCTGCCTCATCCCGGGCCTGCCAAGCCAGTCCCCAAAGCCAGCACCAATTTTCCTCAAGAAGCAGAAAAAGGACTGAGGCATCTATGCTACCGAATTGTACGTGCACAGGGGGAGGGAGGCACTTTTTAGTCGTTAATATTTTCTGTTGCTTTACGCCTTCCCTAAATAAATGAATAACTCACGTTCATATTTTGCATATACGGAGAAACAAATCATTTTGTGTAAAATAGGTCATCTCTGACATTATTATCCTTTGGCTCTCGAAGGCATTTTTCATATAGGAGTCTCTCTCCTCTCATTGAAGTAAGTATGAAACAAAATGCATACTCATACTAGCATTGGCCATGAAAATTTAAGGGTCACCCCTTTCCAGCCATGGGGCGAGGACTAGGATGAGGCACCAGACACGGAGGGTCCCCAGTGGCGGGGTGCCACTCTCGCGGATGGGGGACGTAGCGAGCAAGCACCTCTTGAAACTCTGTGCCCTCGGTAATCTCTAGCTTTACCCTAGATGGGGCCCTTCCCAGGCGATACCATTGCATTTCAGGCACCTGATGGAAATTAGCCTGCAAGCTCACTGGCGGGGCTGGAAGGTAACTCTGTTGGCCAGAGGCTGGTAAACTATTGTCAGAACTCCCCAGTGACAATGCTGGTGACATGCTGTCACCCTGGTGGACCCACTCTCCCCACACGGGCTTTTTCTTTCATTTCGATCTATTCCTGGCCTGTACCTCCTGACTTTTTGTAGCAAGGTCACCTTCCTAAGTGATGAAGGCGGGTGTCTGAAGAACCACATCCAAGGCCGAGGCTGACATGCACAGGCTGAGCGGCCGCACGCTCAGAAGTCAGGCACGCCTGTGGCTGCACTGCCATAAATCTAAACCTGTTCTTTTTTATGGGAAGTAAAACGGTGTGATGATAGGAACTACCTACCTTCGTGGGTTGTTAGCGGAATTACAGGGAAGCATGAACTCAGGGCAACACCTGGCAGTTGGTGAACTCCCAGTAAAAGGCACCTTATGACGATTCCCCAAAGCGGTCCCCAAGCAGACGAATATGCTTGGTTTCTGCAGAGATGACACCTTGCTCATGCCTCCAAGCACTGCCCCGACTCAGCTCCTTCTCTAGACTCCAGCAGTTTCTGAATCACCAAGGTTCCTCTTTTACTTTTCTTACATGAACTTCCTTCAAATAATTTGGATGGATATAGCAATTCCTCTTTCCCTTTCCTATCTTACTGTAGACAAGCAACGCCTGCTTTTCTCCAAAGTGAAAAACAACAACAACAACACAATGATTGAACAAAATGTCAACAGCATAGTATCATTAACATTTGTTTATCTCCTTTGGTCTTCCCTAAGCAGTTAAGAACTGTACCAATTTAGCTTATCACATTCAGCGCAGTGGCTACTAAATAATATTTTGTGCATGTTGCATAGGTGTCAATATGGATGCATATCTTGGGAAATGACTTGGGCCCATCAATCATGTAATATTACTCTCCAGATGAAATAGCAGGTTTTCCGGGTCTCTTAATGATGGTATTTCCAAAACAAGAATACCCCCAATCTTTAACTCCAGTTTGAAGAGGGTCTCTAACCACACAAATCAAATTCTCACACTTGGAAAGGGCTAAAAGGACATTTTTAAAGTTTGAAATTTCCAACCAGGAGTGTGGGCATTTTCAAGGTTTTCCAACCCTACCCCTCTTCTTTATAATATCTTTGCTTTTATTTATTTATTTATTTTTGCCTTTTGTCTTTTGAGGGCCACACCCATGGCATATGGAGGTTCCCAGGCTAGGGGTCCAATCGGAGCTGTAGCCACTGGCCTACACCACAGCCACAGCAACGCCAGATCCGAGCTGCATCTGCGACCTACACCACAGCTCATGGCAAAGCCAGATCCTTAACCCACTAAGTGAGGTCAGGGATCGAACCTGCAACCTCATGGTTCCTAGTCGGACTCATTAACCACTGAGCCATGATGGGAACTCCCTATCTTTGTTTTTAAAACTGCCATCAGAATCACTTTAGGTGAGCCTATTCCTTCTCTCAAAAGGAGCGTCTTATTCAGAAAAACACAGAAGGAAAGACACAGCCAATCAAGACGTGAGACCTGACTTCTAATGACAATCATTTCTATTATCCTCCAACCCTCTGCTAATTATATTAGGTATGTGGAAGTTCTAGGTGTTTACACATGATCCTTTGTGTGCAAAGCAAGCCCTTCTCAAACACTCACTGCCCTTACATAGTCAGGACACAGCGATTCTTCTTCCACTTTTCAACTGCACTTTACCAAAACAATCCATATTTTCCTTAGAATTAAATACACCAGTGATGGAACATGATTAACATGGAGATGCCCAGGCAGCATCTCTAATGTTTTCTCTGAGGCCACTCTCCCAGAAGCTGCCAAGCACAATGGCTCACAAGGGTTCTGGAGTCCAACCATGAGTGTTCAAGGACCAGCTCTTTCACTGACTAACTAGCAAGTCTGGATGAGTCGCGCTCGGTCCCCCTGAATCCCCGTTTTAGGCTATGCACAATAAACAGCAATATTTCCGATCATACAGGTTTCCTGGAGGTCTCAGTGAACCATGACTCGTATGGTACTGGACGGGCCTGCACAGGACAGGAACCCCACCGAGAAGGTGGCCGTCATGACCGCTGGCCTTTGCCCTCCCCCGTTCTCCCTGGAGTCAAATCTCTTTTAGTCCTTCTCAGAATGCACTTCCGAGCCTCCAAATACAAGGGATCGGCTCTATGGCACCTTGGGGGTGGCTGACAAGCCCCCCAGGGCCAAGAGCAGGGCTCTATCCCTGAGGAGTCTGAAAATCCTTCACAAAGGGGCCCTCAAAGATCTTTGTGCTCTTTCATCCACCAACTGGTGATGGTACCCACAGTGAATGATGCAGGACACTGGCAGATGCTGAAGTTTCTTGCCTGGAAAGCAGCCAAAAGCGCTCTCTCCACAGTGGGGGTTCAGGGCCCACTTGAGTCTGGGCCCCACCTTACCCCGAGCCAGGATTCCACAAGGGGCAGAACTCGATGTGACCACAGAAGGGGGCTGGGGACAGGCAAAGCCAACCCAGGACTGCAGACCACCATCCTCCAGGGATTCCAAAACCTCTCAGCGCGTCTCTTCTTCTCTGTTGGGGCCATAATCTTCACCTGTGTCCCGTCTAAAACCTGGCTGTGGGTGCCAGCGGTGATGCTGATGGCACTTCTGAGAGTAACAGTGTCTACCTCAGCCCCGGGAAGTGATAAATGCCTTCCTGAAGCCTCCAGACTTAGTAACTAACCTTCAGAACTTCTCCATGACATAAGGGAGGGCAGGCAATATTATTTTTTTATGTTAAGTTCATATACAAAGGCATCTGTATAACTGATCAATCTCATGTAGAAAAACACCAAGGGTGATTTCTTGCTCTAGGCTTCATGTGTGGTACAGATAATGAAGCCGTGTGCGTTGAGGGAGGGAGATGCGCACACCTGGGTCCACAGTTTCCAGGAATTTACAAGATAATCCAGTAGATGACACGCCTGTGACGCGAGACGCCAATGGTTGAGTGAGGGCTTACAACAGGCAAGGCCAGTTGGCTCCCATGTCAATATCCATTCTCATCTTCCTTCTTACTCAAAGAACCTCGATTTTGCTTGGGTGGCGGTGTGTCCTGTTAAATTACTCACTTCCCCACATTCCCTTGAAGCTGTGGAAGGCCAGGTGTCAGCGCAGCCTGAGAGGACATACCTGGAACGTTATAGTGGGATGTTTCTGGGAAAACCTGTGTTTTTATGGTGCAAAGAAATGACTCAGTTTGCACATGTCTTTGGCCCTTGGCCCTCCCCCTTGGTCCTGCCAGAAACACGGGCATGGTGCCCAGGCAGTTGTCATTTCATCACAAGGAGGAGGAACTAAT
The DNA here is from genome assembly GCF_016906955.1 of Phacochoerus africanus. Taxonomy (NCBI): domain Eukaryota; kingdom Metazoa; phylum Chordata; class Mammalia; order Artiodactyla; family Suidae; genus Phacochoerus; species Phacochoerus africanus. The sequence goes on from NC_062545.1 coordinate 17,369,482, forward strand.
TCTCAGAATATCTACCTCTAGACTCCTTGCGGTACGGAAAAATGTGCCCCCATTGGCCCCAACACTGAAGTTAGCTTTGGGTGACATGCCACTCAATATAATCCTAACAGATTTGGTCATGAAGAAGCAAAAAGAACCCAGTTCTTCTATAAAGCATTGGCCTGGGTTTACCAAGTACATTCACACACATCTCACCAGATTCCAGGCTCACAGAGACCCTGAAAAGGACGAAGTCCATTATACAGATGGAGAGACTGAGGCCAGGAGTGTTCATGGCCAGTTGTCAAGTCACAGAGGGAAGGCTCAACCTCGCCTCTTCTGACATCCAACTCTGTGTTCTTCCCACTAAAAGCCAGATTCACAATACGATGAATCGAAGCCAAACTGTGTGCATTTTCTCTAATTCCTGGAAGTGACAGTGCAATTTAAGTTTGTGAATCAGGCCCTGGAGTCTGCTGCTCCAGGTCAAGCTCTGACTTTTACTGCTTCCTCAATCGGAATACAAATCAAGGTGTTAAGAACAGGAAACGGTCTTGAACTGCTTCTGTTCATTCTGGTTTTGGTGTAACCAGTAAAAACAAATGCTTTTCTTTTATGGCCTCTATGCCGAATTTTAATCTTTATTTAGGTCTTTATATCTTCGGAATTACTAAATTACTGTCAAAACCAAAATAAAACACAACAGGATCTTAGCGCATTGCTTTCACCATACAAACTAGTTTGCATAAAATGAGGGGAAAAAACCCTGTAAGTGGCTTTGTTTACATTTTTAATGGCTGCTATTTACCCTGTAAAGAGAGCAGAATTATTCCTTCCTTCTATTTATTTCCCCTTTAAAATCTACTGCATGTGTGTAATAAATACATGGTCCAAGAAAGGCTCTTCTGCAAGGAAATGTGGCTGAGATTTGAGGCCGCCTGGATCAACAGGGAAGCGTCTGCTCGCTCCTCTGGAAGGCTGTTTGGTTATCAGAACGTGTAATGCAGCCCCCAGCTCAGGAACAGGTGTGGAAATGGGCTGTCACTCTGGTACAGGGGTTCATACAGGGTCATTTATCCCGCCAGAGGCTGGCACCATAAGGAAAACTGACCTTTGGTCTTCTTATCAAATTTGCACAGACCAGTGAGGGAAGCCAGGCTGCAAAGAGCTGGCCCCTACCCGCCAGAGCTCAGGACAGGGAAAGGGAGCGGGGAGATGGAAGGAAAAGAGGCTCCTTTCAATGATCTCCTAGGTCTGTTTCCATGGCGATGCTTCCGGAAGCAGGTCAGAACTTTCTCAGTGGAAACGAACAGCGGCTCCCATTCACCATCACCCGAGCCGTGCTGGCCACGCTGGAGGAACCTGGGGAGGGACATGGGGTCCGGGGCTGCCAGGCTTTCTTCTGTCAGCTGCTCTGAAGGCAGCAGGGGAGTCGGTGAAGCCGCCTCTGAAGGCCAAAGTCAGAGGAGCCGCGGGCATGCAGGGCCCCTCCTGGCCTCACTGATCACGTGCTGCAGGCACAGGGACCAGCCAGCCTCCAGGACAGAGCTGTGGGATCCCGGTGGGCGGCATAAAGGACCAGGTCCTTTCCCCAGCGACCACTGCCACAGACTTTCGTTATTTTCTTTTTTCGTTTCTTTTGCTTTTTAGGTCCGTACCTGCAGCATATGGATATTCCCAGGCTAGGGGTCTTATCAGAGCTGCAGCTGCCGGCCAACGGCACAGCCACAGCAACGTGGGATCCAAGGCACATCTGCCACCTGCGCTGCAGCTTGCTGTAATGCGGGATCCTCAACCCACTGATCGGGGCCAGGGATGGAACCCACATCCTCATGGACACTAGTCGGATTCATAACCCGCTGACTACAAGGGGAACTCTAGCCTTTTGTTTTTTTTCACTTTCAATTCCTTCAGATACAGCTGATGGGAATTTTTGGGGATGGTATAAATACGATGAAAATGGGAACTCCAGCTTTCCTATCTTCTCAGATCTCATCTTTTAAATTGTGGTACAACACAGTGACGTGGTAGAAACTTATCACCACAATACGTCTAGTTAACCTCCGCTACCCTTCGGGTCTCATTTTTAAGTCCCCCCACAGCTCCCTTGTCACACCCTCGTGCCCTCCATGGGGCTGCCTCCGCCTCCCCGTGCTTTGTCACTCCACTGGCTGCTCACCCTTGGCTCTCAGAGGGCCTCACATCCTTCCTCCTTCTGATTCCGCGGCTTTCTACGAAGTGACGCACCAGCACCTGCTGGAGATGATCCGCATGCCAGGAGGCACTGCCAGGGACACCCTGACGATGAACAACCTCCACCAGTATCACCTGAGCGGCCCCCAGCTCTGCTGGGGACCGAGAAGGGAAGCAGAAGCAGAGAGCTTCTGTCCCACAGACGAGAAAAAGGTTTTGGCAGAGGTTCCTAAAACCAAGCCAGCTGCTTGAGAACCTCCTGGGAACCTTGTTAGAGGCTCCAGCGTTCCACATCTGGAGAATCCAATGTGCTTGGCCTGGGCAGGGCCTGAGGGTCTGTCTTCAGCCAGCCCTCCAGCTGACTCGGACGTGGGCGTGCCGGAACCAGAGTGTGACCCAGGAGAAAGTGCAAAACCCATTTCCCCATCCTTCCTTCTCCCCCGCCTCCCTGTATCCTCCTACTCTCAAACCTCCAAAATACAGCAAGCAGCACTGCCAATGAGATTTCCAGAAGAGAATACAGATTACAGTAAGATAAAACAAGTGGGAGGTCCTGTTGTGGCTCTGTGGGTTAAGAACCTGAGGCTGTCTCTGTGAGGACGTGGGTTCAATCCCTGGCCTTGCTCAGTGGGTTAAGGATCTGGTGTTGCCTCAAGCTTCGGTGGAAGTAATGCTGTGCCCTGGATCCCGTGTTGCTGTGGCTGTGGCGTAGGCCTGCAGCTGCAGCTCCACTTCAACCCCTAGCCTGGGAACTTCCGTATGCCACAGGTGTGGATCTTAAAAAAATAAAAATAAAAGATAAAGCAAGTGGCCAAGATGCTTCAAGGGTTATCCTTCCATGAGGGGTTATTTGGACAAAGCTTTCAGGGCAGGTCGGGGGCCAGGGTGAGCCTTGCATGGAAGCTGTGGTCCATGTAGAATTTGTTTCCCCAGATCCTCTCCCCCATGGGGTCAGCGTGCACCACGTGATATGTTTCCTGAGGCCCAGAAAGCAGAAGTAGTGCAGTAGTTGTTTCCTTGCTGGGCTTCTGGGTCACCACAGTGCATGCAGCCCTGCCCAAACTAACAGATGTCGATGCGTGTCCCCTGGGTCACTGGGAGGCATGGAGCAGCTGGGCCGCAGTGCTCGCATTCCTGTCCAGTCTCCTCCTCCGGGTGTAAGATCCTCAGCCTGTGGCTTGCTTCCCGAGGAAGGACCCCAGCGCCCCCTGCAGGTTCCTTACGTTGGAGGTTGCTGCTCAGTGGTGAGGATGACCTGGGATTCAGCCCATCCTTGTAGGTGGCAGTGCGTCCTCTTTCCCCACTTTTCCACGTCTTTTTTTTTTTTTTTTTGCCCCAAATGCTGGTCCTGCTACATCAGACCACATCATTGGACACAGAGGGACAGCCTCACCAGCACTGTGAACCAGCTCCCATAGACACATGAGATCAAAATGCTATCAATGTTATTATTTTCTTTAATTTTTTTTATGGCCACACCCTCTGCATATGGAAGTTCCCAGGCCATGGATGGAATCTCATCCGCAGTTGTGACCTACGCCACAGCTGCAGCAAAGTCGGATCCTGAACCCACTGCAACACAGAGGGAACTCCTCGATGTTATCTTAATATCTGCTTCTCCAACAGAAAGAACCCTGACTGATAAGGAATTTATGTGGCTCTCAGCTCTGTCCTGTCCTGAGGGGTGGACTGTCCCTCTTCCTCCAGTTTCTCTGCATCCTGCCCACAGGGTATGATATCACTGTGTCCTGTCTTCCCACTGTCACCTTTCCTATCACGTTCATCTTTCCAGGACCCAGCATACTCATCCATACAGCAGAAAGGTGACGTGTTTAATTAAACTTCCTGAGCCGCCTGGCCCATCACTCGTCCCTCCTAAGAGCATCTGACCTTGTGTGGTTCTGGTGGCTGAGTCTATGACAAAAGGCCTGGCCCTGGCAGATAAACAGATCAGGATTGGAATTCTACCTCTGCCTCACCCCAGGTTTGTAATCATGATCTCAGTATGCCATTCTAAACTTCTTTTTCGGTTTCCTTAACTGCCACCTACCACGTACAGCATAGTTGCATAGTTTCGTTGGGAGGAATTACACACATAACTTGTAGGTATGGGTCCCTCCCTATTCCTTCGGGGATAGGAACAGGTATTTACTGATATTTACTCCCTCCTCCGCCCTCCTCCTCCCAGCCCAGTGTTCTGATCACCTCCCCTGGAGGACTTCGGCCACCTTCACATACGAAACACCTCCTGGCTCCTGCAATCACAGGATGCAGACCTGGGGGTGGACTCAAGCTGGGACCGGGTCAGCTGGACGCTCCCTTGCCAGGCGCAGCTCAGGGCCATAGGGCTTGCAGAAGGAAACAGCTGAGGAGGAGAATTCTGGCACAGCTGCTCTCACTTGGAGCCCCTGCGTTCTGGAATGTTGAGCCCCTCAAATATGCTGCACCGTGGAGCACACACACGTGTGAGGACACAGAGCCATGCTCACAAATGCATATTTCAGTGTGTTGTGACCGCACGGGCTTCGTTGTCTCCTGGGCCTCCCCCGCCCTCCTGTCTTTGGGGCGCAGAAAGGACAGGAGAGCACAGGTAGGGTGGTACCCTGTAAGCAGCAGAGGCCACTGAAGCTGGGCATCTGGCAGCATCTAATGAGATGGAGGATAGAAACCACAGGCACCCTGAGGTCGCCTGGCAGCAGCCTGCATCTGGTGGATGGGGAGAGAACAGCGCCCATCTATGCAGGACCTGCGTGGGTACTTCACACAACTGTCCCTGGAAAGAGCTTTGATCGTGCATGTTTTATTGATCAGGAACCCGAGGCTTAGAGAATTCAAATCCCACAACCAGCAGAGCTAAAATTCAGGCTCAGGTTCTGTCTAAGACCAAAGCCAGCTGCGGCGACAGCACACGTGAATATGCAACGGTATGCAATGCGACACTGGGAAGTGCAGGGTAAGCTTTGGACAGGGTCAGAAATGAGAGACGGCCCAGGCCAGAAGGAATCTGGAGACCCCCTGGCTCAGCTCGCCACCGTGTCACTGAGCGCTGAAGCCTGGGTGGGGGGACGATCACAGACAGATAAGCAGCACACTGGAAGCCCTGCCCCTGGACCGCGACCTTGCCCTCCTGTCCACAGCCTTGGCAGATGGCTATGGGTAAACTGATTAAAGCAAAAGAACAGACAAGACATCACATATGGCTGCCTCTATTTGTTTTCTGATACCGAAGGGTGCTGTCTGCCTGTCCTTCCCTCCCTGGAGAGCTGCATGGACCGGACGATGGAGGCCGAAAGTCCCCTCTGGTGCTGCTCTAACAGACCATGAGCGCCCACCTCCCTCTCCTGGGGGGCCAGGGCGAGGACACAGCCACCGGAAGCGGGCAGAATCGACTTGGGAGCCATTCTGAAGGATGAGCCTCCGCAAGTCTTCCCCACTCCTCGCACAGCACTCGCTCCCCTCGGGGAAAAACTGCTGCGTGAGTGTCTGCCCCTTCCCTCCCCCCACCCCACAGCCCTGCCGCAAACAGGATGTGGAAACGGGATGCATCAGTCTCAGCTCCAGGGAACATGGCTTGACCTGGACTTCCTCGCAAACTCGCAGACCTCATCGGCAATTCTCACTGAACCTGGTGTGTTCCGAGGGAGACTCGTAATCGCCCTGCGTGTGTGTTTCTAGGGCTTCCTCTTACCAACCAGAAAGAGAGCCCCAGTTCATCACACAGGAGTCCACAGAGGACAGCAACTGTCAGCCTGAGTCCTCAGGGACCTTCCACACACCTGAGCCCCTCTCCTCAAGCCCAGTCCCCGGGAAGGAGCTACTTAAGGAAGAGGGAGGCGGTCCCACGTAGGAAAGACCTTGCTCAGATTCCTTACACTTCCATTGCAAAGCAGCTAGACACAAAGTTATTAAACATTGATGTCCAAATTCTATTCCTCCAGAGTTGTAACAAACATATACATCCATTTTCTTTAAAATATGCACTTTCCTTCTATGTATATGAAAGGTCCAGAACAGACAAACCTATACAGACAGAAGGCAGATTTGTGGTTGCTTAGGGCTGGGGGTTGTGGGGAGATAGAGCAGTGATTGCTAAAGGGCATGGAGTTTCTTTTTGAGGTGACAAAATGTTCTAAACTGACATGGTGATGGTGACCCATAGCTGTGGACATACCGCGTGAAATCAGTGACTAGTATGGTACGTGCTCTGCATTTCAATAAAGCTGAATAAAAAAAGGTAAACAGATGACCACCCAAAAACCTGTATACGAATGTTCAGAGCAGCGTTACTCATGATAGCCCAAAAGACAAAACAACCCTAACTGTCCATCAATCGATGGATGGATAAACAAAATGCGGCACATACATGCAAGAAAAAAGGAATGAACGTAGAGGAAATTCCCTGTGGCGGCTTCAGGGGAAGCTCCAGGGATCTAGGGGTTTATGGAAGTTATTATTCTCTCTACTACATGTTTTTTTTAAAAATTTTTAACAGGTGTCTTTTTGATGCTAATATTCACAAGCAGAAAGCACTTACTTCCTATTACATTGCTGTCATTTTTAGGGAGACCTGGCAGATGCTAGCGAACAGAAGAGACCCAAGTAGGTCTTCTGTTAATTCCAGTCCCAAGGATAGTTCAGTTGTAATCTGATTCCAAAAAACTGGGAGCATTCAATGAATTTGTTGCAAGTACTTAATGAGCCCTTGCTCTATGCAAACCACTGTTCTGGATACTGAAGAAAATCCAAGGAGACGAAGAGAATGAGCGCAAGGTCTCAAGGAATCTATGACCATGCTGGGCCAGGCGGGATTAGAAAAATCCACAAGTGGCTAAAGCCAGGGGCAAGGGGCATGAACTGGGACCAGACAGAAGAGACAATGGTAACAGACAAGATTTCGGGGTGCTCATTAGTTGCTTGAGAGCTTGCTGAGGTCAGTACTGTAATGATCACTTTATAGTTGCAGAATCTGCAGATAACAAGAGTTGCAGAGCTGGTGAAATAAAGAGCCTGGATTTGAAGCCAGAAAATCTGCTATCAGGCCAGGCATCTTAACCCCAAGGCTATGATGGCAGCGCAGGCAACTGGATTAGGATTTTTCTCTCTCGCTCTGGGACCTTAGGCAAGGTAATCACCCTCAACGGGTTCATGAAAAATTACCTGATGAAAGTATAGTACGTGATTAGCACCAGTGTCTAATAAATACACAGAAATAACCCGATAAGCAGTGTTATGATATTGATGATGATACATGTGACAGTACGTTAAGAGACATCAAATCCATGCAAAATGCAAGAGGTGGAAAGAATACAGTCAGGGGATTGAGAAGGGGAAGATGCAGCCCTTAAAGCAGGGCTTAAAGAAGGAAATACTTTCAAGACAGGAACTCCAGACAGCCCCAGAGGCGTTTAGAAACAAAAGGATCCAGTGGCCTGGAGCTGGGTCACATGACTGGGATAAAGATGGGCTGGGGCTCTCTTTGGGGACTTTGACCAAGGGGAAACCCTGCAGAGAGCCTAATTTACAGGCGTCCCTGAGGGGACCTCAGCATCCTCTCAGTGTGATGGGACCTAATTGTACTTTAAGGAGTAATTTCCTGAATGCTTTTTTCCAGTTGATGAAAAGAGCATTAAGGGTGTCACTTGGAGCAGGGAAGATGAAAAAGAGGGGAAACCCACCACATATATATCACCAGGCATAAACCCAATATACGAATCCATGTGTATAACCATGCACTTAAGCAAGCATATATGGGTGAAGCTCAGCTGGGAATTAACGCTTAACAGGGAATTTTCCAGGATCCAGTATCTATGCGTACTGGTTATCATATGTTATGCTGGTGATAACCATGTTACTATGGACAAGACTTTGTGAATCAGCAAACAGAATAAATTAAAACTCTCAGTGTCTGAAGAAACCCTCTTGATTCCTCAGCATGATATTAGATATATACATTTGTCAGAAAATTATTAATATATACTGTTTATCAATAGTATTTATTTATATTCCTCTAAAGTCACATGGATATTGTATTATGAAAGCCGGATAAACTAAACCTCCATCTTTAACTTATCCCATCCTCTAGGGCTTTCTCTGTAAGCAGCAAATTTTAGATGAGTAGTCTCAGTTCCAATCCTCAAATAGAAAAAAAAAGAAAAGAAGAGGCTTGCTTACGCCGTTGTACATTATAAAGAGGTAGGGTTTTTTTCTTAATTTTGTTTCGTTTTGTTTTGAGTTGCATTCAGAGCTACACAGGAGTAAGAAACTGGGATAACGTTAGGTTCTTGTTTTATGTTTAGCTAAAATTAATGTATCCTTTTAACTAATAGCTATAGGCCTTTTGTCCATAGCGATATCAAAACAGACCATATTACGGTTTTGTAAATAAAGTTTTGTTCTAAAAAAAGAAAAGAAAAAGAGAGGGAAAGGGAAAGTTATAGAAGTAGGAAGCAGGAGTTCCCGTCGTGGCACAGTGGTTAACGAATCCGACTAGGAACCATGAGGTGGCGGGTTCGATCCCTGCCCTTGCTCAGTGGGTTAACGATCCAGTGTTGCCGTGAGCTGTGGTGTAGGTCGCAGACGCGGCTCGGATCCAGCGTTGCTGTGGCTCTGGCGTAGGCCAGCGGCTACAGCTCCGATTGGACCCCTAGCCTGGGAATCTCCATATGCCGCAGGAGCGGCCCAAGAAATGGCAAAAAGACAAAAAAAAAAAAAAGAAGTAGGAAGCAGCCAGTTCTGGCAGTTAGGATGTAAAAGCTGTGTGAAGGGCAGAAAGTGGTCCCTAGGATACAAAGAGGGATGTAGGGACAGAGAACAGGTGGTCAGAGAGAGAAGGAAGCAGGATAAGGGGGGCGGGGAGTTCTAGTACAAGAATGAGCGGCTTGGGGCAACAGGAATGGAATGGCAATGAGCAGGCATCTGGCAAGAGGCTGCACAGGCAAGCGGCCAGTGTGGGGAATGGGGCAGAGGGAGAGGGGTATGGATGTCACGTGGGTGCCCAGAGACAGTGGTTCAAAGCCATAAGCAGAGGTAAGCATCTTTGAAGAGCATGCAGGAATAAAGGCCCAAAGGAACAACCCACGTAAGGGGTGGGCGGGGAAAGCAGAGCTGCCAAGAGTGGGCATAAAGTGAGTGGGAGAAGCTGGAAACCACAAGTCACGGACACCAAGGGTGGAGAGAGCAGCGAGACCGAACGGGAAATCGGGAAATCAGTGCCAAATGCAGCACACATCTGCAAGGCAGCGGGGCCTGGACCCTGGAAAGAGCATCTCGACAGGGAAGGAAGAGAGGAGCCCAGCTGTAGGGGAAAACTTCAGCAACTAGGGGAGCAAAGCACTGGAATTATGGTTTGAGAGGACGGCGAGATTCTGCGATTCTCACAGGGTAGAGAATTAGTAAGCTTTCTTTTTTTTTTTCCTTTTTGGTTATTTTAGGGCCGCACCCTAAGTATATGGAAGTTCCCAGACTAGGGGTTGAATTAGAGCAGCAGCCGCCAGCCTACACCACAGCCACAGCAATACCAGATCTGAGCCCCATCTGCGACCTAACGCCACAGCTTGAGGCAACGCTGGATCCTTTAACCCACTAAACAAGGCCAGGGATTGAACCTGCATCCTCATGGACAACAGTTGGATTCCTAACCCACTGAGCCACAATAGGAACTCTGAAGTAAGCAGCTTTTTTATGAGTGGGCACTCACCCACTCACGTGTCTATCCATCATCCAAAGTCTTTTACGTAAAAGATCTCGGGCTCAGGGTGGGAGGTAACCACACACACACACACACACACACACACACACACACACAGATATGTGCACCAGACCTCCAGTCCACTGCAACAGCTGCATGAGAGCCCAAGGGTTACAGAGTCCAGCAGCAGGATGCTTTGCCTCAACTCTGCAGATTAGGAAAGACTTCTGGGATAGGCAAGACCAGAGCTGAGGTTTTTAAGGCGGAGCTTGTGCAAGTGAGGGGGTAGCAGGGAGACAGAGCACCCTACCAGGAGAAGCAGCAGTCTCAGAGGCTCTGCAGGCCACAGGAGGATACAGCCTGGAACAGATCAAGGGCAAGGGCAGAGGCGGCCAGGCAAGGAGAGGGCTGATCAGGAGGGGAGAAGAGGAAGGAAAAGGCAAGACCAGGCCTCAAGCCATCCACAGAGTAGGTCGCAGGTGAGTCAGAGGCAGGGAGATGGACCAATCAGGACACAGAACACCTGCAGGCCTTCTCCAATGGAGTCAAGAGGAAAGAGGAGGGGAAGATGGATTTTTGAGGAGGGAAAAGGGAAAGTTGATGCCTTCTGAACAGTTACCAGCTTGCCAGATGAAACAATTCCAAGAGCGAAGCAAATTCCGAATGGAATAAATGCTTACAGAGAACATTTATAAACTCTATTCCATCCATTTCAGCTGACCACAGAACCCTCTCCCGCCCTTTTATTTATCTCCCTCTTCCATCATGCTGCTATATATTTTTGGACATTTTCACCGTAAAACAGTTGAAGTGTAGTCACAGGTAATGAAAGAAAGGGAAACTAAATCAGTGAATTTTCAATGCTAGTGAAAGACTTAGTAGAAAAGAGCTTATAAATATTGGCTAAGGTGAGGTTTTGAGATTTATTTTGGACTGTCCTGTCTCTATAAATAAGTAAGAGATCCAGTGTATATCAGAATAAAGCTTGCTCTGACATCCAAGGGAACCACCAAAGCGGCGGTTTTAACTGCTGCTATTTACATAACGCTAATGAACTCAAATCACCTCTCACCTCTCTATTTGCATAAGCAATACAACTACAAGTACTTTGGAATGAGACCTTAGCAGTTAGGAGCCTGAATTCTTAAGTGGGATCCAATCTGGGCTCTGTCACTTAGCTGTGTAGCCTTGGGCAATTTACCAATCTCTCTGTGCCTCAATTTCTGCATTTGGCAGAGAGAATTACAACACCCCATGAGCCCCATGAACCCTATGAGCCCTGTGCTTTGTAGCTGGTGCTCAGGGAACAGCTGCTGCGTGAAGAAAGGAGTGGGGTAAAATGGAACATGCTGGTCAGGGTCTCAGGGAAAGCTCTGAAAAGGATGTGCTGCTGGCTTTTTGCCCCTTTTCCTTCTTCCCGTTATCTTGCTTCTTCCCACCCAGAAGATGCAGCAGCACTTTAAAACCAAAGGGGCGTTCCCGCTGTGGTACAGTGTTTTAAGAATTTAAGATTTAAATTAACCCTTAAATTTAAATTTAAGATTAAAGTATTTTAAGATTTTAAGAATCCGACTGCAGGGGAGTTCCCGTCGTGGCGCAGTGATTAACGAATCCGACTAGGAACCATGAGGTTGCGGGTTCGGTCCCTGCCCTTGCTCAGTGGGTTAACGATCCGGCATTGCCATGAGCTGTGGTGTAGGTTGCAGACTCGGCTCGGATCCCGCGTTGCTGTGGCTCTGGCGTAGGCCGGTGGCTACAGCTCCCATTAGACCCCTAGCCTGGGAACCTCCATATGCCACGGGAGCGGCCCAAGAAATAGCAAAAAGACAAAAAAAAAAAAAAGAATCCGACTGCAGAGGCTTGGGTCACTGCGGAGATGCAGGTGTGATTCCCAGTGCAGCGCAGTGGGTTATCTATATGCTGGGGTGAGGACCCAAAAAAAAAAAACCAAAAAACTGATAAAGAAGGGAGGGAGGGAGGAAGGAAGCATAAGGAAAGGGAAAAGGGAAAGGACAGTCTGAGTTCCTGAAGGCTCTCCTTAGCCCTGGACCTGTCCCCAAACAAGAATGTACCTAGTGAACTTTGTATTAGTGTATGCCACCGTTTGTCAGGTTTTCTATAATCTGTAACTAAACTGTCGACTGGAGAAAAGCACACAACCCACAAGTTGCAAATTCAGTTTTATTTAAGGATCTTACTGCGGAGCACAGCCTAGGAGACAGCCTCTTAGATAGCGCTAAGGAACTGATCCTAAGAGACAAGAGAGGAGCCAGGATATACAGGATTTGTTTTTTCTGCTTTATATATACTTGAACATCAAAAGATTATGGCTAATCACAAAAAACCCCAGACATCTCAAGCTAATGATTTTTTTTTTCCAGTGGCTTTCTATGTATGGGGAGACGCAAGAATCTGGGCTCATTGAAACGATCCCTGAGGTATGCATCTTAACTAACAGGGCCAACAGCCAAAGCACAGACTGCTTCCTGTTTTTCTCCATCATGATTTTCTCCCACCCCCGGGGTGGGGCGGGGGCTGGGGGCTGGGGGCTGCAGTGGCTGATGGCACCATCCTTACAGAGCTGGAACGGAGGGCAACATTTTTAAAAGATACAGTTTCAAAGATAATTTTCAACAAAAAAAAAAGCCTTCTTCTCAAGATATTCTTGAGCGTAATTCGTGAGCAACAAAAAATGTAATTACTATTCACGTTTTCAGCCAGTCGACACAAATCCAATATTGGTGTAATAAAGCGGACAGCCTCATCAATAGGCAATGGAAATAGATATAAATAGAAGAGATTCAAATAAAAAAGCTCCTCTGGCCTTCTTTGATTATATTTTCAGTGGAAGCATGTGGAGGGACCAGGGACTGAAAGAAATGAAGGGTGAATGGGGACTTTGTCAAAGTGGGGGGGCGGCTGGGGGGCAAGTCCAGTCTCCATATCTATCTATCCTCCCTCCCGCCCTCCCTCCCTTGCTTCCACCATGCAGGTCATCACATCTAGAGGCCAAACAGAGCCCAGGCAGCCCCCGCCCGTGTCAGGGCATCCAATGCTGTGATGTCAGGTATATTAGACTCCTCGCTGCTGGTCTTCCCCACAAAACGCACCTCCTGGGTCTTTTCTGGCCAGGGCTAGGTATTCCTGTAACTGAAGACTGTAAATCCTGTTACATGCAAAATACCACTAGAAGACGTGATGGTGTTTTTTAGAAAACATACATGTGCATCATAATTAATGCCCGGCACCTCTTTGAGAACAGGTTTTAAGGGATGCAGCTCGGGAAGAAGGGAGGGCAGGGGTGCCCAGCCCCTGAGACAGCTGTGGGGGGGGGGGGGAGGACAGGACAGTGGATCGGAAGGCAAGAGCCACAAGGGCCAAAACCTCAGGTCCCAATTCTCCTGTCACCACCTATGCCTCTGCTTCTAAGTTCGAGCAGCTTTAGGATTCGTCCACTTTTGTTTGCTGAATTCTCTCGCCCTTTGAAGAAACCTTCTGCCAACAAAACAACACTGCTGACTCAGAAGGATATTTTGGTTGGCAGCTACTTTGCAGACAAACCAACTGGTTTGCCAGATCATCCTCCAGGGCTTGCGGAGTTACCAACAAGCATTTTCATTTGAAGAATGGCAAGATTCTGCATTTCCAAATATCTGCGTTTTCAAGTAGAAAAATACAAACACTTCAACTTAAACACTACATCAAACCTACTCAGATTATAATCCAGACGCTAGGGTGTCCAGAGTGGTGGTAGTTCATGTTTAAAAAAACAAAACATACACACACACATATATATACACACAAATTTGGTTAGTTTTAAATCCAAAATAATCATCAATTTCAGAATAAATATCACCCCATTGCAATCAGCACAGAAAAAAGTGATTCAGGAAAGCATTTCATTAAAGGACTCTAAAAGCATTAGGTAAATGTTTAAGGAGAGACAAGATATTCACATGGTCTCAGATTATCTCCCCACAGAATATTTATTAATTACAAGGGAAAACTGTAACTTAGAAGAATCCTGGCAGACATCACTGGAACCAAAAGAACAGAATTAATCTCACCAATAATGGGACAAGGTGACAGGATGTTATGCACTGTGGTGACGAGAGCACCAGAAATGCACTCCCTGAATCTTAAAAAACAAACAAAAAAACCCGAAAACCCAGATCCAAAAACATTTCAGGATTCCCATCATGGCTCCGTGGTTAACCAACCCGACTAGTATCCATGAGGACTTGGATTCGATCCCTGGCCTCGCTCAGCGGGTTAAGATCTGGCATTGCTGAGCACTGTGGTGTAAGTAACAGATGGGGCTCGGATCTGGCGTTGCTGTGGCTGTGGTGTGTAGGCTGGCAGCAACAGCTCTGATTCAACCCCTGGGAACCTCCATACGCCGCAGGTGCAGCCCTCAAAAGACAACAAACAAACAAACAAACGCCCTATTTCACAAGACAACTAGTTTACACTCTCAAAAAAATATCACAAAGAAAGGCCAAGAAAGCCTTTCGGATTAAATGGGACAAGAAACATGACATGTAAATGCCATAAGTGATTTTTTTTTAAATGCTATAAGAAATATTATTGGGGCAATTAAAGAAACCTGAATATAAACTGTCTCTTAGGAAAATCGCTATTAAATTTTCTCATTTGGTAATTATACCGTAGTTCTCTAAGAGAATGTCCTCGTCCTTAAGAGACGTGACATGAGAGTCGTGAGGGCTGCAACTTATTTCCACACAGTACAGCAGTAACAATAAAAATTAATGACATTATGTGAGTGTGTGTGTATGTGTGCAGAAGAGAGAGCCAGTGCGTGCAAATTGGTGAGTCTAAGTACAAGGTATGTGAGAGTTCATCATACGAGTCTTATTCAAAAGTTTTCGTTTTAATTAAAAAAAAGTGTCATAGGTTTCAAAAAAAAAAAAACATTAAAAGGGAAATGGAGGACAAGATGGATGGAGAGTATCAAATTATTTAGAAACAACTACATTAAGCAAACCCTTTAACAGAACAGAAGCAAAATGGCATATTGCAGATGGGGAGGTTGGGTGCAGCCCTCAAAAGACAACAAACAATCCCCACAGGCTGGGGGTTGTCAATAGTTGTGTGTGTGTGTGTGTCTCAAAATTGTTTGTTAACCTCAGGAGGCTGTCAGTCTCTCTCTGGGCCACAAGAGTCATGCCACATTTTACTAAGTGGAGGACATAAACACGGAAAGAATGACTACCCACAATTGAGGAGAAGGAGAAATAACCAGCCTAACTAAGATTAGTACCAATTTGGTGAGTCACTTCCTCTTAGGAGGAAAGGCAAACATGTCTTGTTCCCTGAAAGATTCAGAGATCCCGAGACCCCCCCGAGTTCTCAACCTGAATCAGGCCACGCAGGTAGCAAACCAGGTCAGGACCGCCCACGGCCCCTTCACTGGGTGCTTCTGCCCACCTCCCATTTCAAAAGTCAAGGTCAGCTCTCTTGGCTATTTCAGCCTCCGCACCACAAAGTTCCTGGGAGAACACACGCAACCAAGACAAAGGGAATCCAGGTCCACCGCACTTGAACCTTCCAACCACGAAGGGGCGAGACCTTGGTTTTCTTTTGTGCGCCACCTCCCATGGTCCTCACAGTCCTGAAGCGAATCTGCTTGGCCTTTTTTTTTTTGTCTTTTTGCCATTTCTAGGGCTGCTCCCGCGGCATATGGAGGTTCCCAGGCTAGGGGTCTAACTGGAGCTGTAGCCACCAGCCTACACCAGAGCCACAGCAACGTGGGATCCAAGCCGCTTCTGCGACCTACACCACAGCTCACGGCAATGCCGGATCCTTAACCCACTGAGCAAGGGCAGGGATCGAACCCGCAACCTCACGGTTCCTAGTCGGATTTGTTAACCACTGCGCCACGACGGGAACTCCCCGCTTGGCCTCTTAAAGCAAGAACTGAAGCTCTGGCACAACAGCCTTCCCTCCTGAAGCTGCGTCTGTACGAGCAGCACACACACGTGGACGGATTAGACGGAGCTGTGCTGTAAAGCACACACACGCTTGCCTAACGTGTGCTT
Source organism: Phacochoerus africanus (assembly GCF_016906955.1). Taxonomy (NCBI): domain Eukaryota; kingdom Metazoa; phylum Chordata; class Mammalia; order Artiodactyla; family Suidae; genus Phacochoerus; species Phacochoerus africanus. The sequence continues at coordinate 17,385,400 of NC_062545.1, forward strand.
TTCATTCCAGAAATACTTGATTCCTAAACCACTTCTACGCCTCTTTTGGCCTGAAACAGGATCAGTGGCTCTGGGCCAGAGGAGGTATCTGTATAAAGATGTGGACTTTCTCAAATTTTCTTTAACTCAGAAGATTACATATAGAACATTCTAGCGTAATTATGATAGAGTAACGTAGAGAAGGGAAAGGTTATAGGAAAAAAAAAATTTTTTTTTTGCTTTGTTTTTGTTTTGAAGTGGCCTAAAAGAAATACTGGAAATACGAAATATAACATAGAATTATCTTCCATGAGAGTAAAAATTACAGGGTCCAAGTTAGGACAAGGAGGCAAAAATACTACCTTCAACAGGAAAGGTTAGTGAGCATTTGCCATCTTAGGTCACAAGCATTTATTTTTGTTTTCAGGTCACCCACCAAAGCAAGGTGCAGAGAGGATTCTGTAATCACTGTTTGATTCTGGAAAGTACTTTTAGTTTTGTTCTTGCTTCTTTATGACTTTCGTCCTATATCAAAAACCAGTGTAAAAGACATAGCGGTTCTATCCTTTTCTCTGTGCTCACTTTCAGCTATTTACGGTTCACTCGCAATAAGGAGTGTGAAATCCTTAACTCTTTGCAGAATCCTTCAGCATCACCAAGTGAATTATAAAACTTTTATCCACCTACATACATGTACACACACACACACACACACACCCACGACATATCAGGGAAATGACATCAAGCTCCATAGTACGTACACAACATGATCACTCATTTCACTTTCATCAGGAAGAACCTAAAAGGCACCTTAGAAATTCTGATCTTGGACAGAAGGAGGAAAACTTACTTTCTCTCCACTTCTGGTGTTGACACGGCGCTACAGAAGCCAAGCGACTCCTAGGAGAGAGGATTCAGAGTGTCAGTGCAGGCAGCACAGCAGGCTTCTTCTGATTTGTACATAATACCACTTAAAAGAAGAAAAAAAAAAAGGACAGAAGCAAAAATAGATGATTGAAGTCACTGTGCTTACTTCGATCTGGGACCGCAGCTGAAGTGACGTGGGGCTGGCTTCGGGTTTCTCCTAAAACAGAACAGATGCTGGTTTAATGAGACGTCCAAACGTGGCACACACCAGAAAGACAAATAGATGTGTAAGAAGAGATGGGGGGATTTGGGAAACGCCAGGGTACAGTGGGAGGAGACGGCGGAGGTAAACAGATTTTTCTGGAAAAGCTCAAGTATTTTTTAAATGAGAGCCCTAGCCCCTCAAAATAGAACTGTTTTTCAAACTTCGTCACTTGACACTACTACAATTTCACTGTAGAAGAAAAAAGCACAATCTAACTGAAGGATACTGACAGTTAATGGTGAAATGACTCTCCGGATGTGATCGGATTGTCAGCAGGACAGAGAATGAACTGTGACCCACTTGTGTCAGAGTCATAAAGAAGAAGCAGAGGACTCAAAACAATTTTACAAATAAGGTCACAGAGTATAACAAAATCATTAAAAAAAAAAAAAGGAGTTCCCGTCGTGGCGCAGTGGTTAACGAATCCGACTAGGAACCATGAGGTTGCGGGTTCGGTCCCTGCCCTTGCTCAGTGGGTTAACCATCCGGCGTTGCCGTGAGCTGTGGTGTAGGTTGCAGATCCTTACTTAACCCACCGAGCGAGGCCAGGGATCGATCCCGCGTTGCTGTGGCTCTGGCGTAGGCTGGTGGCTACAGCTCCGATTCGACCCCTAGCCTGGGAACCTCCATATGCTGCGGGAGCGGCCCAAGAAATAGCAACAACAACAACAACAAAAAAGACAAAAAGACCAAAAAAAATTGTATCCCTTTTGAAAGAAAAAGAGTTAAACCAGTTATCTGTAAAAAAATAAAATAAAATAATATGTTGAAATAAGTTTCGGCAGCAAAACAGGAAAAATTACAGTATTAGAAGTGTTAGGATATACTGCAGAAAAATGAATTATACCAGGAAATAGAGCACAGAGAACCACACTGACATTTTTTTCATAAGTAGAGAAAAATTTCTAAATCTAAATAGATGCTCAAGTGCGGTGCTCATCCAATTGTGGTCCAAAGCCAAGGGGGTCTGTGGCTGAGCAGCAAGGCATGAGGAGAAGGATGGGCAGTTTGTTTGTTTGTTTGTTGTTGTTGTTTATTTTCTTTTTAGGGCCGCATCTGTGGAATATGGAAGTTCCCAGGCTAGGGGTTGATTTGGAGCTGCCAGCCAACACCACAGCCACCGCAAAGCTGGATCTGAGCCATGTCTGCAACCTACACCGCAGCTTGCAGTAATGCCAGACCCTTACTTAACCCACCGAGCGAGGCCAGGGATCGAACCCACATTCTCACGGATACTATCTGAGGTTCTTAACCCACTGAGCCACAGCGGGAATTCCACGACGGGCAGTTTTAGAGAAAGGTGTAATATCATACACTAACATCATACAAGTTTCAAATATCAGATTAATTATGAGTTTTCCAATAATCCTATTGGGTTCTTAATGATTGTTAGATTCTTCGGGCCTATACATGAGGACTGCTTTGTTAAGTCTCTGCTGACGTTCGGGAAGTAGGGCCAATTATCTCCAGAGACCAATTCTCACTTACATCTAATTGCTCCGTTTTTTTCCCAGGTTGCCTATTTCAGCTTTAACACAAATGCAAAACTAGACCAATCTTTTAAAACTTAGCAGGGAAATATGAGCCTAAGTGTAACTCACAGAAAACACATAAATGTAAATAGGGAACAGGAATCTGTACAAATATGGAAGATAAAGCGAAAGTGCTGGGATGACAAAAAAATCTGAGAACAGGAGGAATACAGACAAGCAGACTCTAGGAGAAAGGTGTGTTAATGCGAAGGGGACTATAACCAGTCTCTTGGGAGAGAACATGACAGCATGAGAAAAAGAATGTCAATATATATTCGTATGGCTGGGCCACTATGCTGTACACAGCAGAAACTGGCACAACACTAAATCAACTATACTTTAATAATAAAAAATAAATTAAGGAGTTCTCGTCATGGCCCAGTGGCTAACCAATCCAACTAGGAACCATGAGGTTGTGAGTTCGATCCCTGGCATTGCTCAGTGGGGTAAAGATTCAGCGTTGCCGAAACTGTGGTGTAGGTTGCAGACTGGCGTAGGCCAGTGGCCACAGCTCTGATTAGACCCCTAGCCTGGGAACCTCTATATGCCGTGGGAGCGGCCCTAGAAAAGGCAAAAAAAATAAATTAAGTAATTAATTAAAAAAAATTTTTAAAGGGTGTTAATGGACTGGCAACCCATCCACCCCAGTCCCAAGGCCTTCCTTGTCATGAAATAATATCAGGAGTTCCCACTATGGCACAGCGGAAATGAATTTGACTAGTATCCATGAGGATAGGATCCCTGGCCTCGCTCAGCGGGTTAAGGATCCGGCATTGCTGTGAGCTGTGGCTGTGGTGTAGGCTGGCAGCTGTAGCTCTGATTTGACCCCTAGCTTGGGAACTTCTATGTGCTGCAGGTGTGGTCCCCCCCAGAAAGAAAAAGACACCAGAGTGGTGTGGAGCCCCACAGAACCTCTCTCTGGTTAACACTGCCTGGTTTTGATCGCTACCTCTGTTCATGATGAACAAATTTACATTTCTGTCCCAAATTTGACACCCCATTTTTACAAAACAATGTATAGAAATGTTTGAGTTACATTCCAAGTCCAATTCATTGCTACCATGTCAGACTCAGGTGTAATCAACAGAGGCGACCAAGTATTTCAGAGGTTCTTGGTGCTTAGAGACTAATCGCGATGTGCTGATGGCCAACCTCTTAGCAGCACACAGAGAACTTTACCAACTTAAACAGCAGGAGGCAAGCAAAGGTACAGCCTGCAAATCTTCCGCCTTAAGTCCTCCTGCTCAGGTGTCAGTATGGAACCCTCAGAATTATGACATGACTCTATTCATTCTTCTGAAAACTTCTCTGAAATTGTCCCTCGAACAAATTCCCAACTCCATGGTCATCAGCAAAAAGTAACTGGTTTGCCTCTCTTCCCATCCTCCATTCTTAACTTCCCTTCATACTCTAAGTCCCTACCTCACTAGGTAATGTAGCCATGATAAGAAATGACCTGCTTTTGTTGTACATTTTTATCGGCTCTTTTCTAATAAATTTAATTCATTGAGTGGGTCATTTGTCACCCCACTGCATAAACACAGAGTTTACAGACCACTATGAAAAATGTACCTGTTCCACTGATGCTTGTTAACAAGCATATTAAACATTTGATGATCAGGAAGGAATATTCTAGGAGTTCCCATTGTGGCGCAGTGGTTAGCCACTCCGACTAGGAACCATGAGGTTGCAGGTTCGATCCCTGCCCTCGCCCTGTAGGTTAAGGATCCGGTATTGCTGTGGGCTGTGGTATAGGCTGCAAATGCGGGCTCAGATCCCGAGTTGCTGTGGCTCTGGCGTAGGCTGGCCACTACAGCGCTGATTCGACCCCTGACCTGGGAAACTTCATATGCCACGGGTGCGGCCCAAGAAAAGACCAAAAAAAAAAAAAGGGAAGGAATATTCTAAACAATTCATCTACCATATTAATTTGTCATTTATAATAGACATTTGACTGTGTTGTAGTTACTTCTTAGGAACTTGGTTTGAGGATGCAGCCTGGTGTATAATGTATTAAAATTCATCCCATTAAGGAGTTCCCATTGTGGCTCAGTGGTAACAAACTGAACCAGTATCCATGAGGTTGCAGGTTTGATCCCTGGCCTTGCTCAGTGGGTTTAAAGATCCAGTGTTGCTGTGAGCTGTGGTGTAGGTTGCAGACACAGTTCAGATCTGGCGTTGCTGTGGCTGTGGCGTAGGCCGGCAGCTACAGCTCTGATTCGACCCCTCGCCTGGGAACTTCCATATGCCACAGGTACAGCCCAAAAAAGACCAAAAAAACCTCACCCCATTAAAATAATGGACCCGGGAGTTCCCATCATGGCGCAGTGGTTAACGAATCCGACTAGGAACCGTGAGGTTGCGGGTTCGATCCCTGGCCTTGCTCAGTGGGTCAAGGATCCAGTGTTGCCGTGAGAAGACTCGGCTCGGATTCCGAGTTGCTATGGCTCTGGCGTAGGACGTTGCCTACAGCTCCGATTAGACCCCTAGTCTGGGAACTCCTAGAAAAGGCAAAAAAAAAAAGACAAATAAATAATTAAAGAAAGAAATAAAATAATGGACCCAGTTAATGTTTCCATGTGGAACATCTGTTTTACCAGGAATAGGATATGTTCAACAGGAGATCTTACACAGTGATGTTTCTAGTGTTTTTTCTTTTCCCCAGAACATGTCACAAAATAAATTTTTCAGAATAAATATTAGTTTTCTCTCTCAAGGAAAGACCACCATCACCGTTAAGAGGCATTTCTTAGAACAAACACATGCTAGGGTAAAAATAATACACAGTTGAGGAGAAGCTTTGCAAAATTATCCACTAAGTTAAGGACCTATATGATGTCTGGAGAGGAAACAGAATGGACTACTGGCAAAAATCCCATCATTACGACACTGATGGATGTCAGACGATAACAGTGACAAACATGCAGAAGACGATCATTCCATCACACACTTGTGAATATGACGAAACCCATGTGGACCCACCATTGAGCATGAGAAATGGAATATTACAAGTTAGAGTTAAAGCTAGAAGGCATTCTGATACACACTTGGATAAAACACTTTATGCGCAGAGGATGATAACAAGCCTTGAAAATGTGTCATACACATATGAGGAAGAAGTGTTGCACACCTTTTTACTCTGTTTATCATGAAAAAATAGATTTTTTTTTCCCCAGCACAATGCGAAATGAAAAAGTGTGATGGAGTCAGGCAGAAGGAGCACCAGTCATACATGCAGCAATAAAGGGCACTGCTTACGTAATAAAGAAAGATGGATTCAGGTCAGAATGGGCAGAGAATTTGCAGCCACATGGATGGAGCTAGAGATTATCATACTAAGTGAAATAAATCAGACACAGAAAGTCAAATATCCTACGATATCACTTACATGTGAAATCTTTAAAACTGATACAAATGAACTTATTTACAAAACAGTAACAGACTCACAGACATAGAAAATAAACTTATGGTTATGAAAGGGGAAAGGGAAGGAGGAGGGAAAAATTAGGAGCTGGGATGAACAGATACACACTACTATATATAAAATGGATAAACAACAAGGTCGTACTGCATAGCACAGGGAACTACAGTCAGTGTCTTGCAATCATCTATAAATGAAAAGAATCTGAAAAAGAATACCTATATAAACTGAATCACTTTGCTGTACTCAAGAAACTAACACGACACTGTAATCAACTATACTTCAATTTAAAAAATTAAATTTAAAAAAGTATAAAAAAAAAAGAATGGTGGAGTTCCTGTCGTGGTGCAGTGGTTAACGAATCCGACTAAGAACCATGAGATTGCGGGTTCAATCCCTGGCCTTGCTCAGTGGGTTAAGGATCCGGCATTGCCGTGAGCTGTGGTATAGGTCGCAGACGTGGCTTGGATCCCAAGTTGCTGTGGCTCTGGCGTAGGCCGGTGGCTACAGCTCCAATTCGACCCCTAGCCTGGGAACCTCAATATGCCGTGGGAGCAGCCCAAGAAATAGCAAAAAGACCAAAAAAAAAAAAAAAAGAATGGGCAGAGAAAGACCCTTGACACCTCTCCTCGCTGTCCAGTTCCCATTTTAATCCACCCCCTTCTCTGCTCCCAATTCAGCCCATGTAAGGAGGGGAAGGGGCAGGAAGCCATGGTTCTGGAGTTCCAGCAGGAGAAGGAAATCCTGAGGAACGGAGGGGATGGGAGTAAGAAGATTTAAAGAGATACACCTGACTGCCCAGCAAACTACTTTATTCAAGGAACAACTGATGGTCCACAGTAAAATTCCTGATTGGGAAGTCAACAACATATTGATGGAAATAATAAAAATTGTGAATGGGGGAGTTCCCGTGGTGGCTCAGAGGTTAACGAACCCAACTAGGAACCATGAGGTTGCGGGTTTGATCCCAGCCTTGCTCAGTGGGTTAAGGATCCAGCATTGCCGTGAGCTGTGGTGTAGTTTGCAGACATGCTTGGATCCCGTGTTGCTGTGGCTCTGGTGTAGGCCGGTGGCCACAGCTCCGATTAGACCCCTAGCCTGGGAACCTCCATGTGCCGCAGGAGCGGCCCAAGAAATGGCAAAAAAAAAAAAAAAAAGACACACAAAAAAATTGTGAATGGCATCAAAACACAGTCACTGAGTATGTGTGTAGCTTCTGGGTGTGTTATAAAGAGATGATGACTGAGAAGTAAGATTTTTCTCTCACTGTTCCAGGTGCTACTGCTGTGCAACAAATCACCCCAAACTTAGCTGTGTAAACCAACAAGAATTTCATGATGCTCACAGATTCTGTAGGTAAGAATTCAGAAAGGGGACAGCAGAGAAGGCTCATCTCTGCTCTATGGCGTCTTCCTTAGCTGGGCAGATTCAAAGGTCAGGGCTGACTTGACGACTCACATGTGTGAAGGCTTGATGGTGGCCTTCACACGCCACTGACACTGAAGCAGGGGCTACCAGCTGAGCACCTTTACATGGATGCTTCCAGGGAGAGGATACCAAGAGAGCCAGGCGGAAGCTGTATTACCTTTTATAACACAGCCTCATATGCTGTCACTTCTGCTGGAGTCACAAGCCCTTCCAAGACCAAGGACCCCAGCTCCAGCTCCAGCTCTCAGTTGAGAAGGGTCAAAGTCACTTGGTAAGAAGGGCAGGGGGATGGGAGGTATCATTAATGCTACTTTGAAAATTCCAGTCCACCATACGGACTGCCAAGGAGATGGGAGCTCAGGTTAAGTTTTTAAAACAAGAAATGAGATGAGACTATTTTTCCTGACTATGTCCATAAAGATTCTGTTGTGGTTTTTGTAGCATTTACTCAAGTAGCATATCATGGCAATATATTTCATCCTGAAGCTACCACATACAGCAGAAAAGACTCAAAGATACAGAGAACAATCTAGTGGTTACCAGTGGAGAGAGAAGGGGGAGGGGTAACAGCGTAAGGGTGTAGGGGAAAGAGGTATTACAGGATTCTACGAAATGTGTGTGAAACTCAAAAATTGTAAAGCACTACAGAATGTCCTTTAAGATGAAATCTCACCATGTTTTAGGCTACAACTATTACCTCTCTCTTGATTCAAAATTATTACTATGGAAAATCTTGAATATACAAAAGTAAGGAGAAGAGTACAGTGAACTCCCAAATGCCTATTTTCTAGCTTCAGTTAATTATCAACTCATCATGGTCAATTTTGTTTCATCTACACCTTCACCCATAATTCAGCTCCAGCCCGTTTTACTTTGAAGAAAATCCCACATGCCCTGTCATGAAATAACACAATTTTTAATGTTAAGATCTAGCTACTAGACTTCCTTCCATCCAACTGTGGCTTCATATTGAGCAAATAGCTCAATAACCAAGCATTCGACCCTTTCCTAGCACTGGAGGACTCTCTTTGGTCATTGGAAAAAAGAAAAGAAAAAAAAAATCACCTTCAACAAATTTTTTTTTAATTTTTACTAAAGTATATAGTTGATTTCACCTTCAACAAATTTAGATAGTCTATCTAAATGTTGCAAAAGAACATGAATAAACACACCCCAAATTGAACACAAACCAATGAGTTCATTAGACAAGGACTCACTGCAGTTTTCCAAGTATAAATCTATCATCTTAATACTTTTTGAGTATGATATGCTCATTGACTTTGCACTTGACAGAGCCAATATTTTGTGAAAAATAACTCCAACCTTTGGTCCATGTTCAGTATGGGCATTCAGAGAGCCTCACAATACTGGTAGCTGAGCTTAAATCTATAACTATAGGTGAGGGTATTATAATCAGTTAAAATTAAAAAAAAAAATTAAGTGGATTATTTGATCTATGGATTAAACTGTTTCTCATTAAGCAACATATGGATATCTAAGTTAAGAATGACAAATATCATTAACATTACAAATTCTTAGTGAGTTTGTAAATTGCAAACACTTAAGGAATCCTCCCTAACTTAATGAAGTGTTAAGAGAAAACCATACCAAAATATAAATATAGCCCAACATGTGTGCATTTAATTATGTATGCAAGCTTAGCAAAAGATCTGGGAGGATCTATGGTTCTATTTTCTTTGCAGTTTTTCAAAAGCATGTAATTGTGCATTACTTTTATTTATTTTTTTTCTTTCCTTCTTTCTTTCTTTCTTTTTTTTTTTTGCTTTTTGCTTTTTAGGGCCGTATCCAAAGCATATGGAAGTCCCAGCCTAGGGGTCAAATCGGAGCTGCAGCTGCGCAGCCACAGCAATGCAGGATCAGAGCAGCGCCTGCAACCTACACCACAGCTCACAGTTAACGCCAGATCCTTAAACCCATGAGTGAGGCCAGGGATTGAACCTGCGTCTTCATGGATACTAGTCGGGTTTGTTACCCCTGAGCCACAACGGCAACTCCTGGAAATCAAGACTGTACAGTAAAACTGGTCCAGAAATTAGGTTGGTTCACAAAATTTAGGTTATGGATCCCATGCTAAAGATAGACCACACCTTTGAGGCTAAGAGACATAATCAGTTAAACACTGAGTTACCCATTCTTTTATCTTTTAAGGTGCAGGACCTGCTTTGAGTGAGATTTTCTCCCTGGCTTCTGGCAGACGGGGCATCACCTCACCCTCACCAACATCACAAGCCACGCCCTGCAGATCTCGTGGTGTCCCGAAAGCACTTTCCCTAGTGGAAACCGAGAGACCTCCCAAGGGGACATCTGTGAGAGGCACACCCTCCAGCCTGCTGGGAGAGCAGGAGGGTGGGAGACAGCAGGGTGGGTCCTGCCATCCTGAAGCCTGGCTGTGGTAAAACACAGGGGAGTCAGTATTCGTTCGGTGAACCGCTTCAAATCAGGGATCATTTGAATCTAAGAGTGTCAGGCTTGGGGCTCTCAGGCCTCATCACAAGTAATAAGGTAGTAAGATTCTTTCATTTCTAAACGGTCTTAAGAAATGATGTACTAGAGCTTTTAGGCTACAGCTTTAATAGCATTTCATATATGGCACGTACCAAGCATCGTGCAGAGAGACAGGAATAAGACCTGGACCATGGCCTGATGACAGATCCCTTGGATAGAATGTGTCAGGCGAAAGGATGCACCTTTGCTATGAACAAAAGTAACACAAGCGTGTCTGGTCTATAAATGTAAATAAATAGTAAAAGACATGGTGCCGTAAAGAAATTTTAATCATTATTTTTAAAAAAGGACTCTAACAACGTGTATAATTCAATTTTTCATTTTTAAGACCACTTGGCTTAATGACACTAAAACAGAAACAGTCCCGGCATTTCCAGGGGCGGACACCACAAAGTCCAGCCAGTCCGAAAGTCCATCCAACCTCGCTGTTGTGAGAACAAAGTGCAGTCATCCACAGTCACCAAGAGCTTTTCGGGGTACATCTGGTTGCTGACTGGGATTGGAGAACACAGACAGAAAGGACAGAAAGCAACTAAATGGGCCCACTTATTTTTAATTTCGCTCCATGCCGCCTCATCTCCTCTCTCTTCTAATCATTACTTAATTTAAAAAATACTTACCGGAGTTCCCGTTGTGGCTCAGCGAGTTAGTAATAGTGTCGAAGAGGATGCGGGTTCGATCCCTACACTCGCTCAGTGGGTTAAGGATCCAGCAGAGCCACGAGCTGCGGTATAGGTCTCAGATTCAGCTTGGATCTGGCGTGGCTGTGGCTGTGGCATAGGCCAGCAGCTCCAGTTCCGTTTCGACCCCTATAGCCCAGGAACTTCCATACGCCACAGGTGTGGCTGTAAAAAAAGGGGGGTGGGGGGGGGGACGACCTTGACCACATACCCTACTCTAAGCACTGTTCCAGTTAAGAAGGATAAAACAGTGAAAAAGACAGTCGCTGCCTTCATGGGGCTTATATTCCAGTGCTTTCTAAAGTCACTCGTGGGCATCACTTTCGCTTCACGTCTGAATCACAGACCCAGTATTCCTTCCGTTCTGGCAGCAGGCAGATGCTATCTGGACAGCTGTGCTCAGCTGTGGATGCCACATTTTCCAGAGGAGAATGAAAACCAGGAGACCCTTCATGACAAGAATGTCTGGAAATGGAATCGTATAAACAAGATCAGTTGGAGGGACCGGGGCTGTTTACTCAGAGAAGGGAAGGAAAATGCAAACACGGGGAGAGCTTCCAGGGAGAGAGGGCAGACAGCTGCCCTGTGCAGCTTCCCTGCAGCACAGGCAATAACAGGCCCTTGCACATGGGGGACACTGAGGAGGGGTGGCGTGGAAAACATTTATTACGTGTTTAAATAATACATGCTGATTATAGCACAGTATTAGTGAAAATAGTAAATACTGAATTGGTATGAAAAGTTCCAGTAAAACCTTTCTAATTTTTTAAAAAAGAACTTTAAGCTTACTTCCTTAAAATAAAACTTTAAAAAAATCAGGTTATATGCTTGAAAAAACTCTAAGCTATACTCGGCCAGAAACCTTTAATGAGGAGTTCTTGTTGCAGCTCAGCGGTAATGTACCCAACTAGTATCCATGAGGACTTGGGTTCGATCCCTGGCCTTGCTTAGTGGTTAAGGATCCAGCATTGCTATAAGCTGTGGTGTAGGCTGTAGATGCAGCTCGGATCCGGCATTGCTGTGGCGGTGGTGTAGGCCAGCGGCTGCAGCTCCCTGTTGACCCCTAGCCCAGGAACCTCCATGTGCTGCAGTTTTGGCCCTAAAAAGAAAAGAAAAAAAAAAAAAAACCAACAGCTCCAAGGGCCCCGTGACCAGGATGACCAGCAGCAGAGTGCTGGCTGATGAAGCGCGTGCCATCAAGCTTGCTGCCCAGAGGAATCATGTATTAAGGTCCCACTCTGGGGCCGGCTCCAGTGAGCCCTAGAGCAGTGGTTCCACACTTAGTACCTGGCAATCACCTGGAGGGCTCATTCCTTCAACCCTCTGCTGCCCCCACCCCCCACCCGAGAATTCCAGATTCAGGCCTCCAGGGGTGAGCCCACTAATTTGCATTTCTATCAGGTTCCCAGGTGATGGATGCCCTTGCTGCTGGCTGGGGAGCCACACTCTGAGAACTGCTGCCCCAGACAAGGCTGCTCAGAGCTGCCTCCAGTCTGGGAGTCACTGGGCTGCAGGTTGAAGGGAGCAGCATATTCTGAGTCGCACCTAAACTCCAGCCGGTCTTCAGGGCTCTAGAAGGGGGCAATCAGGACTAAGGACTTTAAAGTAAAAGGAAAGAGTGACTTTAGAAAGCACTGGAATATAAGCTCCACGAAGGCAGCGACTGTCTTTATCACTGTTTTATCCTTCTCGACTACAACAGTGGTTGGCGTAGGGTGTGTGATCAAGAAGATTTTTTTTTTTTTTTTTTTACAGCCACACCTGCAGCGTATGGAAGTTCTTTGGCTACAGGTGTCGAACCAGAACTGGAGCTGCTGGCCTATGCCACAGCCATCCTTTTTTAAAATGATGCAGGGAGGGCAGGTGGTAGATGCAAACTACTGCATTTGGAGTAGATAAGCAATGAGGTCTTGCTGTACAGCACAGGGAACTATATCCAATCCCTTGTGATGGAACATGTTGGAAAACATTATGAGAAAATACGGCAGAAATTGACAGAACATTGTAAATCGACTATAATTTTCAAAAACTTTTTTGGGAGTTCCCGTTGTGGTGCAGTGGAAACGAATCTAACTAGTAGCCATGAGGCTTCGGGTTCGATCCCTGGCCTCACTTAGTGAGTTAAGGATCCGGTGTTGCTGTGAGCTGTGGTGTAGGTAGCAGATGTGGCTCGGATCCTGCATGGTTGTGGCTGTGGTGTAGGCCGACAGCTCCAATTCAACGTCTCACCTGGGAACTTCCATGCCTCACCCGAGGCATGGAAGAAAAAAAAAATTAAAAAGGGAGGGGGGCAGGTAAAGCCAAATGTCCAAAATTAGAATAACTATGTACATGCAGAATCAATCCGTATAACTGGAGGATTTGAGCACAACCATGGGACTGTCTACTACTTGGGTGGGGGGCTCTTTGAGAAACTGATCCAGACCTCTGTCAACTATGGTGATTCTATTATTTCTGCTGGAGGTGTAATCACTGGAAATTAAGCCTTTGTGGGATAATTTGCTTTTTACGCTATGTTTTTCCAGGAAAACGAACAAGTCCTAAGCCAGTGACTCAAACATTTTAGAGTGGATTATCTTCAGCCTGTAGCTGAACAACACTTGTGTATTAATTTATTCAACCAATATTTCCTAAGTGTCACCGCTGTTCTTAGTATGCTGGTGTGCTGGTACTAGAAGTATAAAGAATAGTCTCTGACCTTCAGGAGCTCAGGGTTAAGAAATATAAACATAACCTAAAACACAAAACCCCCAAAGCTCCCATATTATCATGTAAATCAAATCCAAACGGATTAGTACGTAGACTGGGTGTAGACTGGGTGTCTGAATACGGGTTTTACAAAATTGTGTAGCCTGACCAAACTGGAGATGCCAAATTTAATCCTACAGGGACGACGCTGAGTTCTTAACCCACTGAGCCACAATGAGAACTCATGAATCGTATTTTCAAATCATCTTTAAAAGCTTTGCAATCATCTTAAAAACCTTCAGAACCAATGACAATCAATGACAATTCAATGCATTCTGAAATCATCAGCCATAAACGCTTCTTTAAAGAAGAAATTCTTTCTTTAAAGAAACGAACTTTTGAATTAATAGTAATGATGTCACATTTAAAAGCACATGGATAGATATCACAGTATTTGATTAAGAAAAGTAAGAATAAAATAAAAATTGGAATTTTAGAAGGTTGAGACAACTGCCAAACTTTAGCCCAGGGCAAACTTTTTGCCATAATATTACAAAAATTTAAAAAATCAGGTTTATATTGGCAACTCAGGCAGACCAAGCCACAATGTAATATACATAAATGATGTTTCTGTTCTTGTGTAGTGATTTTCCTCCTTTCTGAGCATTAATCTTTGAATGACTTATTCTATAAATTATTGAACTTAGTTCAAAAGCAAATGAAATCTAAAATACCCATTCACTGAATGGGCTAAAATGCCATGTTGAAATTACTGTGATTTATCTGTTTCTTTAACCGTTCCTGTAGCAAATGTACTTCATTGCTCAAAATTATTACCTGGTTGCACAGTTTACTCTGGTTTAAGCATAAATCTCTCCCCCTGTTCCGAACAGCAGCTGTTTGTCAGGATCTCATCCACAACTGCAAGGCTCAATTTTTTCTTTTTACAACCCCAAGGGGTATCTATGTGCACACTGAGGTACATACAGATGGTACTCAGTTTTTGGAAACCAATTAAATTCCTGAGCACCATGATTATACAGTAAGGGAGGGGGCAGGGACTGAGTTCCCTCCCTGCTCACCTGCCTACTGGTACCTGCATGGCTCTGGCAGCTCAGGCACCGAAGGTAGCCCTTTACTGTATTTCTTGGACAGTGCTACATGCAGGTGCTACGGTCACAGCAACTGAGCCATTGCTCCTATGGTTATGAAGAGAGATTCTGGTTTAAAATCTCACTTCTCATCCACACCAAGAGGAGGGCCTCCTCCTCCTTGCCTGTCTCATGATTTGGCTGGAGATAAAGTTAGGAAAAACATACATTCTCCATCTAGGGAGAATTCTGCTGCATATATGATGATGGACTAAATGGCTCAATATATAGAGTCCTGATAAATAAATAAGAAAACACTACTTAGAAAAATGGGCAAATGACTATGAGAGGAACCACAGAAATAAAGATCCAAAAATATGTGTTCTTAGAAATAATCAAAGATTTACCATTGAAAACACTATGAAGAATCCCCATTGTGACTCAGTGAAATCAAATCCGACTAGGAACCAAGAGCTTGGGGGTTCGATCCACGGCCTCGCTTAAGTGGGTTAAGGATTAAGGATCTGGCGTTGCCGTGAGCCCTGGTATAGGTCACAGACGCGGCTTGGATCTGGTGTTGCTGTGGCTCTAGCGTAGACCGGCGGCTACAGCCAATTAGACGCTGAGCCTAAGACCCTCCATATGCTAGGGATGTGGCTGTTAAAAAAAAAAGGAAAACACTATGAGACTTATATGTAGAATCTAAAGTGTGACACAAATGAACTTATCTATGAAAAGAGACTCACAGACATAGAGAACAGACTTGTGGTTGCCAAGGGGAGGCGGGGGAGCAGGGGGAGGACTGAATTAGGAGTTTGGGATCAGTAGGTGCAAACTAGTATACACAGGATGGATTAAAAAACAAGGTCCTACTGTATAGCACAGGGAACTAGATTCAATATCCTATAATAAAACACAATGGAAAATATGAAAAAGAACAACACACACACGTACATACATAAAACTGAGCTACCGTGATGTACACCAGCAACTAACACAACATTGTAAATCAACCATATTTCAACACACAGTTTTCCCGTCTTTTGTTTTTTTTTTTTTTTTTTGCTTTCTAGGGCTGCACCCACGGCACATGGAGGTTCCCAGGCTAGGGGTCGAATCAGAGCTGCAGCTGCCAGCCTATGCCACAGACACAGCAACACAGGACCCGAGCCTCGTCTTCAACCTACACCACAGCTCATGGCAACACCGGATCCTTGACCCACTGAGCAAGGTCAGGGATCGAACCCTCCACTTCATGATTCCTAGTTGGATTTGTTTCTGCTGCATCACGACGGGAACTCCCAATACATTTCTTTAAAAGAAAAAGTAAACAAAATAAGACACTACGAGACTAGTTTTCAAACTGATTGTTTTCTTTTCCTGATAACATTAAATACTAAGAAGTAGAAAATAAAAAAAGAGCACAGACATACATGCTGCTAATGGAAATGCAAACTATACAATATTTCCAGATGGTAATTTAACAGTGTTCGTGACGTCTTTAAAATGTGCCTATTTTTCACCTGTTAAATTCATACCTAATCATCTACCCTAAAGATAATAAATTACGAAGGTGAGGATGTACATTTAAAGTTATTCATGGTCACTTATTTTTATAATAACCGCAAACTGGAAAACACCTAAATAAACTGAGGGATACATAAATAAGCCGTGGTATGCTTGCAAGATAAAAAGGTATGTAACCATTCAAATTCAAAACACTGAGCAATATTTAACAATAGAAAAAGTGTTCCTTATTGAAGGTTAAGGAATCTAAGCAAGCACACTGTATGTATGGCTTGATCCCAATGCATATTTGGGTATATGAGTGGACATATACAGAGCAGAAACTCCATGGGGGCAGGAACTTCTGTATGTTTTGTTGACTGATAAATCCCCAGAACTCAGCAGTGTCTGGCACTTCGTAAGTACTCACTATTTGCTGAATGAATGCAACATATGTACAGACAACAGCCTGGAAGGAAATAGGCTAACCTGTGGTTAAATGAGAGGTGGGGGTAGAGGTTAGAGGTTTCAGCATAATTATTTTGCTTTTTAGGCTTTTCGGTATTTTGCTATTTTTCTATAATGTGTATTACTACTTTTACAACTAGAAAGCAAGACAAAATGTTTTTATTTAAATTTGCCTTTTTCCTAATGTTATTCCTTCTATAGAGCTAGAGTCAGATTTGGCTCAAATTTTACACACACACGTAGCACACCCTTAAGATCCTGTACCTGGAGTCCCCGTCGTGGCTCAGTGGTAACGAACCTGACTAGTATCCCTGAGGACTCAGTTTCAATGCCCGGCCTCACACAGTGGGTTAAGGACCCAGTGTTTCCATGAGCTACAGAAAGGGCTCAGATCCCCTGTTGCTGTGGCTTCAGGCTGGCAGCTGAAGCTCAGATTCTACCCCTAGCCTGGGAACTTCCAAGTGCCTCGGGTGAGGCCCTAAAAAGACAAAGAAAAAAAAAAAAAAAGAATCCTGTACCTTAACTGGGACTTGGAATTTCCAAGGCACAGAAGATGTATGTTAAATTTTTTAAAATCTCATATGATAACTGACTCCTTTTCTACAAATAGATCTTTGTGGAACACTTGTCATTTAAAGATCCATTATTCAGGAGTTCCCGTAATGGCTCAGTGGTTAACGAATCTGACTAGGAACCACGAAGTTGCAGGTTCGATCCCTGGCCTCGCTCAGTGGGTTAACGATCCGGCATTGCCGTGAGCTGTGGTGTAGGCTGCAGACATGGCTCAGATCCTGTGTTGCTGTAGCTCTGGCGTAGGCAGGTGGCTACAGCTCTGATTAGACCCCTAGCCTGGGAACCTCCACATGCTGTGGATGCGGCCCTAGAAAAGACAGAAAAACAAAAAAATAAATAAATAAAAATAGTTTAAAAAATAAAGATCCATTATTCAGCACACAAACACACAATTCACAGTACCTTAGTTTTTTAATTGCATCGTGCTACTGAAGATTCTGAAACATCAGTTAATTGGAATTTTCCTCACAGAAAATTTGCTTTACTTTCCCCTTCTCTTAAACTGTCTCCTTTCCCCTAGCATGGAAAAAAGGAATTAGAAGGATTTTCTCATCGTCTCTTAACTAGCCTCAATCACCTAAATATCACCAGGGTGTTAATTAGAAAGTGGTTATTTCATGTAAGATTATGCACATTATAGACGCAGAAAATTTGCATATATACAAACAGTAAGCCAATTTGCCCCTATTAGATAGTGTTTTTTTTCTTAGGAAAGCAAACAAACAAAAGCCTCAGAAGAGTACAAACAGGAAACACATTTGGACCTGATCTCCAAGGGCAGAAAACAGATGGATGGCTCTTTCCGAGCATCTGTAGCAGGACAGATAAAAGCAGGGAGTGCAAACACAATGACCAGCCTGCCTGGGAAGCTGGATAGGAGAGCTGGCTGCGTCCCTGAACACTACACGTCTCTCCAAAGGCTAAAATGAACCTAGAGATACGACTGCTAGGTGGAGAATCAAGAGAATCAGGAGTCTTACATGGCACTGGGAGGTCCAAAAAAAAAAAAAAAAAGATGTGATCCTTGCAGTGATATGGTATCACTTCTAAATCATCTGTATTTTTCTTATCAAGCCAATGTTTGCGAACTCGAAGCACTACTAACTTTTCATTTATTCCTTAAAATTCAAGGCAAAGGGAATCCAAGGATCAGAGTAGTCACCTTTACCACAAAACCTTGAGCTAGGAGAAATAGTTAGCACCCTAACCATTGAATTTTAAGTGTTAAACATACACATTTTGAAAGTTGCTATGCAGAGTCTCTTTGAATACCCCAAATTTTAATTGCCAGACACATGACCTTAACAACGCATGAAAATGCTAATCACATAGAGAAGAAGATCGTTGGAAATGGAGGAGTCTTCAGTTCTTTGCTATAAAGTACTCAAAGAGCAATGAACAAACCCCTCGAATTTTACCAAAAAAAAATTTTTGGGGGGGGGCCGCACCTGGAGTATGTGGAAGTTCCAGGGCTAGGGGTCGAATCAGAGCTGCAGCTGCGACCTACACCCACAGCTTGTGGCTACGCAGGATCCTTAACTCACTGAGCAGAGGCCAGGAATAGAACCCGCATCCTCATGGGCACTATGTCAGGTTCTTAACCTGCTGAGCCACAACAGGAACTCCCCCAAACCGTTTTCATGCTGACATGAGCCATGCAGCACATGAGAATGACTTGAACAGGCAAGAGATGGGGAGAGGGGACAGGGATAACTGCCAGGCAAGATTCAACATTGGGGAAAAGACTGGTTGCTTCAAAATTTACAGTCATGATTTGGAGTCTTGGAGTTAATGAATATTTCTGACAAACATTTAGGAAAATTAAAGATGCTACCTTCTCCATAAGCTTTCCCCAGCCCGCTAAGACTCAGATCCTCCCATCACATACAGCACTACAATTGTCTGTATTCATCTGAGGACTTCATGGAAGGTTTCTGGGCAGAGGTGGCTCATCATTAACATCCCAAGACCTAATAAAGCACTGGGGAGAGATTAAGTATCTACATGATCAATATGTGTGGGACGAACAAATGAATGAAAAGTAGTCGAGGAGACAGGAAGTGGAGAGACCATGACACAGAAAGCCTAGTGCCTTGTACATAGTAGGAAACCAATACACATTTATCAACTGGGTTAAAATTTCTATTATATTTTTAATCCCTGGGTATTCACATTAAATAAATTGATCCATAAAGCATGAGACAGACACTATGTTGCAAAATAAAAACAAGAAAATCACAGAAACATGTTCATGAAGGGACAGAAAGCTCGCCAACCTCTATCTCCCACCACGTGTCAAGGCTGTTGTCAGGGACCACACAGACTGCCATTCATTTGCCTTTGCTTGTCCTGAGTAAGCAACCAGGGCAAAAACCGAATGGAGTAGTTTGGGGGTACATAAAAGCAAGTAATTATTTTCTTGAAAGATCCTCTCTCAAATAATGATAGTCAAAGGGTACCTACCCATTTAAAAAAATTGAACTCATGGAATTCAGTTATCCACAACAAGGTATTCTCAAGGAACCAGAGAAAGAGTCGCAACAAACTTCTTGGGGCTACTTGATACCTCATCTACACCAAGTAATTACCAAGCCCTCATCAAGGCTCATTCTCACTGCATCCCACTTCCTCACCTGCTGGCCATCACTGGATCTCCGCCTATCAGTTGCATGCATGTCGCAGGGCCAATTCCGACTTGAGAAGCAGGTGCTTCAGCAGTACTTTCTGATTCATCACCATCATCATCATGACCAGCAGCATCACCACTGTCCCCATCACCATCAACATCTTCTTCACCTCACTGCCATCATTACCAATGTCAATCACCTGCTTCCTTGGTGCCACACACCATTCGAGGCACTTTGCAGATATCATTTAATCCTCCTAGAAACCTTGGGAGGTAGCAAATTTTACTATTTCCATTTGACCAGCTAGGAAACCGAAGCACAGAGAGGCTACAGACCACACGCTAGAAGTCCATTTGAGTCCAGGGCAGACACTCTTAAGGGCTCTGCTTACATCTACCAGCCCTTCAGGTCACTGCTCCGTGCTGACAACCAGGCAACCTGTAGCTTCCTGAGTCTGTCCTCCTCCCCCGCTCCTTAGCCTGAACCCAAGTGTTCTGCTTTGCTGTTTTCATTGGTCTTCTCCCAGAACAGGGGTTCCGCCCCATCCTGGGTGAGCCTGGCGACAGAGTCCCATCCACCTGCTCATGGACCTAACAATGGACAGACACCCACTAGGAGCTGTTCTTGGCTTCCTGGTGCGGCCCATACCTGACTCCTCTGTCCTGAGGACCCCCACCGTCTGCCGCTCGCCCAGGCTTAAACTTCCTGCCGGAGACCTGAGCCCTCTGGGAGATCCTGCCATGAGGCCACTCCAGTGGTTGGGTCTACCCCCAAGCACTTGTCTCTGAGGCACCTTTCTGATCCTGCCATCAGTCGCTGGCCTTGTTGACAAGACTTGGAAGTTGCTAAGGGGGTAAGTGAATCTTGGTTTAATAATTACCCATGTCCTAGGAAAGATCGTGGGTTACCGAACCACTTCAGCTGCAATCCAAGGAAGATGCATTCTGCCTCGAGGCAGCATAACTTGGAGACACCAAGACACTGTTCTGAGCTGGCGCTGTCAGCACGGTAGCTCCCTTCCTTGTCCAAGACGGGAGGAGCCTGCCACCTGTCAGATACTGTGCAGATTAACGAGGTAACACTTGTGAAGGTTTTATGGCGTGTAGCACACATGTTGTCCCGGGAGCTCACACATGGCATTCCACACTGCAAAATTCAAGAGCTATTTTTAAAGCCTATCTACCAGTTGAGCAGAACCAGGAGGCCACCACGCTTTCTCTGGAGTATCTCAAAAGGAGCATACAACTGGTGGGGATTATTGAACAGGATGGAAAAGGACACTTCAAAGAAATTATTTACAAAGAAAAAAAAATTATTTAGAAGCCAAGTCCAGTTTTCAGGGAAACCTCCAAGAGGTTGCTTTGTTTCATCTAGTTCTTTGAAAACAAGCCATTCCAGGGTGAGAGAGAGGAGAACCTATTGCACCATGTCTGTCCAGATGTCATTTCCAGGTAGGAGAGGGAGTCACGATGCTGGGAGGCTAGCAGAGGGCACCGAGGTTTGTGGGATGGCCTGGAACCTGTAAACAGCAAGGCCAGCGCCTCTGAGGCCCTGGTAGACTTGCTTGGTCAGTCAAGTCAAAGTGTCTTGATGGCTGAAGGTTTAAGTGTGGGACTGCCTCTCCTTCGCCAGACTGTTATTACAGAAAGCTTTCCTGGCTTCAGAAAAACGAAAGGTTTATTTTTATTTATTTTTTATTTTTTTGTCTTTTTAGGGCCACACCTGCGTCATATGGAAGTTCCCAGGCTAGGGGTTGAATGGAAGCTGCAGCTGCCGGCCTACACCACAGCCACAGCAACGCCAGATCTGAGCCGCATCTGTGACCTACATTATACAGCTCACAGCAACACCAGATCCTTTAACCCACTGAGCAAGGCCAGGGATCGAACCCATATCTTCACAGATACTAGTTGGATCCTTAACCCGCTGAGCCACAACAGGAACTCCAAGTTTATTTTTATTTTTTATCTTTTTAGGGTGACACCCGTGGCATATGGAGGTTTCCAGGCTAGGGGTCCAATCGCAGCTACAGCTGCCGGCCACAGCCACAGCCACAGCAACCCGGGATCCGAGCCATGTCTGTGACCTACACCACAGCTCACGGCAATGCCGGCTCCTCAACCCACTGAAAGAACCTGCAACCTCATGGTTCCCAGTCGGATTCGTTTCCACTGAGCCAGGACGGGAACCTCTCCAGGTTTATTTTTACTGCATGAGGGCAGGTCGCTCATCCTCTTAAAGAGTGCCGCCTCCTGCTAAAGGGAATCCTGTAATTGAGTGGCTACGTTTAATGGACTGCCTTTGGCTAAGAGGTCTGCGGGGTAGTCTCCCCAAGTAGGTGTATTCTTCCCAGGACAGCCACGGCAGTGGTCTCCTTTCCACTTGGGCTTTCCCTTCTGTAATTAATTGACTGTCGTGGTGACGCTATGGTGACCTGTGACCTGCTGGCTGTCACGTGATTGCCACCAATTTTTAAGTTCTTGAAGCTTTTCAGGAGCAGGTGTGGACATGGTCTCAGTTCCATGACATTTATCTTTCTGGTATCTACGCTCTGAGACAACAACGCTGATCACACCAAATGATGGTCAAACCTAACAGTGACCCTTCTTTGATTTTTTTTAAGTAAACTATCCTGTGGTATACTGCCTTTAAAACTCACAGTTTTCTCCAAGTATTGCTTTATCAATCTTGTTCTCTCCCCACAGAAATGTGACACACTAAGGGGACCTTTTAGAGAAAAGCCTGGGTCAAAGCTAGCCAGTGTCAGAAAAAGTGATGTGCTGCCCTGGTGTTTCCTATTTAGTAAGTGGGAAAAGCACAATGTAGGAAAAATCAGTACCCAGGCCCCTTCATAGTGACCAGAATTTCCTAGGTAAATGATTACCATTAATATCAACATGTAAATTGTTCAGTGGACACACACGCACCAGTAGGACTCAGTGGTTTCCTCCCCCCAGTGAAAAACACTCAACATCAATTCCTAAATTCATTTACCATTGGAAGCCCTACCCCTTTGTCATCATAAAAACAAGAAAATAGTCTGCTGTCTTGAATGCCAGACAGCAGCTCACACTGAGCAGCGCCATGCCCTCTGCTTGGTGCCTTATAAATACTGAGAAACATACTCATCCTTCCTGGACTCTACAGAACGTAATAAGCACCACGAGGGAAGACCCTTCATCCATTTTCTTCACTGCTGCAGCCCCAGTGCCTGGCACATAATAGGCGCGAAATAAATATTTGTCCAATAAATTACAAGAAAAACATTTCCCATCGTTCTCACTGCAGCCCTCAAAGGTACAGATCAGGTTTATGCCTCTTTTACAAAAGGAGCTCGGAGCCTCGAAGACATTAAGTGACTAGCTCCCGGTCACTCACGCAGCTAGTAAGTGGCAAAGCGGGGATTTCTACTCCCCTCTGCCTGCCTCTGACACCTCCCTGAACCACGCTGCCCCGAGAGTCTCCTACAGTCAATTAAGCTACTAAAACCATCCGCATCCAACAAAATGTCCATATGAATACACAGTAGACCCTTGAACATGGATGGGGGTTAATCTGCATACAATTTAGAGTTAAATCTGAGGTTCTTTCACATTCACGGAGGAGTCAACTAACCAAGGGCAAGGCAGTACTGTAGTATTTAGCATGGAAAAAAACGTGCATGTAAATGGACCCTTGCAGTTCAAACTCCCGTTGTTCAAGGGTCAACCGTACATGCAGGAACACTTTAGAAATTCTTCCCATTACATGCTTCCTGATTGTGCCTTTTGACCTAATATTGAGCATGTTTGGGGGCTCAAACCTAATTATTTGGGTGCTTCAACTATTTCTTTATGTAATTACCTTTTTTTTAGCAAATATGATACAGACTAAAGTAGAAACACAAGCCTTTGGGGATGACGTTCGCCGGCTGTAAATATGAACGGCGGGCCCCTGGCAAAGGGGGATGGGAGCGCCACCCAGGCTTTAAACATTTTTCATTCTCCAAAGAGGGGAGGTCACACTTCTTCAATTGTTTTTCCCCAGGCTTCACGAAGAGGAGCATCGATTCCCCCTATTATTTAGTCTTCCTTGTTATTTTTTATTCTTCACCATCCTTTTCTTCTTTTTGGCGCACAGACAGGTTCAACTCTCCCCAGAGAAAGGGAATGGAGAGGAGGGGCAGGGAGGGGACAGGAGAGGAGGGCAAAGGAAGAGGGGGAGAAAGGAAGACGGGCAGGAAGGGAGAGGGAGGGAGGGAGGTTGGTTAACTCTCTACTCACTGTGTTCATTCCTCCAGCGCCAAAGATCAAGCTTCTTGAATGGATTATCCATAGGCCTCCAATCGCCTCCCACAGACCCATTCATTTCAAGTTCGGTACCAAGAAGATGGTGATGAGCAAGTATCAGAATGTACCTCTCTAACTCCAGCTGTGCCTCTAAATCAGAGGGCGCCTGATTTACATCTCAGGTCCCTGGCTCTACAGCTCCCAGAAAACGCCAGGATAGGACCTCAACCTCCACACCTTGTAAGTGAGCTCCTGCTCTTCCACACACCTCGCCTCCTACTCGCTCACCTGCAAAAACCCACGCCGGCCTTCCAGCATCTTCACTCACCGCCCCTTCCAATAGACTCACTGAAGCACTAAGCATTTCTGGCCTCCATTTCCTCATTTCCATTCCTACATCTGGTATCTTTCCGTTCTCTCACATCTGGACTGCAGCCACATCCTCCTAATTGCTCTCACTCCTCCCAAATAACTGAACACACTGTTGATCCATCCAACATCCCAAGAACATAATGCTTGTGTCATTCTCCTAATCAACAGTTTTCACACGGGGAACCCTCCTACAAGGTTGGTGGGAATGTAAATTGGTACAGCCACTATGGAGAACAGTATGGAGGCTCCTTTAAAAACTAAAAAAAGAGATGGAGTTCCTGTTTTGACTCAGCAGGAAGGAGCCTGACTAGTATCCTCAAGGATGCAGGTTCAATCCCTGGCCTTGCTCAGTGGGTTAAGTATCTGGCGAGGTAGCTCTTATTTGACCCTTAGCCTGGGAACTTCCATATGATGCAAGTGCAGCCATTTAAAAATAAAAAAATAAAAAAGAGCGGGCATATGATCCAGCAATCCAACTCCTGGGCATCTATCCCCAAAAAAATAATTTGAAAAGATACATGCACTCCTATGTTCACAGCAGCATTATTCACAATAGTCAAGACACGGAAACAATCTAAATGTCCATCAACAGACAAAGGAAGACGTGGTACTTACAAACACACATACACACACGAATACTACTCAGCCATAAAGAAGAATGAAATAATGCCATTTGTAGCTACATGGATGGACCTAGAGATAATTATACTAAGTAAGTTAGACTAAGAAAAATATCACAGTATCGCCTATATGTGGAAATACAATGCAAATGAACTTATATACAAAACAGCAACAGGCTCAGAGACACACAGAACAGAATTGTGGCTGCCAATGAGGAGGAGGGGAGGAGAGATATGCATTGGGAGTTAGGGATTACCAGATGCAAACTTTTATATGGAGCGTGGATAAACAGTAGCTCCTACTGTAGAGCGCCATATCCTGTGGTGAACTATAATGGGAAAAAATTGTTTCAATGTCTCCTCCTAACAGAGCAATGTCACATTACTAAACTGGCATTCAAGGTTGATACACACACAACCTAACTATACAAATTACTTAATCTCACTAATTTAATTGAAATCAAACTACGCTAAGTTCCCTTGAATATCCAAACATGATTCAAACTAATTACTAAAGTAGCTCAAACTACTAAAATTACAGTTAAGGTTCCTGCATTTGGTAAGAAATCAAGACACACACCAGGTTTGCACAGTTTTAAAAGTGGTAAATATTTCTCTAGAGTCTCATTAAAAGTGTTATTCCGAATCACAGAGTCGCTTTCTTTAAGAAATGTCTCTTTCCTTTTTCCAACAATAATGATTTTCCTGTGATTCTTTCCCCATATACTTCATGACACAGTTTTCCAATTTGGAGGATTTGTTGCAAAATGAAGTAACTATGGCACAAATTTTAAGTTTAAAAACCAAATAATAGGAGTTCTCATCATGGCTCAGCGGAAAGCTAAGTAGCATCCGTGAGGATGCAGGTTAGATCCCTGGCCTTGCCCAGTGGGTTAAGGATCTGGTGTTGCCGTGAGCTGTGGTGTAGGTTGCAGACGCAGCTCGGATCTGACGTTGCTGTGGCTGTGATGTAGGCCGGCAGCTACAGCCCATATTTGACCCCTAGCCTGGGAACTTCCATATGCCATGGGTGCGGCCCTAAAAAAAAATAATAATAATAACAAATATTTCTTTGTATCATTTTACATCATTTTTAAGCAACTTTTTTTTCTTCTGTTTGTGGATGCTTTACGGGTAACTGTAGACTATTAAGGAATCCTTATCTCCAAGTGCCAGCACCTAAGTAGATACCTGCTACTATTGTCAGGAGAGGGTGAGGTACAAATTGAAATTATTTTTTTAGGGCTGCACCCACAGCATATGGATGTTCCCAGACTAGGGGTCAAATTTGAGCTGCAGCTGCCAACCTAGCCACAGACATAGCAATGTGGGATGTGAGCCACCTCTGCGACCTACACCACAGCTTGCAGCAACACCAGATCCTTAACCCACTGAGCGAGGCCAGGGATCAAACCCGCATCCTCATGGATCCTAGTCAGGTTCATTTCCACTGAGCCACAACAAAAACTCCTCAAATTGAAATTTATGTGAAAAACAAACACTTGGGCCTTCTTAATCATTTCTTTTTTCTTTTCTTTTCTTTTTTTTTTTTTTTTAGGGCCACACTCACAGCATATGGCGATTCCCAGGCTAGGCATCTAATCAGAACCGTGGCCGCCAGCCTATGCCAGAGCCACAGCAACGCCAGATCCGAGCTGCATCTGCGACCTACACCACAGCTCACGGCAATGCCAGATCCTTAATCCACTGAGCAAGGCCAGGGATCGAACCTGCAACCTCGTGGTTCCTAGTCGGCTTCATTAACCACTGAGCGCCAACGGGAACTCCCTCAATCATTTCTTTTTTTTTTTTTGTCTTTTTGTTGTTGTTGTTGTTGTTATTGTTGTTGTTGTTGCTATTTCTTGGGCCACTCCCACGGCATATGGAGGTTCCCAGGCTAGGGGTTGAATCGGAGCTGTAGCCACCGGCCTACGCCAGAGCCACAGCAACGTGGGATCCGAGTCGCGTCTGCAACCTACACCACAGCTCACGGCAACGCCGGATCGTTAACCCACTGAGCAAGGGCAGGGACCGAACCCGCAACCTCATGGTTCCTAGTCGGATTCGTTAACCACTGCGCCACGACGGGAACTCCCCCTCAATCATTTCTTAAGTGAACTCTGATTTTCTCCATCCTTCAGGCATAATCTAGCCGAAATGATCCTTCATATTTACAAAACTGCAACGCTCTTAAACATCTTGAAATGTGGTACGCCAGATGTCTACATGCTTTTTTAACACTTCAAGTCATAACAAGTCATGAGTGTCAAGATTCAGTCTACCTTCAGGCCACAAATGTTATGTAATAACATGAATTTTACCAAAATGGAGATTAAGGATTTGAAAAACTAATGGAAAAGTAAGCCATCAAGAGTATAGCCTGCATGGGAGCTGTGGCAAATATTCTCATTATGGTCTCTGCGGATAATGGTTCACACAACTGGGAATTTTAAAGGGATTTCATGTTTCATATTAATTTCATCAAATTTTACGTAGAAAATTACTAAAAGCCCAAATGATGAGTTCCCACTGGGGCACAGCAGAAATGAATCCAACCCTCAGCCAGGATGCAGGTTCAATCCCTGGTCTTGGTCAGAGGGTCAGGAATCCAGCACTGCCGTGAGCTGTGGTAGAGGTTGCAGACGCGGCTCAGATCCCATGTTGCTGTGGCTGTGTTGTAGGCTGGCAGCTGCAGGTCTGATTGAACCCCTAGCCTGGGAAATTCGATATGCCATGGGTGCAGTCCTAAAAAGAAAGAAGGACCCAAAAAAAGACTATTCTGGAATATAAGCAATCTCTTTTGTGACTTGAACATGCAAACATTAAAAATATAACCATGAGCACTGCTTTGCACAACACTGCCTTTTCTTATGACCCAAACACACCCACCTCAACATTCAGCAGTTTCTCATGGCGAGTACTCATCAGAATCACTCTACAAAACACCCTCTACACCCACTGTTACTCCACAGGGGTGCGACTGACACATACCAGCAGGTTTTCTGTAGACAAGTTCCTGATGGGAGAAGCAGCAGTATTCGTGTCAGGCCATGTCTTGTGGCCCGTGGTGAAAGTCACTCTTCGAGGGGCCAGCATGCTTCAGGACTGCCCTGACAGTTCAACTTTATCAAAAGCACAGGGACTCACCTTCTTTTATTGCCAGGCTTTAAATATAGATTGTAGTTTTTAAGGACCATCTCAAAGTCGCTTGGGTATGAAATTTCTCATAGATCCCCAAAGTGATGTCGGTATAAAAATTTCTCCCTTCTCTTATTCACTTATTCTTCTCTAACTCCCTTATTATAACAGTGATGGCAACTGTCATAGCATTTTTGGGCATTTTAAAGAAAACAAAACTGAACTTGAGAATTCCTTTAAACAAACATTAAAACAGGAGAATATCTAAATTCAATACTATATTCACACAACGCTATCTTCTTACGACCCTTTTCTTTCTTTTTTTTTTTTTTTTTTTTTTTTGCTTTTCAGGGCCTCACCCGTGGCATATGTAGCTTCCCAGGCTAGGGGTCAAATCGGAGCTACAGCTGCCAGCTTATGCTACAAGGCACAGCAATGCAGGATCCAAGCTGCTGCATCTGTGACCTACACCACACCTCACGGCAACACCAGATCCCTAACCCACTGAGAGAGGCCAGGGATCGAACCCACAACCTCATGGTTCCTAGTCAGATTCATTTCTACTGCACCACAACTGGAACTCCTTCTTACAACTCTTAATAACTAGATATACAGTTAATCACCATGGGCCTCTGCAAGGTACAAGACACTGTGAAGCACCGGATACTGTGGCAAATACAATTAAATTCAGGGAGGCAATTAAATCCAGCCATCTTGGCACTTACGATCTAGTAGAAGAGCTGAGATAAGTGCACAAATAATAATGCAAGGTAGGAAAGAACAAACATCATATGAAAAGTATTATAAAACTTACAAAAATTCAGGACAAGTGTCACCTCCCTTAGGGAACCAGTGAAGAGACTGCAGAGGAGCTGGCATTAGAGCAAGATGCAGTGACAAGAGTAGGGAGTAAACGACAGTCTAGAGGCAAGACATGGGGTGGAATCGAGGCAGAGACTGTTTTTCTTTACAACAAATCTCTCAAAATTATGTGATAATGCATGCACTGCATGCAAATCAAAGCTAAGGGTGTACCTTACACGATATACAATAAATAACTCAAATGGGACGAAGACCCACATTTAAGAGTTAAAACTACAAAACTCTTAAAAACCACAGGGGGAAAGCCGCATGACATTGTCTTTGGCGATGACTTCTTGGGTACTATACCAAAAACACAGGCAACAAAAGAAAAATTAGATAAACCAAACTTGATCAAAGTTAATGAAATTTTGTTCATCAAAGGACGCTATTAACAGAGTAAAAAGGCAACTCAGAGAATGGGAGAAAACACCTGCAAATCACATATTTATTTGATAAGGAATTCAGAATATATAAAGAACTCCTACATTACAACAACAAAACAACCCAATTTGAAAATGGGAAAAGAAAAACATGAATAGACATTTCTCTTAAGAAAATATAGAGATGGTCAAAAAGATATAAAAAGATGCTCAACATCACTAGTTATCAGGGAGATGCAAATCAAAACTATAATCAGGTATCACTTCACATCCATAAGAATGGCTATTCTTTTTTGAAAAAGGAAAAAGGAACAAGCATTGGCAAGGATGCGGAGAAACGTAAACCTCGGTGCATTGTTGGTCAGAATGAAAAATGGCACAACCGCTATGGAGGTTCCTCAAAAAATGAAAAACAGAACTACAGTAGGGCCCAGGAATTCCACTTTTGCGTATACACCCTCAAAGAATGGAAAGCAGAGACTCAGAGAGGTATTTGTACACCCATGGTCATAGCAGCATTATTCCCAATAGCCAAATGGTGGAAGCAATCCAGCCGTCTACTGATGGATGAGTGGACAAACAAAATGTGGTATACACATACAATGGAATATTACTCAGCCTTTAAAAAGCAAGGAAGTTCTGGCACATGCTGCTACATGGGGAAATCTTGAGGACACTATACAAAGTGAAATAAGCCAGTCCTCAAAGAACAAATACTATATGATTCCACTGATATGAGGTACTAGAGGCTAAATCCATAGAAACAGAAGGCAGAACGGCTGCCAGGAGTTGGAGGAGCAGGGAGCAGGGACTTACTGCTCCGTCGGCACCAGGTTTTGGTTTTGCAGAATGAAGATCCTGTGGCTGGATGGTGGTAATGAGAGCACAATGAGGATATATTTAACACCACTGAAATGTACACTTACAGATGGTTAAGATGGCAAATTTATGTTATGTGTATTTTACTACCATCTTTAAAATGATAAACAATTTTTTAAACTAAAAAAAAAAAAAAAACCCAGAAAGCTAAAGCAAACTAAAACAAGTCCCACCATCCTCACTCTCACCCTTGTCATAAACAAGGGCCTCCTAGGAGGAGAGGGGAGGGAGTTTGGGGTTAGTAGATGCAAACTATTGCATTTGGAGTGGAGAAGCAATGAGGTCCTGCTGTACAGCACAGGGAACTATATCCAATCATTCATGACAGAACATGATGGAAGATAATATGAGAAAAAACAAAATATATATACATATCACTGGGTCACTTTGCTTTACAGCAGATATTGACAACACTGTAAATCAACTTTAACTAAAAATTTCTTTAGGAGTTCCCATTGTGGTTCAGCAAACCTGACTAGTAGTATCTACAAGGAAGTGGTTTCATATCCCTGGCCTCACTCAGTGGGTTAAGTGTTGCCATGAGTTGTGTGGCGCAGGCCAGCAGCTGCAGCTACAATTCGACCCCTGGCCTGGGAACCTCCAAATACCATGGGTGAGGCCCTAAAAAGCAAAAAAAAAAAAAAAAAAGAGAGAGAGAGAGAGAGAGAGAAAAAAGAAATAAATAAAAAATTAAAAAATAAAAATAATGTGTATATATATGTATGACTGGTCACTATGCTGTACAGCAGAAATTGGCACAACACTGTAAATCAACTATACTTTAATAACAAATAAATTAATTAGAATTCTTCTAAAAATGCCCTCCCAGACCTGAGAAGGGCCTGTCCTCTGGCCCCAGATATCTCTGCCTTCTTCAGCTCCTCTCTGCCTTCTGGCCAACCCCCTAGGGCCGGATCCTTCTGGAACTACCTGGATGCCTATGCCCAACCTCTGAGCACTCAAGCTCCACAGACCACGGGTCAGCTATCCTAGAAGACAGACCTATGTTGGCTGCCTGCCTCTGCTGGGAGCTGATGCACAGGAACACTGTTCCCTCCAGGCTTCAGCACTGAGTTTAGGAATCTGTATACGAACAGCAGCATGCCTAACGCCGCAAATTAAAATAACACATGCCAACTACATTTATTTATACCTTCTTCTTTATTTCTTGCTGTTCAGAAACAGATTTCCCTCCCACCGGCCATGTCTGCACTGGATCACCTAGTGAAATCTTTCAGAGTGATTCTCTGAGGTTCAAGTGGTAAGAATTCCAGTCACAAGAAGCAAACAAACAAACACAAGCGTAGCTGAATAAATCCTTAGCTGACTGGCTAGTGTTCAGCATTTGCATCTTCTTGCATCAGACCAGGTGAGCAGTGCCCCGCAGTGAGAAGCGTACCTACCTGGCCTGTCCTACAGCCCTGTTCCTTCCTCTTTCCTCAAGTCAGTGAGACCTGGGCATAAACACACCTCCACCTAAAGAAGAAACTGTCTCCAAATTCTCCACTGCTTTGGAGGCCACCGCCAAGCACAAGATGGGTTGTGTTCCAAGCATTACCTTGACAATTGCTGGGGATTTACTGGGGAGGAGAGGGGCTGAGGTAACAAAAGTCAGCTTTAACATCAGCAAGCTATCACATCCCGTGGTCAGGCACCATCCCGTTTTCCTCCCGCCCTGCCAGGCAAGGTTCTGTGGGAAAATGGAGTCCAAAAAGAATTCGCCCCCAGGGGCGTGAGGGAGGCTGCACAGCCCCAAGGTGGCCTTTTTCCCCAGGGCAGTACACACCCAGGAGTGAGGGGGGCCCCAGGCGGACAGAGGACCCGGTGGTGGTGGTGAGAGGAGGCGATGAAGGCGGGAGCAGGTGGGTGAGGAGAGGCTGGGAATGCCCTGCAACAGGTGGGGAGGAAGGTGGCACGTGGGCAGGGGAGCTCCTTGTGTCTGGTACCCTCAGCCCCCACCCCCACCCCCTGCAAACCAGCCCTGGAGTGGAACAGGGCAGAAGAGGGGCAGAAACTCCTATTCTCTGTGCTGCTTGCCCCTAATACCACCAAGGCGGGGGCGGGGGCAGAAGGAGGGTCCTCTCTGGCCTCTTGCCTCCCTGCTCATCCCTCCCTTCATGAGATTTTCTACAACCGTGGCCACTGGCTGAGAGTCTCCTCCCTCCCTCCGTCTCTCTCTCTCTCTCTCTCACACACACACACACACACCTACCCCAATACATAAACACACACGACACCTGCACACAGTGATCCCAGGCAGGGGGCGAGGACTAGGATGCCAGGGCTGGAGGCTGGAGGGACAGGCAGGCCTGTGAGAGGGGCCTCCGTGCGCCCCGTGTGCAGGGGGTGGGGTGCAAAGAGGAAAAGGGCGGGGAGAGGGAGGCAAGAGGCAGGAGGAGCACCCCCTCCGCCGAGCATCTGCTCTCTGGCAGGAAGGCCTGTAAACCAGGGGCTTTTCGTCCAGCTGTCCTGTGGGCAGAATCAACCATCTGTTCCAAGTCTAGGAAGAGTTAGTGTCGGTTCCTTCTTGAGTCCCCACCCAAGCTTCGAACACTTGCCTTAGTACTTTTCCCCTCTCTGCTGTTCTTAAGTTCCACGTGCATGTCTGGGAGGCTCGCTTGTGTTGGAAGGAAGGGAAGGAGGGAGGGAGGAAGAGCAAGCAAGCTGCCACCTTGGAGAGTTCACCGTCAGCAATACACAATGGGGAGGTTGGCAATGGGGTGGGAAGTCAGTTTGGAAAAGACTGGGCACCCTACTCCAGCTTGTACCCAGATCATTCTCACTGGATCCTGGGTTTTTACATTCAGATACCAATTTAAGACAGTAGCCGATCCCTTAGAACCATATTAAAAAATACGTTTAGGAGTTCCCGTCGTGGCGCAGTGGTTAACGAATCCGACTAGGAACCATGAGGTTGCGGGTTCAGTCCCTGCCCTCGCTCAGTGGGTTAACGATCCGGCGTTGCCGTGAGCTGTGGTGTAGGTTGCAGATGCGGCTCGGATCCCGCATTGCTGTGGCTCTGGTGTAGGCCGGTGGCTACAGCTCCGATTCAACCCCTAGCCTGGGAACCTACCTCCATGTGCCTCGAGAGCAGCCCAAGAAATAGCAACAACAACAACAACAACAACAAGACAAAAAAAAATACATTTACATAAGCAAACTTTAAGGCATGAAGGAGATTTTTTATTATCAAATACACTTTCACTGGGAGCCTTTTCTCCTCTAATCAGAAGTTTGAACTTCTTAACATATTTTACATTTTTAATAGCCAATGGATTCATTCTGTAAGAAAGGCACTTTTTTTTTTTCCAGAAATATACTTTCCAAAACTTTCTTTCAAGTTTTTTATGCTTAGTTTAAAACCTGAGAATAACAAGAAAGCTTCATTTTTTTTGGAGACAGACATCCCGATCTCCAAAAGGCCCAGTTACTGTCATTTATTCATCCCACAGCTATTTATTCATCATCTACTACATGCTGAGAACTGCTCTAGCCACAGAAATGCAGTAGTGAAGAAGGCATTTACTCTACACTCACTATAGAAAGGTGAAAAACAGAATACAAAGTTCTGTGGGATTCTGGAAGAGACCGCACAACTTTGTGAATACACTGAAGCCAGGGAACTGCACACTTAAAAGAGCAAGGTTTATGGTGAGTGAGTTATGAGCTCAGTTTTAAAAACCTCATTTTACAAAGTGCTACGGGAGTGTTCTGAAGGGAGATGATACCCACTGCATGTGCTCACGCGGCAGGTACTCAGTGAATGTCCTACAAAGAATGCAATCGGCTGGGGTGTTTAATTAAAAGACGAGACCTCCTTGAAATACATACATGAAATATATTCTTACATATATATTCTACATATAGTTATCACACACACACACACACACACATAAAATATCCTGGTTATTACGATCATCGACATTAACATTCTTTTTTAGGGACACACCCGTGGCATATGGAGGTTTCCCAGGCTAGGGGTCAAATCAGAGCTGTAGCTGCTGACCTACACCACAGCCACACCACCACCAGATCACAGCCCCGTCTGTGACCTACACACAGTAATGCCAGATCCTTAACCCACTGAGCGAGGCCAGGGATCGAACCTGGCCAGGGATCAAACCTGCATCCTCATGGGTACTAGTCAGATTTGTTTCTGCTGAGCTAAAAATAACTAGTAAAAACTAACTAAAGCTAACACCAGCATACATTCTAATGATAAGTGCCCTGATAAGTCCAGCCCTGTTAAATGTATCCAAACCTGAGGTGTTTCCTTATGTTGCTCTAGTTTCTGGCACCAGATAATTTGAGCAACCGCACAAGTTTTTGTCCAATTACTCAGAAATGAACCTTGTGCTTGATTTTAGGTTGCAGAGGCCTGACCCTAGCCTGAGGTACCTGCTCTTCCAGACCAGTTCAGCAAGGCTTTCCCACCAACAAGCATCACAGTCTTCACCTTTCCTACTGCCTTCATGCTCGCTGCATCTCCACGTGAACTGGCGGAGAACTAGGAGGTGCTGTCAGCAGACCTGTTTCACCCACTTGTGAACATGACTAATATCATCTTATCCTTGGCTGTCCTGTTCTACTGCGACATGAACTTCCTGAAATGAGGCTTGTGTTTTCGGTTCCTAAAAACTTCCCCAATGATATCACCCAAGTTACTGAAACACGAGAAAACCAGTGAATGCTGTTTTTGCTTTGCTGGTTTTACCAGTTCCTTATATTTGCTTTCAGGAAGAATAATATATGCCATCATCAATATTTATTCCATAATACACCAAAATTACAATAATATAGAACCCTCTCCTATTAGGTTATTCTGTTAGACAAGCAGAATTTTCAGGGAAAGGCTACAGATACAATAGTAAAATGTTTTTACTTTATTATTTTACTTTTCATGTTATTTTACCTTCTTGGATGAAATTCTTTGAACGTCTCTCATCCTCTGTATTCTCTAACAATGGAGGGGAGATCCCGCTGTGGTGCAGTGGGTTAAGGACCTGGCATTGCCACAGCTGCAGCTTGGATTTGTCTGTTTGTTTTTTGTCTTTTTGCCTTTTCTAGGGTTGCTCCCGCAGCATATGGAGGTTCCCAGGCTAGGGGTCGAATTGGAGCTGTAGCCATCGGCCTATGCCAGAGCCACAGCAACCCAGGATCCGAGCCGCGTCTGCGACGTACACCACAGCTACGGCAACACCAGATCCTCAACTCACTGAGCAAAGCCAGGGATCGAACCTGCAACTTCATGGTTCCTAGTCGGATTCGTTAACCACTGAGCCACGACAGGAACTTCTGCAGCTCAGATTTGACCCCTGGCCTGGGAACTTCCATATGGCACAAGTGAGCCTCCCCCTAAAACACTGGGAATATAATTTAACAGATTCTTTTCCTTCTATTCACTTTAAAATTTTTCTGTGTCTCCATCTGCGAACATTTCTCGCCACTCTCAGATGACTGCATCTAGCACTGAGTCAACCCTCTTTTATTCCCCACATCCACTCTGCCAAGGGTAAAGCATCATGTACATCTGTGTGTATGTAAAGCGAGAAGGCAGGGATGAAGTAAAGAAAGAATAGGGAGTTCCCATCATGGCTGAGTGGTCATGAAACTGACTAGGATCCCTGAGGACGCAGGTTTGATCCCTGGCCTCGCTCAGGGGGTTAAGGATCCGGTGTTGCCATGAGCTGTGGTATAGGGTATAGATACGGCTCAGATCCCATGTTGCTGTGGCTGTGGTGTAGGCCAGCAGCTGTAGCTCCGATTGGACCCCTAGCCTGGGAACTTCTTTATGCCACTGCTGTAGACCTAAAAAAACAAAATAAAAATAACAAGAAGAAGAAGAAGAAAGAAAGAATAGAAAACTTGAAATTCCAGGAAGCTACTTAAAATCCAACTGTTTAAACTACTTTATATTATTCTTTATATATTTATATTATATTACCCAAACTAATCTGTAAATCAAGATTTACTCCTGGGGAGGGGTATGGGAGGAGTTGGGGGGGAGGGGGCTGGGCTCAGGAATCTCCTGAGGGTCAAAATGCAAAGGGGGGAGGGGCTCAGAGATTTTTCCATCAACCTCCTTGTTTCAAATCCCATCTCTGATACCTACCAACTATTTTTTGAACAAGTCTGATTTTTATGATTACTACTCATCAATACTTCAATACTTAGTATTTCTATTATAAATAATCATATGTATTACTAGAAATAGTCACTGAGCTCTAGCATATACCCAGGAACTCTGCCAAGTGCCCTACCAACATGACCTTCTTTAGCCTTTACAACAACCTGACAAAGCAGCCACTGTCATCCTCATCAGCTGGGGCCCAAATTGAGGTTCCCGGCAGGTGTTCCTGGCAGGGACGGTCCAGACAGGTGGGCAATGCAGCTTCCCCACCAGGTTATATGATGTGTCTTGATGTGTCTTCCCCCGCCCGCCCCCCCCCCCCCGGAGCACCATTTTCTGCCTCTGCCCGACTGAAATCATGAGATTACTAAGACTCATCTCATGGGGGTATTAAAAGAATTAAATAAGATAGTAGATGCCGATGCCTCATAACGTCCAACGTAGTTTTAAAATGTCATTACTGCGACAATTATCACATCGTTATTATGGCCTCCTCATACTTTACCCTTCCTTCCTAGTTATTGGTAGTGCTTTAGGTAGTGAGGCAGATAAAGTACCCTGAGTTTTACACATGCTAGGTTATACTGGTGATCAACATGCAAAATAGCTTCACTGCTAATTATCATAAAATCACCAGCACTTAAAAGAGTCATAAGAAACATTAAATGGCAATGGATAAGCAATGAGGGCCTCCTGTACAGTGCAGGGAACTATACCCAATCTCTTGGGACAGAACATGATGAAGATAGTATGAGAAAAAGAATGTATATATACGTATGACGGGGTCACTATGCTGTACAGCAGAGATTGGCACAACGCTGTAAATCAGCTATAATAAAAGTAAACAATTTCTTGAAAATTAAAAAAAAAATCCATTACATAGTGAATTTTTCCTAAGTTAAAATTCTCCTTTAGAAAGAAAGGTTGAATCTTCATGAGTCAAGTCACTGACTCCAATGAAGAATTCAAATAAAATATCAAAGGAGATTCCGACAGATGAAAGAGATCAAAGGAGTATCTTGGAGAAGTGAAACCCACACCCCAAGGATAAAGGACATACACATACAAACAAAAATACCCTTTGAAATCACAGCTGGAAGTCTGTCTTCCTCTTGGCATCTTTGTTAAGAAGCCATGTCTCTGCTGTCGCAGACATTAAAAAATAACATACACCCTCAGAAACACATCCAGATGTTCACGAATATTCATGATGTGCTTCCAATCTGGTTTGGACTTGCCCTTGATTTATTTTTGATTAAGTTCCATCAGCTTCTGCTCGGGCCCATGAGATGGATGGCCCTGCTGTACCACGAATTTTGAACATCTTCATAGTCTAAATAATTGCAGAAAGTCTCTCAAACTATCCCTTATAAATAAATGATTTACGTACAAGCCTCAGAATAAGCAGAGCTAGAGAAATTGGTTTGCTCTTGAATCCGAACTCGAGTGCCACTGCTAGTTGATAAATTAAGCCTCCATTTCTGATGCACACGTTGACATGTGGTGGGGTGGGGGAGAAGCTAAAATCTGACATTCTTTTCTGAGTAATATCATGAGACATTAAAAGGAAGGCAACAGCTGTGCTCTGAGGGTACTAAGATGTACTTTCTGGCCACCAAGTTTGAGTTCTTTCAAACAATGTCTGGTTGAAAAGCCAGAATAACTGACCCAATGACTTGGAACAAACCAGCCAACATTTTACCATGTTGCTTTCTTCTATTTAAAACACTTGAAACGTCCAAACAGGAAAAAAAAAAAAAAAAAAAAAAGGCAGCTCCAAATCAAAAACTACAGCTGAAATGGGTGTAGTGAGCTTCTCAAAAGAAGTGGCCAGAGAAAGGTCTAGTCAATATTCTTGGTGTTCTGGGCCCAATTCGTTGTTCTCAGTCATTCTGGTTGGTGCCCAGGAGCTGTGGTGAGATTCATCTAAAATATGGACCTAGGAGTTCCCGCTGTGGTGAAGCAGGTTAAGGATCTGGTGCTGCCTCTGCAGCAAGTGCAGGTTCCATCTCTGGCCCAGCACGGTGGGTTCCATCCCTGGCCTGAGAATTCCCATATGCCATGAGTGCGGCTGAAAAAAAGAAAAAAATTTAAAACAAAAGAAAATATGGACCTATGACATCTGGAGGCCAACACCAGATGTGTGTATCAACACCAGCAAAGGCTCACGGTCCTGCTCCAGGTGACTTCCTGTCCAGGCGCTGGCTGCACACATCCAGACGCCCAACCCTCGCCATCTCAACCACGCCCAGCCTAGATACACAGCCCGACCTGGGCCACTCCGACTTTACCGAGGGCCTCAAACAGATCTTTGGCCATATCATCAGGTGACATTATAGATACAGCTGTAGAAACTCACTCTTAGGACCTGAAAATAAGGAAGCAGGCATCACATGCCTTCACATTTTGTTTCACGTCAAGACCATACTGTGTGCTACAAATTAGCATGTTTAAATAGTCTATAATTAGTTCGTGATTAGCACAAATAAATGACATGGTAATCTTCCACATGCAAAGTGTCTAATTGTTAAATGTAAACATTGAGCTCATGCTATAGTTTCGGTAACCTGGTGTTAATACATGGGGGCAAAAAGACACCTGGCCTGGGCCTCACTTCACTCTGAAAGGTCCCCATTCCAAAAACCAAGACACTCCTTTTCCCTCCAAGCCCAGATTCTGCCATCAAAAAGCGGCCTCTTATACCTTCATTCTTTGACTTTTGTCCTCAATTACTGTCAACTTGATTAATATTTAGGAATTCTCTCCATTTTATGTAAATGAAAACTACAGAGCTCGGACTTTTTTCCCTTTCTGGCAAGCACTTTTATTTTGAGCAGAATGCTATTTTGGTTTTTAATCCCCCAGGCACTTTGTGTTTATAAATGCAAACAAACAAAAACCAGGCATTTCTGAAAGCTCAGGAGCAACACCAGAAAAAGCTGATGTTGATTCACATTTGCAAAGTCTGACGAAGACCTTTCAACTATTACATTGTACTTAACACATCTAATATGTCCGTTTCCATCATTGGACGAGGGGTCTACGAGGTCTCTAAGTTGAAAAGGATGGAAGCACCCCTAAATTGATCATAAAAAGTATAATATAAATCGTCTTAATTATGAGAGGTAGGAGATGCCAAGATCAGATCTGGCCTCCAAGAGACCTACTTAAGTCCATGTTAACATGGTGCAATGCACAAAAACTGCTGACTAGATTGGGACTGGGCATTTGACTACAAATGGGACTTTGTCTGAGAGGAGCCAGAGCAGAGCACTGTATTACCATCTGGCTTAAGACAGAACGCCTCGGTGTATTTTGACAGCAAGTGTGTGAATCCCACAGCAGAATGCGGTTCAGACTCCCTATCTAATGCCCACTGTTTCGGACTGCAATCTGCAATTCAACAGTAGCCCAGAGCTAGCGAACAGTGTCCATTAAGACAAAATGAAACCAAACAAAAGCAAATGCTCTCAGTGCAACAGTTGGGCTTTAGCGGTTGAATATTTAAACTCAGGACAACTTGCCACACACAGACCACCCACCTACTGGTCCTGTGGGTGAGAATAAGAATGGAAGGAGCTTCTAGGCTCCTGGAGCACCCAGGCGCTGAAGTAGGGGAACCCTTATCTTTTCTTGAATATGTAGGGAGCTCAAAGGTACAAGAAACCTGTGTGCCACATGCTCTGCTATCTCTAGCAAAGAGCAAAAGAGCAGTCAAGAAAACAAAACAATCTCCCTCCCCTCGCGCCCCCAGACAGGATGGACTGCGTCCTCATGACTGTGTGAAGCCACGAGGTTACGTTGGCCCAACCAGTCGACCATTGTGAAACGGTCGACTGAACGGTGATGAATCAGAACAACATTCTGTCTTTTTGTTTTGTCTCGTGAACGGTGATGAATCAGAACAACATTCTGTCTTTTTACATAATTAATAATCCAGGGACCTGTGAAAGGACAGCATGTATCTTTTCTCTGCACATCTGTTTAGACTTTAGGTTCCAGCCACAGTAAACTTCTCAATGGCCCCTAAAAGCCACATTTTCTCTCTCATGTTTGACCTCCGCACTAATTGTAACCTCTGCCTTAAATTACTCTGCACTGTTTACACCTCTGTCCCCAACCAGATTAATCCTCTGTGTTCTTTATGGTTGGGCTTGGGTATCACCTCCTCCAGGAAGCCTTCTTTGACTTTCCTAACCTGGGCCTGGGGCTCTTTTATGCACTCCTGCACAGCATTTTAATTGGCTGCTTACTTGTCTAAAGCCCCCACTAAATTGCGACGTCTTTGTGGATGGGGAACACATCTTTATCTGTATTTCTGGAATAATAAAGTCTCAGATACATGCATGATGCTCATTAAATAGTTTTAAATATTTACATACACAAATAAATTCAACAAATATTTATTGAGCACCTATTACATGCCATGCACTGTTCCCAGTGGAAAAATACAGAAAGGCCTAGAACAGACTGACAGATACCCCTGCCCTCAAACCAGGATTTACTGGGAAGGGATATGAGGGAACTTTGTGGGGTGATGGCTGTGTTCCCCGTCATGCTGAGGTGTGGATGACATGGCTATATGCACGTGACAAAACTGGATCGTAGCTAAGATGTGTGCATTTCAATACATAAATTTTGTATTTTTCATCATTCTCTTAAATTTTATTGGAGTATAATTGATTTACAATGTGTTCATTTCAGGTGTACAGCAAAGTGACTCAGTTACACATATACATATATCCATTCTTTTTCAGATTCTTTTCCCAGATAGGTCATTACAGAATATGGAATAGCGTTCTGTGTGCTCACAGTAGGTCCTTGTTGGTTATCTATTTTATAAAGAGTAGTGTGTATATGTAAATATACAATACATAAATTTTACCTAAGAATTTTTTTT
Source organism: Phacochoerus africanus (assembly GCF_016906955.1). Taxonomy (NCBI): domain Eukaryota; kingdom Metazoa; phylum Chordata; class Mammalia; order Artiodactyla; family Suidae; genus Phacochoerus; species Phacochoerus africanus. The sequence goes on from NC_062545.1 coordinate 17,426,602, forward strand.
TTCATCTTTTGTCTTTTCAGGGCCACACTCACGGCATATGGAGGTTCCCAGGCTAGGGGTCCAAGTGGAGCTACAACTGCCAGCCTACATCAGAGCCACAGCAACGCCAGATCCAAGCCGAATCTGCAACCTACACCACAGCTCACGGCAATGCCGGATCCTTACCCCACTAAGTGAGGCCAGGGATCGATCGAACCTGCATCCTCATGGATGCTAGTCAGATTCATCTCTGCTGAGCCACAATGAGAACTCCCTCACAAAGAATTTTTTTAAAATAACAATTAATCAGGCAGAAGACTAAAGGTGATGTGAGAAAGGCAGGATGCCTTGAAACTGGGTAAAAGGCACAGTTTTTTTGTTATATTATGGTATCCATACATGTTTGAAATTTCCTAAAATAAAAGCGAAAAGGAATCTCTGCACACCTGTGAATAAATACTAATGAAGTACGAGTAACAGATACTTCAGCATCACTACAGGAGCTTTTGAATCAGGAAGAGAAAGGAAGGAAAGGCAATAAACAGTTATAGGTCACTTACAATGACGGACCAGATCCTTCACAGCAATTTTCCCATTTAATGCACATAACAACTTTATGAGCTATTTTTAGCCCCTTTTGTAAATGGAGAAACTGAAACTTAGAAAGATTAACAAAACTTGCCAGCTAAGTGCAACAGCAAGACGTGAACCCCAATCTGACTTCCCAGCCTCTTTCCATCATGTCTCTCACAGCCTTCTGCCACTGTGACAACCCCAGTGGCTAGGACGCCAGCTAGGACTGGGGTGGGAAGGGTGGAGTCGGAGGAAGCCCCAAGAATCACCTCTAGTGATGAGAAACACCAGTCTTGCTAATTCTGTCTTAGTCTAGAATTATACCTTGAAGATTAAATATGAAAATTGTAAGGAACAATAATTATGTCCCAGAATCAATCCCTACACCATCGGCAATGATTCCCTCTCTTTTTTTCTGCAGGGGTGGGGGGTGCATATCTGCAGCATAGGGAAGTTGGTGGGCCAGGGACTGAATCCTAGCTGCAACTTTGACAGAGACAATACCAGATTCCTAACCCACTGTGCCAAGTGGGAACTCCATCAGCAAAGGTTCTGATATCACATGTCTCTGGGATAATATGCAACAGTTTGATTTATAACCCGGTCCTTAAAGACCTGGGTGAGTCTTGCTGGGATCCCAGTTCCTGGTGCCCACACAGATGTACTAAGGATTCGGCACAGAGATCCAGCGTCATTAACAGAGTTCACTAAAGTGGCAACCTCTCCATCAGGGTTGGGCTACACCGACCACCACACAACCTTGTTTCTGCCAACATCCAAGCAGACTCAACCTCAAAGATGCCAAGGAAGCTGACATGGCCAGTAATAAGAGGCTGCCTTGTGTGGTGCCAAGGCCACCTCTCCTGGCCATGGTGTTACTTTGACAGATGTCAGACTCGGCATCACGAGAGATGAGCCCATTATGGACTTGGAAAGCTGCTGTCATTTCCAAGTGCAGCGTCTCGCCGCCAAAAAAACACACAGTGCTCAGGGATATGCCAAATGCATGGAAATATGGGCATCTTCCCTGCTGTTCACAAGCACTAATGTCCTAATCCCCAGCAGAGGCAAAGGCTGTGGTCCAAACACACGGTTCCTTTAGGGCCCATTTGGTGCTGAATAAAAACTTTCACCATAGTTAGCAATGTGAAACATAATCCCTGCTCATGCTGTTGAATTTTCACCCATCTGTACTCTCCATGACCTTCAACTAAACTAACTGGCCCCCAAAGCACTTCATCAAGTAAGTGCTTCATTCCAGCCTGGAGCCGGGTGACTAGTCCTGGAAAAGTAGCTTGATATTCAGTCCAGAAAGTTAATTACTAACACAATTATCCAAAGCCTTTATTTTTCAGGGCTAAGTCAAGCATCTCTGTGGGCAGGGTGACTTTTTGGCTTGCTTGTTCTCCAGGTGACATGTAATTAGCTTTTAAGGAGACTGCATGTCGGGAGTTTACACAGTCAAGCATAAATACCTAAGATCTATTCTGTCTCTAGAACATCTCGGTCCTCCAGATTCACCCTGATTTGAAATGAAACAAATTCATAAAACCAATTTAACCCATCACTCCAAACTCTCCATCTTCAAGGCTGTCTCAAATGACTTTTTCTTTTTTTTTTTTTTGGTCTTTTTAGGGCCATATCTGAGGCATATGGAGGTTCCCAGGCTAGGGGTCCTAACTGGAGCTATAGCTGCTGGCCTACACCAGAGCCAAAGCAACGCCAGATCCAAGCCATGACTGCGACCTACATCACAGCCCATGGCAACGCCGGATCCTTAACCCACTGAGCGAGGCCAGGGATCGAACCCCCAACCTCATGGTTCCCAGTCGGATTCGTTTCCGCTGCGCCACAATGGGAACCCCCGATGACTTTTTCTACAGCAGGAACAGCAAACTTAATGCTACGTTTTCCCCTATAAAATGTTTCAGGCTCCTAATGTTTTCCTGTTTCCTCTTCGTGCTTTTGGTGGATGATTTCTTCTCCAAGCCGTCTCACCCCTGCTTTGGACAAGGCCGCTTCCTAGCACAGAAAAAAAGTATTAAGCTACAGGTCCTCAGACCAGAAGCTGCCCCAACAGCCAAGCAAGGCAGAAGTTTGTGTACTTGTCCAAAGGCAGAGCTCAAAATCTAGAAATACAAGTAAAATGTGATGCAGCAAAGAGGACTCTTCTGGACTAAAAGTGACAGCTTTTTAAGAAATGAATTCCCAAAGTTCCTGTCGTGGCGCAGTGTAAACGAATCCGACTGGGAACCATGAAGTTTCAGGTTCAATCCCTGGCTCCCTAGGTTAAGGATCCGGCGTTGCTGTGAGCTGTGGTGTGAGCTGCAGACGCGGCTCGGATTCGGCATTGCTGTGGATGTGGTGTAGGCCAGCAGTTGTAGGTCTACCCTAGCCTGGGAACCTCCATATGCCAGGGATGCGGCCCTAAAAAAGACAAAAAAAAAAAAAAAGAAATGAGTTCCCATCAGGACTCAATCTGTGATGAGCTAACCACTGTGAGAGGGAAGTTTCCTGAGGTCACCAGAGTTGCATGCAAGGCCTGAAGGATGACCTTAAAATACCTCTAACTTCCTATTCCTGAGCCACGTGAATGCCCTGAAATACAGCACCTAACTTAACCTTCAGCACTTGCCTGGAATCTCACAGGAAGAGAACTTGAATAAGCCTCCTGAGGACCTTACTTTTTGCACGAACTACAGTTTAAAGGATGAAGGGGAGTTTCCAGCCTGGCTGGAATCAGCTCCTGTCAATTTTACCCACCGACATACTCCTGCATCTTTGATGGGAACTCATTTGGCTCCTGTGGTGTCTTCTCCCCCCACAATTTCTTTTGCAGCTCTGGAACACAGCACACAACTTGGGACCATCCATCTACATGGGAAGAAGTTAGTTACCCCACCACCAAGCAGGCTTCCTTTCCTACCAAGAAGCTGCCTTTCAAGAGTCCCAAACACCATTGGATCATTATGGTCACTCCAATGCTTAATCGGCTAGAATTTGGGAAAGAACAGTTCAATGTCACATCAAGGATCATCTGCCAATTCACAGCCATTGTTCCCTGCACCATGAAATGGACAAGCAAGCAGACAGTGTGCTACCAGACTATTATTCAAGGTCAAAATCATCACATTCAAGAACTCAGTGCAATCATTAAATTGCCATTTGGTGGCAATCTTGCCAAAAGGAAAAGCCTTTTTTTCATTAACTGTGCCTCAACAGGAAAGCCAAATTAATTTTAACAGCATCTTTTGCCACATGAGGATACTTTCTTAAAAAGAAGGAAATACTCCCACCCGTGCACACACACAGGGGGACAAAGTCAGAGGAAAGGAGCTCTTGGTAACAATGATGCTATGTGCTTGCCTGGGCCACAGTGTGGCTCCTGGGGTGATGGCTTACTGCCCCCAGTTGATGCTTCTTGGCCTCAATCGATTCTATTACACTAACTCCCACCTATGTAGAACACTAAATCAGTGAACAAAAAGGAAAAAGGATCAATACTTATTGGACAGTTATGATATAATGTTACTCCTGACCTAAGAAATCTTTACGTGGATTGAGTTAAGGAAAGAACCACAAGTGCCTTAGGGCGCCAGCATCTTACTTACAGTGGAAGTGAATCATGTCTACTTATGGAATATACAGCAGTGATTCCTAAACCACTTGTTGGGTCCCTTACCCAACAGGTCTTTTAGAATATAAAAGGAGTTATTAATAAATGAATTATCTGTTCCTAGTTACTAATTTTTTTCATCTCTACTTTAAGGAGATTATGAGGAGAAAAAAAAAAAGATGCAATTGAAGCAGCAGTTTTCAAACATTCTTTTTAAAGGCAGTTACCCCTTACTCAAAGCAGATCCCTATAGCCTCCTAATATATAAAAGATGCTCAAAAAGGAAACGGTCCAGGTGAAGAGACATGGAGGGTTGAGCCTCTTCTGCCTCCCATTCCCGACGTGGTCTTGAGGTCACCACAGTGAAACAAAACAATATGAAAGCACTGAAGCAAAATGAATCCAAGACCTATGGAACAAATTTAAATTAATAAATGTAGATGTTTTAGTAAGATACTTTATAATAAATGTACAACACAGAAATACTAGCACACACAGAGACCTAAGCTATTTATTTACTATGTATCATGTGCAAGTTCAAATGCACCACTAATCATACACATAAAGGTCTTTACAAAACAGACAAATGAACTTCAATGCACCTGAGTGAGAGAAGAGAATATAGCCATGAAAAACAGTGATTACAAAGAGGTATTAACAACATGGAAGAATTAAAATAAAATGTTAAGTCAAAAAGCAAGAATTACACTGCTGAAATAAAAATACCCAGAAAGGGAGTTCCCCTCATGGCTCAGCGGAAACGAATCTGACTAGTATCCATGAGAACGCAGGTTCGATCCCTGATCTTGCTCAGTGGGTTAAGGATCCAGTGTTGCCGTGAGCTGTGGTGTAGGTCGCAGATGCAGCTCGGATCTGGTGTTGCTGTGGCTGTGGTGTAGGCCGGCAGCTATGGCTCCAAGTCCACCCCTAGCCCGGAAACTTCCATATGCTGCTGGTACAGCCCTAAAAAGACCAAAAAAAAAAAAAAAAAAAAACCCAGAAAAACACTGAATGGAGACTTGCTAAAACACTAAAGTGGTTACTGTTAGGTGAGAAATTAGGGAGGTTTCCTGCTTCTTTAAATTTTATTTTGTTTAAAACAAAAAGAAAAAGGAAGGAAGGGAGGAGGGAAGGAAGGAAAGGAAGAATTAGCCTAGATCTTTTGGCTAATTTAAAGTCATTAAAAATGCAGTCTTTTAATGAATACAAAAATTTAATCATTATTGCCCCAACCAATACTCAGACTGAAACCCACAGAACTGGATTAATACTTTGTGGATCTGACGTTTTCATCCCAAACTAGCGCAGCCGCCTGCAGGGTACTGGCCACTTACAGCTGTTAGAGGGCCCCAGAGGGGATGCTGGACCACAAGCAGCCCGTCAAGGCAAGAGCATCTTCCCAGTGCCCCACTCACCACATCCAGGTCCTGAGAAACCCGCCGTTTCCGCAGCTCCTCCATCCTCTCGCACACGTCGGAGAAGCAGGTATTGTAATAATCTGCATACTGCTGGGCCAGGTCATCGATGTTTCCCAGGGAGCCGTCCTGAGGGTGACGAGGGCGGGCGAAAAAAAGAGCAGAAGACAAAGGCGGTTGGTCAGTCCACCTGCAAACGCCCCACATCACCTAGTCTCCCTCCACGTAGTGTTTATACCACTAACAGCCAGGATTTTTTTTTTTTTATGGTCCATTTCTTAGTTTTATTCGTGTCATTGATCTATGTTGTTATCTTTTTAAAAAAATTCTTATTATAGTTGATTTATAATGTTGGTCGATTTCTGCTGTACAGCAAAGTGACCCAGCCATCCATATATATACATTCTTTTTCTCATATTATCTTCCATCGTGTTCTATTCCAGCAGACTGGATATAGTTCCCTGTGCTGTACAGTAGGACCACATTGCTTATTCATTCTAAATAGAATAGTCTGCATCCTGGGGTCAGTAGATGCGGCCTGAATTTTTAAAGTGGTGAACTTGTACCTGGCTAAGGTTTACACTTGACACCTCCTAATCCTTAGGACAGACCTAATTTCCTCACTGGACAGATGGAAAAACAGCTACTCAAAGAAGGTGCGTGACAGCCCAAAGATTCCAGGGCTACCAAGTCAAGAAGCCAGGTCCCCAGCTCAGGAATGTCTGGTGCCAAAGCCACAGTTTTAACTCACACCCCTGCCTGCCTTACAGGGACATGAAAACCCCCTCAGCGGGTGTAGGGGAAGGACACTGTCAGGGTGAGGCTCCCTTCCGCCTAATGAGGGGCTGTATCAGAACCTCCAGGGAAGCTTTTGAGAAATCCAGGTGCCAGGAGGTCCCCTCGGGGAGATGCTGATGGGAAGCTGAGAAGGCAGAAGCCAACAGCGAATGGCACATCTGGGGCACACCTGAACCATTCCTCCCATGAGACCTCAGAAAAGTACGAAATCTTCTTCCCTATGTCGTTCAAGTACTTGCAAGAGGACACGTACAAATTCACCTACATAAATAAGGAAATCTGTCTGTGATTCTCCATTTAGGGAAGGGCCCGGAAGCTGCTCTGGAGCCCGCATCCCCAAGGTCACACCCAGCTCTACTGCAACTTCTGGCTCCGCGGCCTTGGCATGTGTCCCCATCTCTGGCAACACTGGAACAATAGCAGCACCTAACAGCACCTACCTCCCTGTGAGGAGTAATGATGCGACATGAAACCCTCACAGCGTGGGCCCTCACAGCGTTCCTGGCACATGGTCAGTGCTCAGTTAATTAGCTAATAATATTCACTACAAGACAATGTTTCAGACGACAGTCTTCCTTCAGGGAAATTGATTCCCAAGTCCATGTTTGAACACATACACATGGGATGACAGCAATGCTGTGTACAGTTGGAGGTTATGCCGTTTCTTCCAGTCATTCTTTCATTCTTTATTCAGAGAAGCATCTCCCCTGCCCCTTTGAAAAGGATGCTTCCGCGATGTTCCTTCTTCAATATAAATGAATGACCCGACCAAGGCAACCAAGGAAAATGATTTTAGCTAGATAACCAAGGAAAACACAAAAACTCCTAGACAACTGAAAAGGTGCACACCCATTTTCCCTGTGACAGACCACCGGCCAGCCCTGTCCCACAGCTAACGTCAGCACGTCACCCTGAACAGCATGTGACTGACTGCAGGGCACACGTGGATGCAGGCAGAGTTTAGAGTTCTCCAAAAACCTTTCTGCTGAACACCTCGCCGCCCTGGTCAGGAGGCGTGGTCAGAGCAAGAGAGCATCTCTATGCTTCTTTTTTTTTGCACTCACTGATTTCACAGAACTTAAGGGAGCGGAGAAACCGAAATGGAAAGAAGTGATTTTTTTTTTTTTAGACAAGAGTCTTCCTTTCTCACCAGTAAAATGTATACTATGTTTGAAGGAATTGCTTCAAAGTCCCCAGGATAGAGCGAGGGCTGGGGCTCTTTATAGGAACAGTAGGATGTTTGAACATGTCTAGGCAAAAGTCATCCCCTCGCCTCTGAGATGACAGGCTGGATGGAGACAGTGGAGGTGGCAGGTGCCTACCGGCCCCTTCAAAATGCCTATTGTCAAGTTTACGGGAGGGAAACGACAGGATGCCAAATGCAAGTCTGCTGCTAGCCTCCGAGGAAAGGCACGGAGCGCTCTGCCTGCCCGTCTTTGCTTTACTGCCTTCCGTGGAGGTGAGGTTCCTGACACACAGCATCATAAATCAGATTATGATCCGAAGGTTTGCCCCGACTCGTCTCAACTCAACAGCACATGTCCCGAGGGCCAGAGCACAACAATCTACAACCTCCTCCTGACTGGTTTTCCTGTCTCCTTCTCCATGTTGCCTCTTCTGCCCTGGACCCAGCCACCAAAGTGACTTTGCAAAACAGGGGTCAGACCAGGTCTCTCCCCGCTAAGAATTACTCATACTGCCCCGAGTAACCCCCTCTGCAAGCAAACCCCAAACTTACCTGGCGTTCAAGCCCCTTCATCTCTGCCCACTGGAGAAGGGGACTGAGACCTGCCCACTGGGAGAACCAGAGGAGCCAGAGAGCAGCAGACTGCCCCTGCCCTACATCAGGCAGCAGTTTTCCCCCTACTCCCCACCCTTAACAGCAGGAGAAAGTACTGGAAGAAACTTTAGGAAAGAGCAAGGGCAGAAGAGCTGCTTCCATGGAGCATCTACTCCAACCACCAGCTACCGCCAGCCAAGGGCCCACTGAGGCTTGGGCTCGAGTCCACCACTGCCTTGGCCAGTGGAGAAGGATCTGGACAGTTCCTGGGACAAAGAGAACTGGGCTTTACCTTTAACATCAGGGTACCCGCCTTCTGCTGCCCAGGATGCTTGCTGACACCTCAAAGACCCAAAGCCCTCACCATCCCACTTCTCTCCAAGGGCCTCCAGGTTTTTTAGCTCCCCCTCCAGCAAACATTGGGACGCATCCAGCAGCTTCCTTTGCAGTGAGGGATGGAAGGTGGAAGGGACACGACTTGCCACAGTGTCACCTGAGAGCCCTTCTTTATGCATTATTACCCAGATCCTGCCACTCCCTGCAGCAACTGGGGCTCCCAGAAGATCCTGGGCTCTTGAGAACTATCTTAGTCTTGAGGGTATGAAGTCACCGTCATTGAGAAACTTCTGCCTTCAGCTCTCCAGGAGATGAAACATACCTGCCATTCCTAACCGAATACAAAATCCGCATCTTCTAATATGTGGGTGAAGTTATGTGTGGGGTTATATCCCCACACTTCCCCATGGCTTGCTCTTCTTAACGGAAATTCGTATCTCTCCCTCTCCCTCTCCCACTCTCTCATTCACAGAAGCGCTAAGAGTTGTACTGACCAAGCTAAGACACTCCAGTCATGATTGAAGACTTCTCAAAAAGAATCAGCCTTCTGGCTTACGAACTGTATGACTTAATCACAATCCACTACTTTCTTGGACTGATCAAGCCCACCTGAAAAAGTTGTAAAAACAATTACTTATGTAGCTTTGTTCAAATCACTTTCTTTCTCTTTTCTCTCCTCTCTCGTATATCCTAGAACACCTATCTTCAAAGCCAACTGTTCACTTCTAAAGTTTCCTAGTTGCTGATCAAAATTTTTCTTACTAGTGAAAAAGTTTAATTCCCTATTCCTCACTCGCAATCACTCAGAACGCCCCAATAGTTCAGGGGCCTAGAAAATATCTATTGCTCATGAGGAAGAAAGCAGCTGTTCAACACAACTCAGGCCAAAGACAGCAAACATTTCACACCCTGCAATATCCACTCCTCACTTGGTGCTCAGCAGATAATCACTTAGAACAGGGTGGCACAGCTGTCTCTTACGTTTTCCCAAATCACTTTCCAGATGTGCGGTAAGTCCCCATAATTACCGCTTTCATCAGTCTCCATAATTTAAATGCCAAGAAAAGCAAAATAATTTTTTAAAGTCTGTGTGTGTTTGTTTGTTTGTTTTCTTTTTTCTTTTTTTGGCCACCCTGCAACATATGGAGTTTCAGGGATCACATCCAAGCCGCCGCTGCAACCTACACCACAGCTGTGGCAACACTGAATCCTTTAACCCACTGCATCAGGCTGGGAATCAACCTTGCATCCTGGCGCTGCAGAGACATGACGGATCACATTGCACCAGAGTGGCAACTCCTGTATGTTTATAAAGGTCTTCTCTGCCATCCCCAGAAAGGAATTCTTTTCCAGCCCAATCAAATGGAACCAGAGAGCCACACGATGAGTATCTCTTGACCCACTCAAAATCTGTGCTCTTTCTGTGCTCCAGGACTACCTGGAGACCTTCGCCTCCTTTCTATCCAACTCGTTCTTACTTAATACAGACCTATTCAGTGAAAATATTTACTTCTATTAAAATATTTGCAACATTAGTCGGTAGGTAATTTAAATAATCCAACTGAAGTTTCAATAGCACCACACCTAGGACATTTTTGGGGGAAATGTGAAGTTCATATCTGACTCACCACCCTGCAATGCTAATGCCAAGAGGCACTGATGTTACAAAATAAACTTCTAAATATATTGTATGAGGTTAAACTATAAATATTTATATTCATTATAATAATACAATTACTAATACAATTGTATAATTGTATATAATAATACAATTACTAAAATGCTGCAACATTCCTTTTTCGACTTTTTTTTTGTCTTTTAACGTGTTAAAAGTTTCTGCTGTAGAGTGTATTGTTTTTGTCTAGTCTGTTTCTCTTCTTATCCTCCCCTTTTGGTTCACAAACATTAGGCTGAAGCAATAAGATTCAAGTTTAGGAAAGGAGGAAAATCTTATTTCCTCAAAAGAACTTTTCCAAAGTAAATTGTGAAATCCTGCATCACATTATCTTTTCACAAGAATTTTCCCATCTCTGTCTTAAAAAAAAGAAACAGGAGTTCCCGTCGTGGTGCAGTGGTTAACGAATCTGACTAGGAACCATGAGGTTGCGGGTTTGGTCCCTGCCCTTGCTCAGTGGGTTAACAATCCGGCGTTGCCGTGAGCTGTGGTGTAGGTTGCAGACGTGGCTTGGATCCCACGTTGCTGTGGCTCTGGCGTAGGCTGGTGGCTACAGCTCCGATTCAACCCCTAGCCTGGGAACCTCCATGTGCCGCGGGAGCGGCCCAAGAAATAGCAAAAAGACATAAAAAAAAAAAGAAAGAAAGAAACCTGAAAATGATACATACGAATTCAGGTTCCCTCCCCATTTCTTATTATAGAACCAGGTCACAGCATCTTTCTAAGACCATCCGTTTTACTTGACATGAGTATGAACTTAATTATAATTTTTCCACAAAGCCAGAGCACAGATTTACACCAAACCCCCATCTTTTTTTATACAACCAACATAAAAATATAGAGATAAGGAGCACTGTACCAAACAATTCAGATGGGGTGAACTGCTGTTACAATTAAGGAGAAGAGAAGCAGAGCGCTGTTCTCTCAACAACTGATTTAATAGTATTTCTGATATTTATCCCAGTGTACTTCTATCGCTGGAAAATGTAAAAACCAAAAGAACCATGAAAACAGAGTCATTTGTATCATTACTTTTGTTATTTTTGCTCTCTTCTTTCCCCAGATGTCATTTACACTTTAGAATATCTTGACAGGCTTAAGGGGGAGAAAAGAAAAAGCAAAAAACTTCTCTGAAAACACCAGGAGACACAATGCAATCTGTACTGCTGTATGCAGATTAAATGCAAATGAATGCAAATGAACTTGTGGTCCTGCTATTTTATGTATCTATAAAGACAGAGCCTCAAGGGATAACTCAGTGTGTTGTTCTGAATCCCCAAAGTTGAGGGGAGGGAAGGGAACAGACTCATGGCTCATTTATTTAATGCATCTCTACCTTTCCTGTGTACGATAGTAAGTAATATATGACATATTTTATGAAATATAAACTGTATGTTATATATTTACCACTGCTCACTATTGTTTGGGAGAGGAATGGAGATAGATTTGTGTATATATAAAATAAGTACATCGGTTCCCTACAAGACAAACCCACTGAAAGAAATCACTACAATACAACAAAGCCTGATTTCTTGACTTCACAATGTGTTCTCACTTTTAATTAGCTTGTTTACAGATTCTAAGGTGATAAACAATATCGGCCACCTTTCAGGTGAAATTGCTACTTCCAGAAAAAAGACTTTAATTCTGGTTGCCTTGTTCAGCCTCACTGAATCCGTGAGATGTCACCGTTTGCACCAGCTCAGTCATCCCATCCTGCCATATCTTTCTGGAGAGATTCACTTTATCTGTAATAACTGATCTCAAATATTTTCCTCCGAGATATCACTCCCAACATTTCCTCAGATGGTCTGCGCTGAAATACAGTTCATCTCAGGAAAGTTTTTTTTTTACACCTAACAACCAAAAACATACACTAAAGGGACAAATGAGGTCACTGAGGGTGAGGGAGGTCCTGGGGGCACACCCACGGGGCAGGTGGATGGAGGAGGGCTGATTTCACATCTTCCACTCCCCTCCCTCCCAAACACCCAGAACTTGCCAGAGCCTATGTCTAAGTCTTCCTTTGGCAAATATGATCTTTTGCTTTTGCTTTTGAAGGCTGCACCCACGGCATATGGAGGTTCCCAGGCTAGGGGTCGAATTGGAGCTACAGCTGCCAGGTTACGCCACAGTCACAGCAATGCCAGATCCAAGCCACATCTGCAACCTACACCACAGCTCACAGCAATGCCAGATCCGTAACCCACTGAGTGAAGCCAGGGATCGAACCCGCATCCTCATGGATCCTAGTCAGGTTCATTCACTGCTGAGCCACAAAGGGAACACCTGGCAAACATGATCTTGGAGGCCCCTGCTAGTATGCATCCGTGGTCTCCAGTTAACACAAATCCCTTCTCGAAGAAGGAGTGGCCCCACCAGCACAGTACTGACCACACCCTCCTTCCCAACAGTCTCAGCTGCTGCTTCTAAGGCAGTGGTCTTCGAAAGTCTGAGGGAAAAAAACCTGAAAAAGAAAGTGGTATATGGAACCTCCTCGGTATAATGTAATTATTTATGAATACGTATATCTACTTACAACTATAAGCACTTATTAATATAAACTATATCTAAATACACACAGAGGAGCTCCCACTGTAGCATAACAGGAGGTGGTGTCTTGGGAGTGCTGGGACGCAGGTTCGATTCCCGGCCTGGCACCGTGGGTTAAGGATCCAGCATAGGTCGAGACTATGGCTCAGATCCGATCCCTGGCCCAGAAGCTCCAATATGCCGCAGGGCAGTCAAAAATTTTAAAACACCGAAGCAGGCTTTTTTTTTCTTTAATGGCCATACCCACGACATATGGAAGTCTCCTGGGCCAGGGATTGGATCTGAGCTGCAGCTGCAACCTACATCGCAGTGCAGCAATGCCAGATCCTTTAACCCATGACACTGGGCTGGGGATCAAACGCTCACCTCTGCAGTGACCCGAATCTTAACCCACAGTGGGAACTCCAAAAATAGGCATTTTTAAATAAGATAAAAAAAAGTATCAATAAAAAGTTCTAACTTCTTTTCTATTCTCAAAGGAGAAGCATCTGCAGTGGTATTTACCCTGCAGATCATGACCCATTAGGGTTCAAGGTTGGATCACAGAAGCACAACCCATATGGAGGATCGGAAGTCGTTGAAACAATCTGTCTGTACAGCGGCTGCCTAGGACCAGTCATCGCAGGTTGGCCAGGCTGGCAGTTATAAAGGAAACTGGATGTGGAAGAGCAAGGACAAAACATGAGACCACAGGAACCACGAAAACAACTGGAATCCACATCTGCTTCTCAACAACTCCAACCCTGCTGCCATGGGTGCCCTACAGCAAGCTGGAGCTCTTCATGATGGCTCAGGAGCCCCAGACAATGAAGGAGTTTTGGTACGATGTGGGCCTGCTGGGAGTCCGGGCACCACCTCACATCAACAAGGTAAGCACGGAGTTGTCGTTGTGGCTCCGTGGCTAATGAACCCAACTAGTATCTATGAAGATGCAGGTTCAATTCCTGGCCTCACTCAGTGGGTTAAGGATCCAGCATTGCCGTGAGCTGTGATGTAGGTCGAAGACGTGGCTCAGACCCAGCACTGCCGTGGCTCAGTGGCAATAATTCTGACTAGCCTCCAGGAAGACACAGGTTCGATCCCTGGCCTTGATCAGTGGGTTAAGGATCCAGCATTGCCATGAGCTGTGGTACAGGTCGCAGACATGGCTCAGATCTGGTGTTGCTGTGGCTGTGGCGTAGGCCAGCAGCTGTAGCTCCAATTCGACTCCTAGCCTGGGAAGCTCCATGTGCCAAAGGTGCGGCCGGTAAAAGACAAAAAGGAAATAGAAAAGTTTGAGATTTTTAGCAAAAATGTTATTATCAAAATCTTACACATGAACTGGTAATCCCTAATTATTTTCTGGGAAGGGATTTGAGCAGCTTGGTCTAAAAATGAACAATCTCAGTTTACAAGCCAAGGAGAGGAACAGCTACAAAAAAAAACTGGATGAGGAGTTCCCCTCATGGCACAGTGGTTAACGAATCCGACGAGGAAACATGAGGTTGCGGGTTCGATCCCTGGCCTTGCTCAGTGGGTTAAGGATCCGGCATTGCTGTGAGCTGTGGTGTAGGCTGCAGATGTGGCTCGGATCTGGCATTGCTGTGGCTGTGGCGTAGGCCAGCGGCTACAGCTCCAATAAGACCCCTAGCCTGGGAACCTCCATATGCCAAGGTTGCGGCCCTAGAAAAGACAAAAAAAAAAAGGATGAAAAGACCTCCTCCTCATGGGAAGAGTGTACGTTGGCATCTTTGCCATCAGAATGATTGTCAGGTGTGATCAAGAACATGATCAGGCTACAAAATTATGCTCTTCAGTCATCGACACCCAATGGGATATTGCATTAATACTAATAATGTTTATGGAACACCTATGACATCCCAGGTGTTATGCTAGGTGCTAAGTACACAATATAAACCCCAGAAACATGAATGCTTATTATTCCTGGACAGAAAAGCAAAGTAGGTTCTTTAGTTTATTTTAATGGAGTCATACGGTTAAGTCATGGAAACTTGGTGAAGGGATTTACTAAACTGTGTGCTTAGTATAAGGTCTTTTTGGAATCAAAGGCTTGTAGAGATTGTATTTGCTGGGCTATCGGTGGCTTAAAAGAACATTTCACAGGAATCCTCGGAACTTGCAAACGCGGGGAAAGGCTGGAATTTTGACAGTTTGTTCTAAAAAGGTCAAGTACAGAGTCACACCTAAAATGGACATGTAGATTTAGCAGATGACAATTTTAGACTGAATTAATTTCTCCTTTCCAAACTGCCTGAACTTAAGAGAATCACAGAACAACAGAGTGAGCTAGTCGGGTGGGAATGAAGTCAGAATTCAGACCAGATTCACGGATTTTGATGAGCATGAATCATAATTTGCGCCTTCTCTGGCTGCCCCTGGCACATGATCGCAAGGATAAGAGCATTCTCAGGCATTAGACCAATAAAGATCTGATTGGGGAAGACGTGATCTATAGAAATTTGGAAAAGAGTATACTAATCTCAGAACAATGAAGAGTTCCCTGGTGGTTCAGTAGGTTAAGAACCTGGCATCGCTGCTGTGGCCCTGGTCACTGCTGTGGTGCAAGTTCGATCCCTGGCCCCAGGAACTTCCAGATGCCCCAGGGCACAGAACCCCCCCCCCCAAAAAAAAATAAACCCCTGAAATTTCTGGTTATGATGTTAATTAAAACTTGTATGACATTGGAGTTTGTTTTATGACAGTTATATTCTGCCCCAGCTTGAGCAGAGTCAGGTGCAGTGTTAACACCTGGAGTCAGAGAACTTGACTCCAGCTAATTTCCATGAACAGCGAGACTGCTGATTGAGATTTGGAAGCCCTGATGACCTGATCAAACCAAAGGCATCATGCTTATTTATCACCGTTCACTGTTAAAGCGCTAGTGTTGATTCAACTCTTTCTTGGTTATGTTGCCAAAATTCCACATTTTTAAGAACAGGCAGGTTAACACCTAAGCAGTGATATCAAGAAAAATTCGCATGGCTTCCAAACCTGAGGATCGAGAACACATGACCCAGTACTGAAAGGCTCTGAAGCTCTTCATTTATGCTTTGGTTACTCTCAAAATTTCCTCTCCATCTCCTTAGCTGTAGACAAATGCCTATGCCTATTCTTCCTGGATATTCAGTCCAAACTCTCCACCCCCACCAAACTTTTATTCTGGATTCCAGAGCCCAGAGATCATCATTTACCCCATTTCAGCCACGCCAGGCTCTCAAGATCATTCACTTAATCCCAAAATTAAGAGGTCTCTAGGTCTTAGAACATGTCATAAGTAAGTGCTAATATAATTATCTCTCTCCAATTGCTCTCAATGTCTCAAATGTCTCAAAATGTTTCTCCAGCTTAATCCTTGTAGTGTTTCAAGCCATCAACCTAGGTTCTCAGCTATTTACTCCCTTCTCCAACCCCATCTCACTTACAGCCCGCTCTCTACCCCATGTCTACTGTAACTTTCAAAACATAAATCTTGAAAGCTATAAATGTCTCCCAGTGATGATCTGACAAAGTCAGTCTGTGGCTGACAATACAAAAGCCTTTTTATCTGTACTCTGTCTGCCTTTCTAGGACCCAGCCCCACCCCCACTGCCATTGGCTCCACTCTCCCATCCTTGTACCAGTTTTGGCCTGATCAAACTACAAGCAGCGCTATACCATCCCTGCTCCCCTCACAGTATTTCTTCTGCCTGGAACACCCTCTTCACTCCACTGACCCTGCAGACAGCAGCCAGGGTGCCACAAGGGCACCCGACCTCTCCAACGCATCAGTTAAATCACACCACCCAACACAAACAGAATGTCTGGATGTCTGTGACTTGCTTCAAAGTCCTGGGGGGAGTGGAAGGTGCAGGTATAGGTGAAAACAAGCTGGCAGTGACTGATAGCTGTAGCACTGGAATACGGGTGTTCTTTAAAATATTCTAATTTGATGAGATCCTGCTGTGTAGCACTGGGAACTGTATCTAGTCACTTATGATGGAGCGCGATGATGTGAGAAAAAAGAATCTATACATGTACGTGTAACTGGGTCGCCATGCAGTAGAAAATTCACAGAACCCTGTAAACAAGCTATAATGAAAAAAAAAAGCATTATACAAAAAAATTTTTTGAATAAAATAAAATATTCTAATTTGGTATGTAGCTGAAATCTTCAATTTTAAGACATTGTTAAAAAGTGACTCCTGAGAGTTCCCTTGTGGATCTGGTGTTGTCACGGCAGCGGCTTGGGTGGCTGCTGTGGCACGGGTTTGACCCCTGGCCCAGGAACTTCTACACGCCATGGGCGTGGCCCCCCCAAAAAAGTGACCCTTCCTCATTTACATGGTTGTTGCCCCTCAGAAACTTCAAAGTCCTTGAAAGCTGGAGCTGAGTCTTACTTCTGCAACCTCAGCACCTAACACCATGACAATGCCTGACGCCTAGCAATGGCCTAAGAAATCACCATCAAATATATGAATGAATGAAAAGAGGGAAGGAGGGAATAAATGGACGTCCCTAGAATGATCTCTCCCCTTCCCGAGGGTGCCAGGTAACATTCACTTAGTAACGAAGCAATGACATTCCGTCAGCGAAGCCGGCCTTTTCACACATAATGGTGACTTTTCAGTCTCAATCTCCCTGACCCACCAACTTTACAATGGCAATTCAGTCTAGTGAGTAAAACACTCAAACACAAAATCTATCATGAGAAACAATGACAAATGAACTGGAGGAAGGGGTGGGACTAACACATGTAATTCCTCTGAGTCAGGACACAGCCTAACCTGTTCCCAGAGGAAAAGCTCCTGGGTGGCTGAAGGGTGGGTGCAGAGGTGAGGCAGGACAGGTGGCCAAGAGACAGAAGGGGACCCAGGTGTGAAGATTCTTCATGTACAGGAATAAATGATTTCTAATCCCCTCCACTTAATGCTGATAATTCCCAACATCTTGAGGTCACAGACCTTGTTGGAACCCAATGGAAGTTTCTCACATCTAAGAGATTAGAGAGACTGTTCCTTGGTGCAATGGGCTTAAGGTCTAGAGGCTACAGGCTACAACCTCACATCCTTCTTATATCCTGACAGAAAAAGCAATGATGTGTCTGGAAACAAACATGGTGCCTTATATAAAAAGGCACTGAACACATCCGGAATTTCTAGTTGAGTCCTCCACATTCATCGCCTGCCAGGGACACCAGTAGGAAAACACACCTGGAATGCAACTGGCCCGGGTGTTATAAGAAAGCAAATACCAGAGCGATGCCGTGGCCTCTGAAACATGCACACTGCCCTCTTTCTGGGGCTGGGCTACCGTAGGCCGAAAGGAAACCTCCTGGTTCCTATTTACTGGACACATTTTAGGGCCCTTCGACTTATGTGACACCAGCTGGGTGGTTTCTTTCCGGAGGCAGGGAGTTTACCCAGTGCCCTGGGAAAAGTTCTCCCAGTGCTCCCCAAACAGTTCTTCATCAGCCACCTAGCCCCCTCCACGCACATTTCATGACAGCTGCTGGCATTTGTTCTCTGAACAGCTCCTTGTTCTCCAGGACACTCGAACAACAGCTATCAGGGGACTAAGGGCTTCATTCAGGACTCAAAGGCCCCCTTGTGAAAGTGGGGTGAACAGAGAAAACCCAGCTTCATCCTGGACCGCATTCTGACCTGTCACATATAGGAAAAATCAGATTCGAAGAATGTCAGCCCCATAAAATTACTCCTCTTGTTCCAGGCACATGCCTGAGTATCACTGTATCTATGACTATGTATCTGAATATCTACGGATGTAACCATGTAAAAACTACATGACAAGACAGCCATCCTTTTATTTCAGGGGGGGGCAAGTTCTCTCTTAACTACATCATTTCTCCTCAATTTTCATCATAAAAGACTTCCACGGTCGCCAAGAATATAATAACATCAAAGCCTCTGAGAAAGCATCTTAAGCACTTGGATCTGTTCCTACTCTTAGATTCAAAACACCTTGAAAGGTGAGAGTGAAGATGCTTTGCTTTGCACCACAGTCTATATACATGCTTACAGTGTAAACTTGACAGGCTTCTCACGAACTAAGGGAACAACCAAAATCTAAGGCGAACTGACATCGTTCTACACCAAGCCAATTATCACGAGAATGAAAACACCCACTTTTCCAATTTGCTCTCGAGCCGAGAATTTACTAACATCACCACGGACTCCTTCAGGACACCCACAGGTTAAACTTCAAAGGTACACTTTACCGAAAGAGCCACTGCCTTCATCAAAGAATTAACATTTTCCCTCACATCTGTCAGAATGGCCATCCTCAAAAGGAACACATATAACAAATGTTGGTGAGGACGTGGAGAAAAGGGAGCCCTTGCCTACTGTGGTGGGAATTTGAACAGGTGCAGCCACTGTCGAAAACCGTATGGCAGTTCCTCAAAAACCTAAAAGCAGAATTGCCACATGACCCTGCAGTTCCATTCCAGAATATGTATACAAAAACATGAATTCAAAAAGAAACGAGTCACAATGAGGGTATCTAATACCACTGAACCGTTTGACTGGTTGACCTGAATGGTTAAAATGGTCAGTTTTTACAGCACTATATACAATAGCCAAGACACGGAAATAACCTAAATGTCCATCGACAGAGGAGTGGATAAAGAAGATGTGGTAGGTAGACACAATGGAATATTACTCAGCCATTAACAGGAAAGAAATACCTAGAAATTATCATGCTAAGTGAAGTTGGACAGTGAGACACCAACATCATATGCTATCACTTACATGTGGAATCTAAAAAAAGGACACGACACAATACACTTCTTTGCAGAACAGATACTGACTCGCAGACTTTGAAAAGCTTAGGGTTTCCAAAGGAGACAGGTTTGGGGGGTAGGGGGATGCGCTGGGGGTTTGGGATGGAAATGCCATAAAATTTGGTCATGATGATAGTTGTACAACTATAAATGTAATAAAATGCATTGAGTTAAAAAAGGTTGATTTTATATTACATATAATTTACCACAATTAAAAATTTTTTTAAGATTTTGTTTCCAAAAAAATCCAACAAAACAAAAAGAAACAGGTACCCAAAAGTTCAGAGTAGCCCTATTTACAGTGCCGAGATATGGAGGCAACCATCAACAGATGAATGGAGAAGAGACCTGGG
Organism: Phacochoerus africanus; assembly: GCF_016906955.1. Classification (NCBI taxonomy): domain Eukaryota; kingdom Metazoa; phylum Chordata; class Mammalia; order Artiodactyla; family Suidae; genus Phacochoerus; species Phacochoerus africanus. The sequence goes on from NC_062545.1 coordinate 17,446,458, forward strand.
GTGTGTGTGTGTGTGTGTGTGTGTGTGTGTGTGTGTGCAGGTATGTATACACACACGCACGCGAAAATATTACTCAGCCACAAAAAAGAATGAAATTTTGCCATTTGCTACAACATGGATGGACTTGGAAGGTATTATGCTAAGAGAAAGAAGTCAGACAGAGAAAGACAAATACTGTATGATATCATTTATATATAGAATCTAAAAAATAGATGCTGCACACTATGGGTGTAGCCCAAAATAAAATACAACAAACGACAAGACTATATTGTACAACATGGGGGAATATAGCCGTTAGATTATAGTAACTATAAAGTTCTAACCTTTAAAAATTGAGAATTACGGAGTTCCCGTCGTGGCGCAGTGGTTAACGAATCCGACTAGGAACCATGAGGTTGCGGGTTCGGTCCCTGCCCTTGCTCAGTGGGTTAACGATCCGGCGTTGCCGTGAGCTGTGGTGTAGGTTGCAGACGCGGCTCGGATCCCCAGTTGCTGTGGCTCTGGCGTAGGCCGGTGGCTACAGCTCCGATTCAACCCCTAGCCTGGGAATCTCTATATGCCGCGGGAGCGGCCCAAGAAATAGCAACAACAACAACAACAACAACAGACAAAAGACAAAAAAAGAAAAAAAAATTGAGAATTACTATTTGCACACCTGTAACTTACCTAATATTGTACATCAACTATACTTCAATTAACCAAAAAATTAACATTTTTATCAACTCTGAAGCCAAATCTTGTTTCTTCCAACAGTTTTAGAGGTCAGCGTTCGCGCTGACACAGCCCCTCCTTCTTACAATGAAACCCTCTCACTAAAGGACATGAACCAGTTAAAACACGTCTACCACCCACCCAAACTTTTCTAGGCTTCTCAACTGTTGTATAAAAAGGGGACAATTTCACTTTCTTCTCTGTGATGCAGACAGAACACATTTTTATGTTAATCGTTTGCCCCATGGTGGAGGAAAGCCTACAAAGAAAATTGCATGTGTGATCAAGCCTCTTAAAGGGCTGCCCCGTTTTAAAAGGCTGATTCTCTCAGGATGGGCTGTGCGTTTCCATTCGCAAAGCACAGCAATTTAACAGCTCTGTTTTATTCTGGGAGATCAAATACTGGGCGGCCTCTTTTCACCCCTGTGCACCCTCAAAACACAGCAGTTGGAGAGATCCTGTTAGAACCCAAGTCGAACCCTGTCCCTCTGCTTGAGGGCCCCATTCAGGCTCCCCTCTTGCTCAGAGTAAAGGCCTCCATCCGCCCCCCATGAACCGAAAGACCCTCCCCAGCTGCCCCCCCTACCCCCACCCCCCACCCCCCGCCGCCTCGCCTCACGCTTCTCCCAGGCTCACTGCCCGGACACACGGGCCACCTCCTCCCTCCTCCAACACTTCAACCCTGCCAGCCTCAGCCAGGCCTTTGAAACGTGCTGCCCCCTCTGCCTGTTCCCCTCTTCCCACGGTTACCTGCCCTCACCTCATGCAGGGAGGCCCAGGCCAATGCTGCGACCTCCCTCCACTGCACACGACCTCTAACCCCATGCTCTGCCTTATCTTTCTCCTTCCACGCTTTTTTTTTTTTTTTTTAATGTTGGTTGGGTACTTTCATTTTTAAAATTGTGTATGACACATCTTTTCCAGCCTCTCTCCCCCAACTAAAGTGCAAGGTCCATAAGGGCAAGAGATTTTTCTATGAATTTTGTTCACTGTCCAATGTTAAGGACAGCGCCTAGAAGACCCTCAATATGAACTGACTGAGGGAATGAATGAAATGAAACAATCGATCCACAAGCACTGTGCTAGGCATTCTGCTCAGGCCCTTGGGGAGACGAGTATAAACAATTCAGATGCTACTCTGATATTTTCATTTCTTTTTTCTAAGTACCAGACCTATTCCTCAGTCCTCAGTCTTGGCAAGTTTTAGCTTCTAAACCCCCCATGACTTCATCATAATTTAAAAAGCCAATATGAACTATGCGGGTGCCTTTTGTATGTGTATCATCCTGTTCTCTTTGTATGGTATCAAAAGAAACAAATGGAATATATAGTTCAAGGTGTTAATTACATCAGCTTATTAAACACAAACTCCCAAGACGAGTAGGTTCTAACACTTAGCACTTTTATGTTTATGTAGTTTATTAGCTTTATGAATGTGAGAAAGTCAAAGGTAGTGAGCATAAGATTGCAAAACAGCTCAGACCAAAGGAAAAGTCTTTCACTTACACGGACAGGCCCGTGAAAGAACTGGCTCTAGGGTGTGAGTTGGGAAATGAAAGGACTCGGCAGTGGAAACAGGTTTTCACATGACGGTGTTTCTGAAATTGTGATAGGGTGGTGTTCTGCTTCCTTATGTAATATGCAATTGGAACAATTTTACACAATCAGCAGGAAAGTATTTTCAGTATTCCATGTTGTGAAAAAAATGAGTGAGGACTGTTTCAAGACATTCTGTATATCCAGGTCATAAGTGATCTAGCTTAATAGCTCCAAATTGGGGTTTTTGTTTTTTGTTTTGTGCATTGTTGTTTTTTGGGGTTTTGAGGGGTTTTGTTTTTGTTTTTGTTTTTATTACTCTTCTGGGAATAGCTGCTAGCACGGAAAATTGGTTCTGTTAATGAATACACCAGAATAGGCCCTTTTGACCTGCAATGGCAAACCAGGACATAAATGCAGGAAACAAAGATTTTCAAAAGGCCATTAAAGCTAACTGTTCCCCAAATGCAGGCACTTCACCCTCCTGGATCAGTACAGAAGGCAGGTGCGTTGGGAAGCCTGGTGAGTAGAACTTCCCAGCCCGGGTTCCTATCTTCCTTTACTTCGCCAGCACCGTGAACCCACAGGGCATCCTGGCTCTGAGCCTAGACTGAGGTCAGGTCTTGTCCCCACCTCCCTACAGACAAGCGGGGCCGCAGAAGCCTGCTATGACTCACAGGCCAAAATGCAGAAAAGCCAATTTGACTTTCCACAGAAGTAATTCAGAAAATGTCTGAAAAAGTATGAGTTAATTAATTTCAACATTTCACTTTTTCCTCAACATCAGCCCAGTGACTTCAGGCTCCTCTCGCCCCTCCCCTCTTCTGTGGCCACAAAACCACTAAAAGGTGTAACACATGGAGGAAGGAGGGACACTAGCCGTTCCTAAAAAATACAGCTCCCAGAGGCTGGTGCTCTGACAGCAACATTCAAGGAGATAACCACAAGGGAGCCTGGCCAAATACTTCACAGTGGGTTTTTTTTTGGGGGGGGGGGTTGGGGATAAAATTTTATTTATTATATAGAAGCGTTTCAGTCCTCATTTGAGAATATTTTCTTAGGTTGGAACATACTTTTGAAAAGGCAAGAGACCCTAAATAACTCCAAACCAGAGAGAGAATTTAACAGCAGATGAGCAAGAGGGAACTGTTCAAAGAAAGGAAAGGAAGAGTCTGAGATGGAAACATTTTAGTCCACTGCTCTCAAATGCAGAACTCCAGCACAGGGGCTGCAGCTAATATTCCAAAACTTTCCACAGACTCCTTCTGTATGAATTTCTCCCCAATTCCAAATCTTGCTATCTTGAAATTGCCACTATTAACTGAACACCTACCAGTTTCTTAGAATTGCAGTAGATTTTGTCCATATTCCTCAATTTGTTTTTTAATAAGAGAGGTCCAGTTAAACTTAAAAGACCACAGAATACTCTGTCTAGGAGATATTTGAACGATCACTTGATCTACCATTATATCCTTCGTCACCTCCACCTCGCATTTACAAAAGAAAAGAATGCTACTTGGGGAGCTTCTGTCATCATGGTGCAACAGAAAAGAATACGGACTAGGAACCATGAGGTTTCGGGTTTGATTCCTGGCCTCGCTCAGTGGATTAAGGATCTGGTGTTGCTGTGAGCTGTGCTGTGGGTCAAAGACACGGGTCGGATCCTGCATTGCTGTGGCTGTGGTGTAGGCGGCCGTGGTAGCTCTGATTGGACCCCAGCCTGGGAAACTCCATATGCTGTGGGTGTGTCCCTAAAAAGCAAATAAATAAATAAATAAATACTGGGAAAAAAAAAAAAAAGAATGCTACTTGGTAGTAACAAATTATTTTATCTATTTTTGTAGAGGGTTGAGTTTCTTTTCCTTTTTTGCCAAAGAAAGGGAAGAACCAATGTGACGTGATGATTAAAATGCCAGGTTCTGATCTCAAGAAACCAAGTTATTAAATTTATTTGTGCCCCGGATATAGAGGTTTTGTTCAAAGGACAAGGATGCCAAATAAATGAGGTCGCCCATGTGATGCACCCAGAACTCAACAAATGATTCCTTGAGAGTTCCCATCCTGGCGCAGCAGAAACGAATCTGACTAGGAACCATGAGGTTACGGGTTTGATCCCTGGCCTCGCTCAATGGGTTAAGGATCTGGTGTTGCTGTGGCTGTGGTGGAGGCCGGCAGCTGTAGCTTTGATTCAACCCCTAGCCTGGGAACCTTCATATGCTGTGGGTGCGGCCCTGAAAAAGACAAAAAGACAAAAAAAAAAATTGCCACTGGGGCTCACAATGTTATGAACTATCATGACCAACCCTATCTAGTTCCAAAATCTTTACTGCATTACATTTGTCCAGGTAAAAACTGTTTCAATGTGTGAAGCAGATACAAATTATGAATAGGAAGCCAGGAGACACAGGATAAATGCCACTTCTAAAATGCCCTTTTCCTCTTTCTCTGCAGGGAGATAGCTCTTTCCGTGCTCTATATTCCCTTAACATGTCCTCAGTCACTCTACCTTGCATGGGTTTATTTCCAGTTGTTTCACACATGCACATTCAGATACCCTCCCCAACACAGATCAGCTCTGCCAGACCAGTGCAGGCATCTTCTCGCAATGCAATGCATCTGTAATTCTTTGCAGTGCTTGCCACAAGGTAGCACTGGGAGGCATTTAATAAAAGCTCGACAACTGAATGCATCCTTATCTCTCGGAATAAGAGAAGCATGCTGCTTCAGACATCATACGGATTTACTTTTTTTACATTTGATCAAGTTTGTAGAATAAGCTGAAAATAGAGTGTGTGTGTGTGTGTGTGTGTGTTGGGAGATTGAAATATGAGAGTTAAGGAAGAATTTAACATTTACTGAACACGTATATACACGTGTGTGTGTATGCATAGATGCTTTTTAGGGCCACACCTGCAGCATGTGAACGTTTGGGGTTGAATTGGAGCTGTAGCTGCCAGCCTACAACACAGTCAGAACTACAGCAACACGGGATCCAAGCTACATCTGCAACCTACAGCACAGCTGTCATGGCAACATCAGATCCTTAACCCACTGAGCATGGCCAGGCGTCCTCATGGATACTACAGGGATCTTTACCTCTGAGCCACAGCGGGAACTCCTATGTACCCGTATTATATGTCTGGTATTCTTGCATGTAATTTAACCTTGAACATACAAGACAATGTAGGCTTTATTAACTGTATGATTCCAATGAGAACAGACACTCAGGGAGGTGACAAATGTGTCAACTGTCACATAGCTAGTGAAGAGCAGGCCCAGGCTTCAAACCCATGCCCATCTATGCCACAAACCTGACTTCACCATCCCAGCAGTACGGTTTACAGCAGTTGGGCATATACCAAACCTTAGCTAAGTCTACTGCTCATTTAAGTTATAAAGCCATCTATGAAGGCCTTCCACAGACAGTACCTCTTCGCTATATTTTTTAAGTAGAAGTGAGGGTTAGTGAGCAATATTCTCCCAAGCTGCACAGACGCAGAGCTGCCTCATTCATTCACCCCAAGTCAGGAAACAGGCTGGGATCTCGGCTGGGCCTAACCAGCATCCAAGTCATCTTTTCTTCCTGAGGCTGGGCTCACAGTTCACCCAACAGCTTGAGTGAGCAACTCAGGGCCCTGCGGGAAAGGCTGGGGCTTGGAAACACTCATACAGCCGCTCTGGGGGCCTCTGAGGGGTGCCCGCTCCCAAGCTCTTTAGGCCAGTACACACAGAGCATGAAGTGGGAAACGGGAGCTGGCAGCCGGGGGATGGCAGAAGGCCACCGTCTCGCCACCTCCTCGCCTCGCCCAAGCTGGGCAGGAGAACTGGCCTTGAAACTTAGAGGCTGGAGGGTGGAGATACGGATCTAGTCTTGACCTCATGCAAGGGGGCTTGTGTGTCATCACATCCTGGTCAGCCTTGGCCCGCCCGCCACCGGGACCGCTTCCTGAGGAAATCCTGCTGGCCACAGAGAAATGGGTGGCTCGGCCCAAGGATGTAAACAGGAGCCGTGTGTTTTGTTCTGTGTCCCAGCAAACCCAAGCTGGGCTCCACGGCTTTTTTGGCAGGAGCACAATGAAAAGGCCAGGGCTGGGCGATGGCTCGGATGGCGAGGATTTACTAGTCAAGAACATGTGGGGTTTTGCTCAACTGATGGCTGAAGACGGAGGCCTTCTCACCTAGGCTTTCAGCTTCAGAAAGAATCATGACAATAAATAAGGAAAAGACAGGCAGCCTGAAGGCATGTTTCCTAACCAAAGGTCGAAGAGCCTTCCAGCCCGGATCTAGTCTTCTCAGCTGCAGACCCACCTGGTTGGAGAGTCAATCCTGCAATCAGGACCAGGCTCTGGATGGATCAGAGCACCTGGCATGTGCGGACACTAAGTAAATGTTGACAGAATGAAAAGTTTTTCTCTCAGAACTGAGAAAACCCCTCCCCATTGGCCATATGCCCCGCACTTAAGAGTAGATATATGCACACTGAAAGTACTTCACTAAAGACTGGGAAAGGAAGAGTTCCCGTCGTGGCGCAGTGGTTAATGAATCTGACTAGGAACCATGAGGCTCCAGATTCAATCCATGGCCTCACTCAGTGGGTGAAGGATCCAGCGTTGCCATGAGCTGTGGTGTATGTAGGTTGCAGACTCGGCTCGGATCCCGCGTTGCTGTGGCTGTGGCGTAGGCTGGCGACCCCTAGCCTGGGAACCTCCATATGTTGCAGGTGCAGCCCTAGAAAAGGCAAAAAGATGACTAAATAAATAAATAAATAAAAAGATTGGGAAACAAAAACAAAGGGAAATAAAGAGAATGAGTAGAGGAGCTCCCGCTGTGGTGCAAGAGGATCTGAGGCACCTTGGGAGCGCTGGGAAGCAGGTTCTATCCCAGGCCTGGTAAAGTGTGTTAAGGATCCAACAGAAGCTCAGATCTGATCCAGGGATATGATATGGGAACTCCATATGCCTTGGAGTGGCCAAAAAAGAGAGAGGGAGAGTGAGTAGCTTTAAAGGATGCTGCCTTCCCCACACCTATCTATCCTGTCTCCTATGTTTGGGCTTGTCCTTCAAAATTCTCCTTGGGACCAGGGGAGCCTCATGGCCACTGGGGACCCAGGTCCTTCTCAAGAGGAAATGGCACCTACCATCTGATAACTCAAAATGTTAAACATAGGACTCTGATAGACATTTCCTCCCATAGTGGGGTTTTTTTTTTCTTTTTTTTTTTTTTTGGTATTTTTAGGGCTGCACCCTCAGCATATGGAGGTTCCCAGGCTAGAGGTCGAATCAGAGCTACAGCTGCTGGCCTACACCAGAGCCACAGCAATGCGGGATCTGAGCCATGTCTTCGACCTACACCACAGTTCATGGCAACGCCCAGACCCTTAACCCACTGATCAAGGCCAGGGATCGAACCTGCGTCCTCATGGATTCTAGTCAGATTCCTTTCCGCTGAGCCAGGACGGGAACTCCGGTGTTGTCTTAATAAATTCAGGCTCCGGGAAGCCTGATGGGATTTCTGTTCATTATCCTCCAGTGCTGAAAACTGTCTCCCTCTCTCCACCCTGCCCTTCTCCCTGTCCGCCCATCTTACCAGACACAATCACACATAAAGGAAGCTACAAGACCCTGGTGCTGCCAGACTGAATGACAAGTCAGCACAGACACTGCCACATCTCCTGTGTAGCAATGGCTCATAGCTCTTTGTAGGAAAGAGGTAAGGTAATAAAGATTCAGGTAGGCACCAGAGTGCACTGGAAACCAGCCTGGGCTGTGAAGTCAGAATTCTTACGTGTACGTCCCAGTTATAGCCCTGTGTGACTTTGGACAAGTCCTTCATTCACCCTCACTCAACCTAATCTGTAAAATGAGATGATAATAACAGTACCTACATCTCACAGGTCGGGGCAAGGATGAAAAGAAATCAACCCCCAGAGGGCATTTAGCACTGTGCCTGCCACATAAGCCCTCAAGAAATCTTAGCTAGTATTGTACGTTCCAAAATTCAAGAACTGTCTAAACACGTCCTAGGATGTCTCTATCTGTAAAGCAGTTTATTTTTAGGAACGGTAACACAGAGGTATTTGAGATTTTTTTAAGGCATTTTAATGAAGTCCGACAATTATTCCCCTGCTGAGTTTTTGAAACACAAAGTTTCATTTAAATATTATTTGGAATCAGACTTTTAAGTACGAGAGACTTGCATGCGTGTTCCTGCTGGAGATAGACGAGCCCAGGAAAAACGCTCGTCCCCTCGCCATCAACCACCATTTGGACGGGGCACTCTGCTACGCTTTGCCACGTACGGATTCTTTCCCATTGGAACGTGGGGACCTGGTTTTCTCCAACAGCTGAGAACAGTCCTGTCTGCCCACACGGGGCAGCGGGCACTGGGGACTCCAGCCAAGTGACATCTTACAACTCAACGGTGACTACAGCATTCGTCACTGCACTTCCTGAGAGGACCAATGCGGTCAACGTGGAAATACGTCTGATTTCAGAAGTCAACATGAGATCATGCAACACGGAAAGGGGTAGAGAGAACACGGAAGGACTTTTTTTTTTTCTCTTTTGTCCTTTTAGGGCCGCACCCACGGCATGTGGAGGTTCCCAGGCTAGGAGTCTAATCGGAGCTGCAGCCACCAGCCTACACCACAGCCACAGCAACGCGGGATCCAAGCTGCATCTGCGACCTACACCACAGCTCACACCAACGCCAGATCCTTAACCCACTGAGCAAGGCCAGGGATTGAACCCACAACCTCATGATTCCTAGTCGGATTCGTTAACCACTGAGCCACACAGGAACTCCAGGACTTTTCTAATTGGGCAGATGCCCTCAGAAATGTCAAGAAAACTGATCACACTGCTTTGGGCGGTAAGTTTAAAAAGCTGGCTACCGAGAGTACTTACACGCAGGCCACTCACCTTTTTTACTTCCCCTACCACACAGCAACCATCGCTGTCACCGGTGAAGCTCAGGCTCACTGAGATGCAAGCGAGATGCCAAGCTCCTCCCTCGCACACATCCCACCCCTGCCCCACCAAGACCGGCTGCCAAGTCCCATTGCCTCTCCCAAACACATCTCTCCAACATGCTCCCTCCATGACCTTAGCTCTGTGCCTGTCATCGCAGCAAGGAAATCTGCATCACTGTCACTAAGACGGCTGAGTCCAGCACCTCGGCCCTGTGATACAGGCCACCTCGCCCTCCAGGCAGACAGGGTTCCAGTCCACCCAAAGGACACATGGATGGGCAGCATTGATCAAGACTGTCCAACACGGTGCCCTTCTGGTCCTAATTAAATTGCCCAAGGGGATGTTTTCATGGGAAAGAGCATGCCATGGTCGTCCGGTCTGCTGGGTGGTTTTATTTTAAATTCTCTCTGTAAATCAGCTTAATGACACTGGGTATATCTAGATTTCCCACCCCCACCCTCACAACCCAAAACTATCTTCCTTAGCGCCTCAGACAAAATATCCAGTATCATCTTCAATTCTCTGCTCTGCTAACAACCAGCCTAAAATCAAAGGTGCTACCCCTAAAACCTAATCCACATCTGTCTACTTCTCTCCAGCACTAGGACCACAGCCTGGTCCAAGCCACTACCTCATTATAATCCACTGTCCAGTAACACTGCCAGTGGTCTTTTAAAAATGTAAGTTCATTTAAAAACCCCAACATGGAGTTCCCGTTGTGGCACAGTGGAAATGAATCCAACTAGGAACCATGAGTTTACGGGTTCGATCCCTGGCCTCGCTCAGTGGGTTAAAGATCCGGCATTGCCATGAGCTGTGGTATAGGTCGCAGACACGGCTTGGATCTGGCATGGCTGTAGCTGTGGCGCAGGCCAGCAGCTGTAGCTCCGATCTGACCCCTAGCCTGGGAACTTCCATATGCTGCAGGTGCGGCCCTAAAAAGCAAAAAATAATAATAAATAAATATAGAAATAAAAACCCAATGACTTCCAATCATGCTTACAATAAAACCCTGACCATGATTGATGCCAACTGGCCCAGCGGGCTCTTGGACCCACTCTCAAGGCTCCAACACTCACCAAGCAATAAGCTTATTGGCTCCTAAAATTCACCGAGTTCATTTGCATCTTGGGACCTTCAGCGCTGATGTTCTCTCTCCACTGAGAAGTGAATTTCCAGTTCTTCTGACCACCCTCAATAAATCCAGCCCCTCAGTAAACTGGATTACCTATTCAGTCTTCAAAAAGCTGATAGTTTTGTACAAAGAAATTGCAAAAATACAAATTAGGTAATGTGTTTATATTCTGCCTTGTTTCACAGTGAATTTGCGGTGGCAATCCAAAATAGTAAGTGATTAAGACTTACATAAGTGAGGAAAGACCCATCCTTGGTTCTAGTTCACAGTCTAGTTTCAAAGAACTCAAACCCACATGGCCATGGCCCTGTAAGCAACACAGTTCTGTTCCCTGTAGGATATATTCTCTCACCATCAAAAAGGGGAGCCACACTGAAGTTCCCATCATGGCGCAACGGAAACGAATCCGAGTAGGAGCCATGAGGTTGCAGGTTCGATCCCTGGCATTGCTCAGTGGGTTAAGGATCTGGTGTTGCCGTGAGCTGCAGTGTAGGTCGCAGACGCGGCTCAGATCTGACGCTATGGCTGTGGTGGAGGCTGGCAGCTGTAGCTCCAATCAGACCCTTAGCCTGAGAACCTCCATATGCCGTGGGTGCGGTCCTAAAAAGAAAAAAAATGGCAGGAGGAGCCAGAGACAATAATTCGGCAGTTTAAGAAATCCTAAGCATCCTGGAGTTCCCGTCGTGGCTCAGTGGTTAACGAATCCGACTAGGAACCATGAAGTTTCGGGTTCGGTCCCTGCCCTTGCTCAGTGGGTTAACGATCCGGCGTTGCCGTGAGCTGTGGTGTAGGTTGCAGACGCGGCTCGGATCCCGCGTTGCTGTGGCTCTGGCGTAGGCCCGTGGCTACAGCTCCGATTCAACCCCTAGCCTGGGAACCTCCATATGCCGCGGGAGCGGCCCAAGAAATAGCAACAACAACAACAAAAAAGACAAAAGACAAAAAAAAAAAAAAGAAAGAAAGAAATCCTAAGCATCCAGAATTAAGAGCTTCCCACTAATTCCAAAATCCATCAGAACCCATTACACAGATGATGAGGGGAGGGCCTCAAGAGCTTACTTGGAGAAAAGTATCCAAAGTGGAAGCTGGATTTCATTTCCTTTTGAGAAATGATGACGTTCAGGCCCCAACCTAAAAGCCAGTCAAACTTATACACTGGGTGCAGACATTTCAAGTCAGACAGAGACCTGCCACCACCTCACCAAACCCAGACAAAATCTCCAAGTAAATGAAATTCCTCCTGTTCCACCTAAAGCTTTGTTCCTTCCAAGTATCCAACACTTTCTTATGCTTATGCTTTGTAACTAACTTCCCTGACACAGCCCCTTCCTTCTGGTAAAGGTCACCACCTCAAAAATTATCTTCCTGGAGTTCCTGTCGCGGTGCAGTGGTTAACAAATCTGACTAGGAACCATGAGGTTGCAGGTTCGATCCCTAGCCTTGCTCAGTGGGTTAAGGAGCCAGCGTTGCTGTGAGCTGTGGTGTAGGTTGCAGACACGACTCGGATCCCGCGTTGCTGTGGCTCTGGCGTAGGCCGGCAGCTACAGCTCTGATTAGACCCCTAGCCTGGGAACCTCCATATGCCGTGGGAAGCGGCCCTAGAAAAGGCAAAAAGACCAAAAAAAAATATCTTCCTGGGAGTTCTCACTGTGGCACCCAGCGGAAACAAATCCAACTAGTATCCATGAGGATGCAGGTTTGATCCCTGGCCTCTCTCAGTGGGTCAGCAATCTGGAGTTGCTGTGGTCTGATTTGACCCCTAGCCTGGGAACTTCCATATGCTGCAGGTGCGGCCCTAAAGAGCACATAAAAAAAAAAATTATCTTCCTAGCCCCCATCTCTCCTTCCACTGATGCTCCCTTTTAGCTCAACCACATCAGCAAGGGGCAGGTGAGGATACAGCATCTGGATTCCTAATGAGAAATGCAGTCGCCGGGAGGAGGATGGGGGCGAGAGCTAGTAACCACCCCCTCACATCTTACAGCAGGAGGACCAACTGCATCTTGGTAGGCAGGCAGAGTCATAACTCAGGTGGTCTGTGCAAGAGCTTGGGCTTTCATGCATTCTTTGATATGGCTGTTGATTAACATATGTGGCTTAAGGGCTCCAGGGAGTAACATCCCCACAGGCCTTGTTTACTCTAGGGAGTGTACCAATGCCCAGATGGACATTAATCTCTAACCCCCTGTTACTCAGTTTATGAGAAGAAAAGGGCAAAGAAACCACGAGACTTATGGGACATTTCCACCCCTAAGACCCCTATTGGACAAGGACTGATATAGGTAATTGGGCAAAGCCAATGGGAGAAAACCACATCTTTCTGGACCCCACGTTGGTAACCCCCATCTTTAAGGGATTAAAAACCCCTATAAGACAGTAGAGAGGGGGGCTCATCTCCCCGCTCCCAGCTGTCCTGTAATAAAGACTTTGCTTGCTTGCTGCCTGTGTATTCTCTGGGTTCATTCTTCGGCTGCATGAACAAGAACCCGGATTCCGGTAACATCTTTCCAGCATCAGTAGGGAGTACTGTGCCCTCACCAAGTCTCAGTAAAACAAAAAAAGGTAGTAAGAGTTTGATCCAACAAATAAAATGGTGAACAGGCTTCCAAAGGACGCTAAATGTCAAATGAATGATAACAACAGTGGGTGCTAAAGCATAATCGGAGAAGAAAAATACCGATTTGCCACATCAAGAGACCTGCTACTGAGTTCCCATCATGGCGCATCGGAAACGAATCTGACTAGGAACCATGAGGTTGCAGGTTCAATCCCTGGCCTCACTCAGTGGGTGAAGGATCTGGCGTTGCCGTGAGCTGTGGTGTAGGTTGCAGACACGGCTTGGACCTGGCACGGCTGTGGCTGTGATGTAGGCCGGCAGCTGTAGCTCCAATTAGACCCCTAGCCTGAGAACCTCCATATGCCATGGGTGCAGCCATAAAATGCAAAAAAAAAAAAAAGAGAGAGAGAGATCTATTAAATAAAGCAGTCCAGAATCGTATATCATATGACTGTGAAGCATGACAGTCAGGAACTTTCAAAAGGGGACATAGGAAAAAAAAAACTTGGAGAAAAGAGTTTTGTGAATCATAGAATGTGCTGGCTTTTGTAATACAGCTATCCCCCGCTTTTCAAAACCACTTCACTTTTATGAAGACCTACATTAGCATCTGTTCTTGCAAAGAGAAGGAAATCAAAGAGGATCTTTGAGCCTTTCTGCAGAACTAAAACCCCCAACAAATGAAAGAACTACTTGATGAGGCATTCTTCATGCTGGGAAGGAGGTCCACCAGAACCAGTTCTGGGGGCCACTAAACACCAGCTTTGAAAGTTGGTGCAAGCTTGCCTCTACCCCGATCCTTATCTGCAGCCCTATTTTTCCACTCCTTAAACTATAAAACCACCTCCTAATGGGGGCACAGTCTTTAAGGCATTAGTCTGCTGTGACCCCCTTTGCCTGGCAAAGCAATAAAGCTGTCTTTTTCTCTTTCACCCAAAACTCTGTCTCCAAGTTTCTACTTGGCAATGGTGGACAAGAGGCAACATAGTGAGAGCCAAGAGTCAACTGTACTTTGAGTGTCTGTTAGCAAGATGTGTTCTAAGGTAACTGCCTCTGCACTTCATGCCATATCAGCTTATGAAAGGTCTCAGGAACACTCTCAGATGAGAGCAAGGATGATGGTGGGTGGGGTGGGCAATGGGCGACTGCTGAAAGACCTGTGTTGGTATCTTTGACTTGGTGTTTGACTGTTACTCTGTTGCAATGTTTGTTGCTATCAAAACTCTTGGGAAGAGTGCTCACTCTACCCCTGTGTCAACAAGCCTGTCAATTATAGGCAGAGCCACCAGCCAGAACTGACCCTTACCTTGACCTTGCACCAAAGAAATCTTCCTTTTGGCCTTGAGTCCTTTCCCGCCCCAACTAACGATTTCTGGTTTTATATACTCCTTGAATATTGAATCATAAACTCTAAATGTGCTCAGGACAGCCAACATTTGCGTTTTTAACTCCCACATTACACTAATGCGGTGTCTACACCCTTTTTTACCCATCGCTGAACTTGACACCAAATTACTGACTCCACTGTCCTTCTTTGAAGGGACTGCACACAACTCCGTGTGCTCACGCCACTGACTTTCCACAGCCCCTTGGTGAGTATGTTTCCAAAGGAAGTGGGGGGAACAGGGGCCCATCTCTGAAAATTTCTGGGGCCCTCCTCCTTTGGGACCATGAATCATCTTCTTTCTCAATCTCAACTTTAAAATTTTTCTTTTCCTCTGCAAATCAGAAGTTTCTTAATAGGCTGTCTGCTGGGGTGTGTCAAAAGGGAAGTGATGAAGGTTTTGGCTTGAATCACTGAACTAAACTTGGAAAAGTCATCTACAGTAATGTACTATAGGGAACAGTCCATTACTAACAGGATGGGCTACAGATGCTATAGGAAGTTTTATTTTTCTAACTATCTATTTTACTTTACAAAGAGTTCTCTGAAAGCATTTATTCTGAACGAATGGTGGGGATTTACATTAATTTATTCCGGGGGTCTGAACCTTTTAGGAAGAATATCCCGTAAGATTTTAATTAAAAATGTCTGGTAAAGAATCCACAGAGAATAAAACACACTATAAATTATTTCCATTTTCTCCATATCCTCTCTTACTTTCATTCCTAACCCTCAGCAATCCAATAAGGAGTGGTTTCTGACCCCAACGCTTGCATCATAGCTAAGATACCTGCAACATTCTACACAGGCTCAAAAACCAGGAGTAAAGTGAAAGAAACCAGGAGATGTTTCAAGAAAACGTTAACGTTTTCATCCAGAAACTTCTATCACTCCTTTCCTAATATACCGTTACGGAATACCACATTCATCTCCCTCTTAAGGGTGAAGTAGGGCAGCCTGAGATTTAGGGATATCACCAACATTCCTTTGCAGCCAGGTAGCCCCATCCCCCAAAACTCTCTGCCAATGTCTCTGACCTCCCTCCCGCCCAGTTCATTTGCCCCACCCTAGAAGTCAGTCCTGGCACCAATGAGACCTCATCTGCTTTTATCTCCACACCCTCTCCCAACTTCTGCTCTGGGTAATGGTTGAGATGGGGGGGGCAAAGAAGTGTGGTCCTCTTTGGAGGAGTTTTTTGTCCACACCCACAGCATAGAGATGTTCCCGGGCCAGGGACTGAACCTGCGCCACAGCAGTAACCAGAGCCACGGCAGTGACAATGCCAACCCTTAACCCTCAAGCCACCAGGGAACTCCCTCTTTAAAGGATTAATTCAATTCTATCACTTCAGAACAATGGTTGTAAGGCTTTCTGAAGTTTCCATTTCCTCCTCACCCACCCCCTCCCTTTCCTCACTTTCATCTCTTGATAGATACAGAGACAGACAGACAGACATAAAACAAGAGAGTAATGATAATGGTGAGCAGAAGAGGGAAGAACCATAGCTACTAGTCTGAGGGCTTATTTGGGTGGGAAGATGAGACTCAATGCAATTTCCCATCTTATCGAATGAGAAACGGTGGACCTTCACCAAGGAGTGACTGCACTTCCTTCTATCTTTGTTTCTCTTGTTACTCCCTAGCACTTGGGGGAGGAATAGAGGAGTCTGTCTTCCTCTGCCCTGGTGGAACCCACCCAAACCCAGTAAGTCTTTGTGGCACAGGTGTCTGTGCGGCCACGGTCAAGTTCTTCCTGAGGCACACTGCTCATTGATCTTCTCAGTTTTCCTTCTCCTGCTGATCAAGGTGTTGGCCATGCAATGTGCTAAAACTAGAGGAGTTCCCGTCATGGCTCAGTGGTTAACGAACCCAACTAGCATCCATGAGGACGCAGGTTCGATCCCTGGTCTCGCTCAGTGGGTTAAGGATCCCGCGTTGCTGTGGCTCTGGTGTAGGCCAGAAGCTCCAGCTCCCATTCGACCTCCAGCCAGGAGTGAGACACTCTCTGCTCTAGGGAAACAAAGAGCAGGTCTTCAGATGGTTAGATGTTTTTAGGAGATTTTATGAGCCCACTTCCTGCATGTCCTCATATCTAGAAAAACACGAAAACCCTTCATGGAGATGTCTGCTCCTTGTGACTAGTAGCAACTTTCACAAGGCCAGCAGCGAGAACTCCGTAGAAGGTATGCCAGGCTGCATGCCCCTCCCCCAGCGCCTTTATCACTTACATCTTGATGTTTCCCCTTTCCTCTGTGGGGCAGCATTTCAGAGCTGTCTGAATTACTACCTCCTGGGCGTAGCTAAGTAGGCAAAACAATAGATGTCACGGTCAGCCACTCCCAAGGGTGAGCCTTGGGAAAGAAAGAATACCGGCCAGTAGCTGAAGTGCATATCAAAGGAGAGATTCCAGTAAGCACAGACCTTTACATCTTCCCAGAGAAATGGTTTTCTGTACATCTTTTGCTCCTACCACCTCCCCTTTGTTGCCAGAGCTATATACCCTAGCTTCCCCCTTCACCTCCTTGGAGTGGTTTCTCGGGGCTCCCTGAGATGCTGTGTCTCGGGCTTAGGTCCTAATTTCACCCCAAATAAAACTTAACTCTCAACTTACAAGTTGTGCTTTTTTCTTTTTTAAGTCAACAGCTTAAAACAGAAATGTATTATCTCACAGTTCTCGAGGTGAAGGGTCCAAAATCAAGGTTTCAGCAGGGCCATGACCCTTTTAAAATCTATAGGGGAATCCTTCCTTGCCTCCCAGCTTGGACCCTTTGGCATTCCTTGCTGCAACAGGTGCACAATGCTAATTCTCCACCTTCCTATCATGTTTCTGTGTCACATCGTCGTCCCCCCTGAGCATGCCTGTGTCTGTGTCCAACTTTCCCCACTTTGGATTAGGGTCCACTCTACCAACCTCCTCTCGATTTGATTAAACCTACAGAGATCCTATTTCCAAACAGGACTGCATCCTGAGATTAAGACTGAGGGTTAAGTCTTTAACGTACATTCCTTGGGGGGATACATTTCAACCTAAAAGACCACCTCGAGCGGTTACAGGAACAAAATGAGGAAACACATGGAAAGAGCTTAGCGCTGTCTTTGGCACATAGTACATAACCAATCAGTATCAGCTGCCAGCCACAGTATACTTTTTTTTTTACTTTTTTTTTTTTTTTTTTGTCTTTTCTAGGGCCACACCTGCGGCATATGGAGGTTCCCAGGCTAGAGGTCAAATCAGAGCTACAGCTGCCAGCCTACACCACAGCTACCGCAACGCCAGATCCAGGCCATGTCTGCGACTTACACCACAGCTCACGGCAACGCCAGATCCTTCACCCACTGAGTGAGGCCAGGGATCGAACCCACAACCTCACGGTTCCTAGTCGGATTGTTTCTGCTGCACCACGGCAGGAATTCCCAACCACGGTATTCTTATTATTTCTAGGTCACCCAGTCTTTCTGCCCCATCGCATCTTCACTAAAATGGCTTTATAAACAGGTCTTTATGGCAGTCAAGTTTCATGAAGAATCTTCCAACTATGGCACAGAAATACAACCTCCAAATTCCTTGAGGAACAAAACAATAATTACAATGGTTGACTGAGTAGTAAACTGTAGAGTGTTCTTTGTTCTGGCCACCGAGCTCTGAGGCTTCAAGGAAGCGTGGAATGCAGAGCTGTAAGAATCAATAAAGGACGTCCCTCGAAGAATCTGCTGACAACTGAACTTCGAAGTTCCCTTGGTTTGCAGGAGAAAAAAATGTTTGAGTCTCTCTGCCACACTCTCCCTACACTGCCACATAAAAATATGCTTCTATTTTTTACATAAAAGTCCGTAAAAGACGACAGAGATAGAAAGCACTAGAAAACCAGAAGCCAAAGAACCAATTAATTGACTGCTCTATGGTCTAAAGGAGTAGTGACTTAAATTTAAATTTATGAAAAAAAGGTGATCACCCTTTTCTTTTTCTTCTGAGTTCCAGGCTAGGGGTCCCATCGGAGCTGCAGCTGCCAGCCTTCACCACAGCCATGACAGCACCAGATCTGAGCCACATTTGTGACCTACGCTGCAGCTTGCAACAACATGGGATCCTTAACCCACTGAGCGAGGCCAGGGAACAAACACAAACCTACATCCTCACGGACACTAGTCGGGTTCTTAACCTGCTTCACCACAACAGGAACTCCTCATCCTTAATTTTTAAAATGTACCTTAGGAGTTCCCTGGTAGCTCACTGGGTTAAGGACCCAGTGTTGTCACTGATATGGCTCAGATCATTGCTGTGCTGCAAGTTCGATCCCTGGCAGAGGAACTTGCAATGCCATGGGCTCAGCCAAAAAAAAAAAAAAGATACTTCAGAGTGTTGGCTATATTCTTAGCTGTACAGCAGTCACTACCAGTCACATCCAAAGCACCACAGCAACACCGGCATGCTTTTTTCTGAGCTAACAGAGCTTTTTTGGTTTTTCATTTTTTAAAGTTTTATTGAAGTACAGTGGATTTACAATGTTGTGATCATAAAGCTTGTTTTGATTGAGACCTTTGGGGGCCCAAGCAGGTAATGTGTGACTACCACCCCTCAGTCAATTTGCTAAGTCATTTTTCTACCCAAACAGCATGTGCAGCCTCATCAGTCCTGGCTGCCAACTATATTGCATAATTCAATACTTACTTATCTTGACCTAACTAGCACATTCAGGACTTAAACCAGTCTTGCTTTGGCTTGTTCCCTGGGTCTTTGCTGATCCTTTGGAACTATCTGTAATCTAGCACCCTTGAGCAACTCTTGCTCTGGATTTTCTTCTTTATATGTAAGGACTTGAAATAAAAACACCCTTAAACTTGTCTGCAAGTAAGTCCACAGGTATACAAATGAGAGGTGTACATGCTTTTTTCAAAATCTTGATTGTTTTTTTAAAAGATAAACCTAATATCATAAAACCAGACTGTTTTGCAGTTTGACAAACTTTTTGGCTGCCAACGGGAGAATCTGCTTTTGCCAGTGCTGTGAAAGTGGGTCTCCTGTTTCCCCCAGTTGAACAAACTGGAAGTTATGAGAACTAAAGTCTGGCTTGTCTAGAATTTGTGGCAAGCTGGTGACAGTGAGACACCGGTCATTTATGCTTCTCTCTGCCTCTTTGGAAAAGGTGAGCCTGCAAAATCTTGAATGTCTGCTGCAATGACCCACACCACGGCATCCAAGACTCAGAAACCAGGCAGCCTGGATGAAAATGGGAAAACCCAGCTTGACCCCTGAACTCTGCTCAAAGAGTACCTGGGTCTGGTCTATGGGGGGGGGGGGGCATTTGAAAATATCTACAGATAAAATAGATGAATGTGGGGGGTTTCCTGGTGACCTAGTGGTTAAGAATCCCGTGTTGACACTGCTTCAGTGCAGGCTCAAGTCCTGGCCCAGATACTTCTGCATGGCTCAGTGATGTCCCCCCAACCCCGCCCCAAAAATGAACTTAGAAAGCCTAGAATTTGCAGAAGCCAAATCCACCAGAACTTGTTGAATTATGGGTACTGAAATATGGGCAATGAAATGTCAGGGTTGTTTGAAAAGGAAACCAGGAACCTGGAGAACTCATGAGGCTAGGAAACTGTAGCCGCCAACAAGACTGGGCTTCTGAAAGCTGTAAGGGCATTAAACCAGTCAATGCTTGTAAAGACACACTATGAAGTGCAAGGAATTACATGCCAATGTAAGTCTTATCATTTAATCTTTAGAGCAGTACTTCTTAGATGTGACCTGCTGAAAATCTCTTGGTGTTTAAAGGAGTGTACTCATCTATTTGCCTATGGAAGCTATCCTGCTTTTGAAAGACACAAGCTCTGGCATGTTTGACCTTTCAGTGATGGACAAGCTGAAAAGGTCTTTGATTCAGAATGGGGGGGTTACCATCTGCGTTCTGTTTTGTTGAAACACTACACAGTTCTTCGCCAGGGCTAGTTATTTCACATGGATTTTACTGTATCTTTCATGTACCTTTTATGACTCATTTGACACCTATTTACCTTAACGCTCATCTCATAACCTCAATGTCATAATATCCTAATCAGGGTAGATCACTACCACGCATCAGTGTCATGAGGGGCTTTCATTAAGTCACCACCTGGACACTACATGTGAAGTGACTAGAAGTGTGCAGAGGCAGTAAGGATCTTTTCCCATAGACTATGTCCTAAGGCGATACTTTTGGTGGACAGTTTCCAATAAAGCTGTAATTCATGATGAAGTATGCTTTAAAAATGAAATGTTTTATCTCACCGGCACGAAATGTTCATTTTCCCGGACTTTCTCAACGTTTCAAGTTCCTTCGGATTTTCTGTAGATGCATAATGAAGTTACCCCAGATTAAAATGTATGTCAGTGGCACTTTTAGTCATTCTTCCTCAAACCACAAGGGATTCCATTTTCTATCATATTCACACTGATGTGTGTTTACAGGTTGCTTTGAGCTCTGGTGGGAACATGACCATATGATACTTTAATAAATTTTTTTTTTGCCTTTTTGCCTTTTCACCTTTTCTAGGGCCGCTCCTGCAGCACATGGAGGTTCCCAAGCTAGGGATTCAATCGGAGCTGTAGCTGCCGGCCTACGCCAGAGCCACAGCAACACAGGATCCGAGCTGCGTCTGCGACCTACACCACAGTTCACGGCAACGCCGGATCCTTAACCCACTGACCAAGGCCAGGGATCGAACCCGCAACCTCATGGTTCCTAGCCAGATTCGTTAACCACTGTGCCACGATGGGAACTCCTATAAGTTTTTAATCGGAGGCTGAAGATTCCTAACTAAGATACAAAAATACAGAATGAATGTTTTGCAACCCCAACAGAAACACTAGTTACTTCAATAAAATCCCGGGATAATATTCTCCAAAAAATTCAAGATAACGAAAATAGATTTTATACATCCACATGAGTCCAGCACTCAAAAAGTAAAATCATTGGTTAAGTAGATGCTTTCAATAGTTTACATGTTTCTAAGAAATCAACTTAGAGATCTCATGTTTTGTGTTACTCAATCACTAGAGACCTGAAAATAGCGGCCTGGACACCACTTAGAACAGAAAATACGTTTTCATTACAAATACCTTCTTGCCTTCAGAAAACCCTACCTCCTCACAAGTTTTATGCATTGTCTTCCTTGAGTAGAGACTATTCTTTTCTTGTTCTTTTTTTTCCTTTTTGTTCAAGTATCATTGACTTACAGTGTTATGCTTTCTGCTGTACAGCAAAGTGATTCAGTTATACATACGTGCATACTCTTTTTTTAAACCATTATATGTATATTCATTCTTTTCCACTATGGTTGACATAGGATATTGACTACATACAGTGCTCTGTGCTGTTCACTAGGACCTTGTTTATCCCCTTCGTGTAGAAGAGCTTCCATCTGCTAACCCCACCCTCTCACACCATCCCTCCCCCAACCCTCTCTCTCTTGTCAATTACAATCTATTTTCCTTGTCCATGAGTCTGTCTCTGTTTCGTAGATAGGATAAGTTATGTCATATTTTAGATTCCGCACATAAAGGATATGATGATATTTGTCTTTTTCTTTCTGACTTACTTCACTTAGTAGGATAATTTCCAGTTGCATCCATGCTGCTGCCAATGACATTATTTCATTTTTCGTGGCTGAGTCATATTCCGTTTTAAATACATCACATTTTCTTTTCTTTTTTCTTTTTTTGTCTTTTTTGCTATTTCTAGGGCCGCTCCCACAGCATATGGAGGTTCCCAGACTAGGGGTCTAATCAGAGCTGTAGCCACCAGCCTACACCATAGCCACAGCAACTCGGGATCCGAGCCTTGTCTGCGACCTATACCACGGCTCACGGAAATGCCGGATCCTTAACTCACTGAGCAAGGGCAGGGACTGAACCTGCAACCTCATGGTTCCTAGTTGGATTCGTTAACCACTGCACCACGACGGGAACTTCTACATCACATTTTCTTTATCCATTCATCTGTTTATGGACATGTAGGTTGTTTCCATATCTTGGCTATTGTGAATAGTGCTGCATAGAAGTGCATATATCTTTCCAAATTATAGTTTTGTCCAGATATATGTCCAGGAACAGGATTGCTGGATCACTGGGTGACTTTATCCTTAGTTTTCTGAGGAACCTCCTTACTGTTTTAGGTAATGGCTACATCAATTTACATTCCCACCAACAGTGTAGGAGGGTTTCCTTTTCTCCACATCCTCTCCAGCATTTGTTATTTGTAGACTTTTTAATGACGGCCCTTCTGACCAGTGTGAGGTGGTATCTCATTGCAGTTTTGACTTGCATCTCTAATAATTAGCAATGTTGAGCATTTTTTAAATGATTTTTTTTTCATTATAGCTTGTTTACAATGTTCTGTCAATTTTCTATTGTACAGCAAAGTGACCCAGTCACACATACATATATATATTCTTTCTCTCACATCGTTGAGCATTTTTTTATAGAATATTTTCCAACACCTATGTCCTAACATGAAACCTGAAGGTTAATACTTTGAAGCAATTTATGCATTTATTTTTAAATTTTGTATTCTAAAAAGGACATTTGACATAAATTAAATAGTTAATGCCAATCCTAAATTGAACACGAGGAATCAGATCATCCCTCCATTTAAAGATGAGACTGCAATTAATTAAGGAAATCAATTCACATTCCAACTAGATTTAACTATCAACAGTTAATAATGAATACTTATGATCTGCATACCATCTGCTATGCTCAGTTCTAGTGATTTAATTAATCTTACCAGACTCAATGATGCCGCTGGCTATCACCCTCATTTTACTGATGAGGTAACCAAGGCACAGAGTGCTTAAGGAACTAACCCAGGTCACATGTCCACTAAATTTCAAAGCCAAGATTAGAAGCCAGTCTGATCTGTTTCCTTTGCTCTTAACTGCCCTGCAAAACAAACTTTCAGTTTTTTAAGAGGTATTTAATTAATTTTTTTTGTTTCTAAATGTTCCCATTCTGTTACTCTTCTCTCCATTAAAACAAAAATTTAACTATTCTCTTCTTATTAAGACTCCATTTAAAAAAAAAAAAAAAAGACTCCATTTTTTTTTTTTTAGCGGTTCAAGACTAGCAGCTAAGTTGAAGGAACGTACCAAGATTCCCAATATATGCATGACCCTCCAAACACACACAGCTTCCCTCATTATCATTATTATCATTATCTCCCACTATGATATTGTGATTTATAAGAAATATATACTTGGTCTTCCTCCCAGTCCTGGTATGGGTTTCCTAATGCTTGGAATTTAGAGTGACAGCAGTGTCTTTTGTCATTCATGGGGTATCCTTCAGAGCACACCAGAGTTGACACTGTGGTGACTTTGGGTGGGGTTCCTAGATGGCCTGGGGTGGAGCTGGTCACCAGGAAGACCCGGTGATCACTGGTAGGAACTTTCAGTCTCACCCCATCCCCCACATCCTTAGGAGGCAAGAGCGGCTAGAGACTGACTTCAGTGACCAAAGGCCAATGACTTAATCAATCACGCCTATAGAAGGAAGCCTCCATACAAACCGAAAAGCACAGAGTCTAGAGAGTGTCCAGATTGGTGAACACGTGGAGATTCAGGGAGAGTGATGCCCCAGAGACCACGGAAGCTCCTTGCGCCTTCCCACAGACCTTGCCCTAGGAAACTTTGTTCCTGAGTTAGATCCCATTATAACAAACTGGAGATCTAGTAAATACATGGGTTAATCTAGTAAGTAAGTTGGTTTCCTCAGTTCTGTGAGCTGCTCTAGCAAATTAATGGAACCTAAGTGGGCCTTGCAGGAACCTCTGATTTATACAGGCCCTTGGTCAAAAGTCAAGCAACAATCCAGGACGTGCGACTGGGATCTGAAACAGGGGCAGCCCTTAGCCTGTGGAATCTGACACTCGATAGCGTCAGACTTGAATTAAATTTGTGGGAAACCTGTTCTGTGCCCACTGAGAAGTGAGGACTGCTTGGTGGTATTGAAATAAACCCACCGTACTCACTGGAGCAGATGCACCTACCTTGTCCACATCATAATCACCCCCCCATGACCTTGCTTTACTGTGGCCTCTTGGTGTTGTGCCTGTATCTCCTCACCATTATAAAAATCCTCTGTATTCTACCTATTCATCCCAGTGCTCCCCCACCCACCTGCAAACCCCTGGCAATCACTGATCTTTTCACTATTTCCACAGTTTTGCCTTTTCCAACCTATCATATAGTCTGAACAAAAAACCTTTTCAGACTGGCTTCTTTCGCTTAGTAATATGCATTTGGGGTTCTTCTACATCTTTTGTTGGCTTGACAGCTCATTTCTTTTTGGCACTAAATAATATTCTACCACCATTCACCTAGAGAAGGACATCTTGGTTGCTTCCGAGTTTTGGCCATTATGACTAAAGCTGCTATAAATAGCTGTATGCAGGTTTTTGTGTGGACATAACATTTCACTCTCTTTGGGTACATACCAAAGAGTGCAATTGCTGGACTGGATGGTAAGACTATATAGTTTAGTCTTATAAGAAATTTCTACAGTCTTCCAAAGTGGCTGTACCATTTTTCAACCTCCCCCGCAATGAACAAGAGTTCTTGTGGCTCCGTATCTGCTTCAGCGTTGTCAGCGTTCCAGATTGTGGCCATTGCTATAGGTGTATGGGGCCATCTCGCTGCGGTTTTGTTAAAAAAAAAAAAAATTTTTTTTTAACCCTGGGTCTTTCCAAACAATTTGTGAAAATGTTAATGATTTATCTTATACGTGAAGCCTTTAAAATCCTATGAAATGGATGCAGGCCTATAGCGATTTAGTCTTAAACTAGAATATTCCTTTCTTCTTTATAATAAATAACTTAATGTTGAAACACTATTTTTAAGAGCACCCAAAAAAGCCGAGAAACATTTTTTTACCTCTAGTTTGAAAAAAGTGTTGGTTTATAGCAAGTCTTAGGCAAAAGTATTCAAGTCCACAAAATTAACTAGGATAAATTTTTAAAGTAACTCCGGCTCAGGACACATACTAAGATTTTGTTGTTGTTCCGCCCTTCAGTGACACTTTCAGTTAAAATTACAATTATACGCATTTATTTTTCTTTCACTTCTAATTCACTTTTAGTTTTGCATGCCAGAACAGAAAACGAAGCCACAACCAGGCACGGGGTGATGTGTAGACACACTGGACCTTCCTCTCTCACTACTTGCAGTAAAACAAACAAACAAACAATGGATGAAGCAACAAAATCAGCCAGGAATCAAATCTGCATTATAAACACCACGGAGAGCTGCAAAGTGTCTCTATAGTCACAAGGAACAAAAGTCTACAGAGCATTCATTACCAACGCAAATGAATTCACCTTTTCACCAATCAGTTGAGAAACGTGAAAGGCAACAGGAGATCCCCTCAGAAAAGAAAGAATACTGATTAAAGAGAGGAAAAACAATCTCATTAGAATATAATGAGATTTTTGGCTTCTGAGTGTCCAAAATCCCCCAGTGCCTGGGTCTCCAGTCTCCGTGCTGGAGCTGTCTCTATTACATAACTTAACAAGCAAGAAAAAAATACAAGCTAGGTTATTTCTTTTTTTTTCTTGTCTTTTTGCCTTTTCTAGGGCCGCTCCTGTGGCACATGGAGGTTCCCAGGCTAGGGGTCGAATCAGAGCTGTAGCCGCCGGCCTACGCCAGAGCCACAGCAATGTGCGATCCGAGCTGCGTCTGCGACCCACACCACAGCTCACAGCAACGCTGGATCCTTAACCCACTGAGCAAGGCCAAGGATTGAACCCTCAACCCCATGGTTTCTTGTCGGATTCGTTAACCACAGCGCCACAACGGGAACTCCCAAGCTAGGTTATTTCTATGAAGCATCTTCATTCATAAAGAATCGATGCTACCAAGTGAAACATTTTATGAAATAAAAGGTGGGACACTGGACAGCTAGCTGACTAGAAGCAAAGCTAAGGAGGAACAGACTCACCAATTTTGGGTCTCATTACCAATTTAAATGAATAAATACATGAGCATACCATCTGAAAAATGACAAATCCAAGTCATCATCAAAATACATTTTACCTCAAAATCAATCTGAAGGCTTGGTTACTTCTATAGTCTTAGTCTATACTCGCTGGTATTAAACGGCACAGTTAATTTTTAGAGCTTTAGCCGCGATCCATCTAAATGCATTATTTTGAGATCAATTTTATTTCTTCCCTAAGGTAAGGACTGTGTAAACCATGGGTAAACACATCATACATACATCGAAGTGGGATTATGACGGTTAAGTCTGAAGCAGAAAGTACTCTTAAAAAGAATACATTACATGGCTTAAAGGCTTAAATATAAGACACGACACCATAAAACTCCTAGAAGAGAATATAGGCAAAATGCTCTCTGACGTAAATCATACCTATGTTTTCTTAGGTCAGTCTCCCAAGGCAATACAAAAAAAGCAAAAATAAACAAATTAGACCTATCAAACTTAGAAGCTTTTGCAATAAAATAAATAAATAAATAAAATAAAAGACAACCTATGGACTAGGAGAAAATATCTGCAAAGGAAGCGACCAACAAGGGCTTATACAAACAGCTCATACAACTCAATAATGAAACAAGCAAACAATCCAATGGAAAAAATGGGCAGAAATAGACATTTCTCCAAAGAAGACATACACAGATGGCCAACAGGCACAGGAAAAGATGTTCATCATCATTAGAGGAGCGCAAGTCAAAACTATCACCTCACGGGAGTTCCCATTGCGGCGCAGTGGTAACAAACCCGACTAGTAACCATGAGGATGCAGGTTCCATCCCTGGCCTCGCTCAGTGGGTTACGGATCCTGTGTTGCCCTGAATTGTGGTGTAGGTCTCAGACGCAGCTGCAGCTCTGATCCCATGTTGCTGTGGCTGTGGTGTAGGCCAGCAACTACAGCTCTGATTTGACCCCTAGCCTGGGAACTTCCATATGCCATGGGTACTGCCCTAAAAAGACAAAAACAAAACAAAAACAAAACTATCACCTCACACAGGTCAAAGTCTACAAAGAACAAATGCTGGAGAGAGGGTATGGAGAAAAGGCATCCTCTTAAACAGTTGGTGAGAATGTAAATTGGTGCAGCCAATATAGAAAATGGATTCCTCAAAAAACTAGAAATAGAATCACCACTATGATCCAGCAATCCCATGCCTGGGCACATTGTAATTCAAACAGATTGTAGGAGTTCCCGTCGTGGCGCAGTGTTTAACGAATCCGACTAGGAACCACGAGCCTGGGAATCTCCATATGCCGCGGGAGCGGCCCAAGAAATAGCAACAACAACAACAACAACAGACAAAAAGACAAAAAAGACAAGACAAAAAAAAAAAAAAAGTCAAACAGATTGCAATTCAAACAGATACATTCACCCCCTATGCTCACAGCAGCACTGTTTACAATAGCCAAGACTTGGAAACAACCTCCATGTCCATTGACAGATGAATGGATACAGAAGATGTGGTACACATATACCATGGAATACTACTTAGCCGTAAGAAAAGAATGAAATGACGCCATTGGCAGCAATATGGATGCAACTAGAGATCATCATGCTAAGTGAAGTTAAGTCAGAAAAAGAATGACAAATCCCCTATCCCTTGTATTTGGAACCTACATTATGACATACACTTAAGAGAAATAGACTCACAGGCATAAAGAACGGACTTACGGTTGCCACGGGGGAGGGCGGGGGTGGAAAGGATGGATTGAGATTGGGATTAGCAGATGCAAACTATTACATACAGAATGGATAAACAACAAGGTCCTACTATATAGCACAGGGAACTATATTCATTATCCTATAATACAGCATAATGGAAAAGAATATGAAAAAGAATATATATGCGTAAAAACTGAATCACTTTGCTTTACAGTAGAAATGAACATAACCCTGTAAATCAACTATATGTCAATGAAATAAACTTTAAAAAATAAAATTCAGCAATTTGTGAAAAAATATGTGTTTCCTGGTGTGAGAAATTATTAACATATCTTTTTTTTTTCTTTCTTTTTACAGCCCCACCTGCTGCATATAAAGCTCCTGGGCCAGGCGTCAAAGGGTAGCTGCAGCTGCGGCCTGCGCCACAGCCATAGCAACATGGGATCCACAACCCACGGAGCGAGGCCAGGGATCAAACCTGCATCCTCATAAAGATGGTGGATCCTTAAACCACTAAACCACAACAGGAACTCCAAAAAATTCATATTTCCATGGGATATGTTAGTTTCTTCAAAGGAATCCACCAGAAAACGAAATGCTACAGTGCTTGCTTGTTCCCGAGCTCAATCAATTTGTTTATTTGAATTTCTTCCCATCTGCCCCGTCTCAAGGTAACAGTGTCTTTCATACTATATTTATGCATTTATGTTTGGGTGATGAATTATTTCATAAGTTTTGACAGCAAAAGGGTAACGACCTCAGCCAGAATTAAAACACTTTGCCTTTGGCAAACTGAAAATCAGGGGATGTGCGTTCTGGTCCTTAGGTGACCTTAGGGCCCTCTATTCCTCCTCTTCAAATGAGGGAGCTGATTTCCAAGGTTCTTTAGTCAGTGCCTCCCGCTTATAAAAGCCACGGGCTTTCAGCAGACTCACAGGAACGTAAAATTAGGATGAAGTCAGAATATCTGAAAGCGGGGCTGACTCTCAGCTTCCAAGACCTAAAATTAAGTCATTAGCTGAAGGGCTTAACAGAAAACTCCATCCAAGGAATATGTAAATCACCCAGCGGTCCTTACAAAGGAGTGTGCATGTTAAAAGCTCCCTAGGAATCCCACCGACTTCTCCCCTCCCCCACACTTGGCCTAAACCTGCAAAGCCAAGGAGGGTCTTGGAAGGACGGGGACTTCAGCAAAGAGCAAGACACAGTAAACCTAACAGATAACTTACCCTGAAGATAAACTTAGCTAAACCTACTACCTTCTTTTCGGTAGCTTGCACAGGAATTAGACTAGGCTTAGGTCCTTTGTGCAGAGTTTGTCTACACAATGGATAGTTTCCAAGCTTTGCTAGGAAATGGGTGTAAATTGTAGGATCTTAGCAGGGAAATGTAAGGTTTGGGGGAGGTGCATCTTGCAGGATCCTGCAAACAATAGTCACTTACTAACTCCCTTCCCCTCCCTAGCCAGTGAACAAGGACTTTTAATGGCGGGACTCTGCTTTAAGACACCCTCAAATTCTACAATAAAAATTTCTGAACCATCACCACTTACCAAATGGATACTCCGGGCTGAAAAATAGGATCCACCACATCTGATAACCTCAGCAATTTCTACTCTTAAAAAAAAAATACCCCCCCCCCCCAAAAAAGAATGTTTTGTCTGCAACCATGGAGCAAAGATAAAAGAGTACAAGCCCAAAGGATTCTAACTTGTTCTCCACGGAAGTCTAAGCATGTCCACAGGAAAGGTGATGGGCTTTGAAAACCCAGGCTGGCCACGGGCTGCCAGGTTAGAGAACAGAATAGCACATTCACAAGAAGGCCGTGGTTTAATGGCTCAGGGTTTACAAACATTTCGCAATTTGCCATTACGTTTTTCGGTGGAAGCGCCAGGATTGGAGCTTGCATGATGAAACTGTCCAAGCGGTAGTGTCAGCATCAGTAGCATTTATTCAAGTCTTAATAAATATACCCCATTAAAGCCAGTGCAGGAGTCTTTACAGAGCAGTATTTTGAAGTGGCTCATGCATTTGAGTACATATTTTTTGTCTTTTTCATTCAGTAAAACCGCATCCTTAGCCCCAAGCCATGGAGGTAGAAAAATGCATAAAACACTGGCCATGCCCTCCAGGCCCACACCATCAATAGTGTTTTTTCTCTTAATTCTAGATCTGTTTACATAGTCACTTATTAGCATGTATTCCTCCAAGCATGCTCAAACATTTTGCAAGCCATAAATTATACTATTACATATCTAAATAAGCGTTTTCTTAACAATTACCTAAAAGCAACAAGTTGGTGCTGAACTAAGCAGGACTGAATTAATTTAAATGCAAAATGTGTCTTAACGAACTACAGCATTTGGAGTGGATAAGCCCCAACAACCATCCCATATTTACTGACGTCAATGCCTCTGGGTAACACCCTTTCCTGGGGTTAGAACCAACAAAATCCACAGGGGACAAGTGGCTCTCACTGTTCTGCACCTCGGAGCTGTGCTCACTCACTTAAAAAAGTATAGTTATCCTACCATCGCCATTCCCCTCCTGAAGGGGAATGAAAAAAGAATCTTCCAAGTAGGATTTTCCTAAAATACTGGATGTGATTAATTACATTCTCTCAAGTTGATCGGGGACAGTTAACTACGGAACGCCACGGCACCAGGCTCCAGAATGGTGGGGGTCAGAGAACTGGGGTGCAATCTGACATAGCCACTCACAAAGTACATGTGCCACTGATCAAGTTACTTCACTGTCTAGGCTGATAGATAATCCCCTATTTTAAACATAACATGAAGGAAATGGTGTCTTTTATCTCTGTAAGAACAGAGACAGTCAACTGCTAGTTTTGTGTCTTACATTCATCCTAAAACAGTTTCTTAATATAAACACTTCGATGCGAGCGGAAAAAAAAACAGAATAAAGATCCTTTGCTCCTGGTGACTTCGTAAAGGCATGAACACACAGGTAACCTATGTCTTCTTCAAGTGCATTTTACGAAGGAACAGTCTTGATGCCCAAGACTCAAAGGAAAATAAGACATTATAAAAGATGGGAAAACACGAGTGAATAATACCTGTCTGGGACAGTCTTCCCGTTCTTTCTGCCTCACACTGAACTATTAGCTCTGTAAGAAGTACCTATTTTCTTTTCTCCTGCATCTGCCTTTAGATAACAGGTTTGGGATTCTGGAGCCCCACCCCATCTTTTAACTCAGCCAAAGAACACTCTGCTACAACTGACCCAACAGCGCTGGAATCTGCCAGGGAAGGGAAAGCAAATTCTCAGAAAATAAATATCCCATGCCACCCCCCCCCCAAAACAACCCTGAGCCCACACTTTCCATTTAAGCAAGCCCCTCTAACCCTTCCCTCCTCAGCCCACACCTTACAATGTGATGCTATCAAATCAATTTTCTTAGTGACTGAAAATTTAGAGTGAGACCTAAGCAAGAAATAGCAAGCTATGCCTGCTGCCTGATAAACTTCAAAAAATGATCTATCACGGCAACTTTTACATGTTCATTGGGTTTTCTGGAATTTCACTGAAGGCCCACGCAAAAAGCACAAGTTAAAGAAATTTTTAAATGCACATTTTTAAAACAGTGGAGAATGAGAAGAGCAGATAGAAATCTTCAACCAACCTTTCCTGGCTCTCTATAGAGGAATAATCATAAATACCAATGGACACCTGAAAATGGAATAACTGGGGCTTTAGGACATCTGGAAAGATGAGATGCAGGACTATTTGCAAGAAAATAAAGTGAGAGCTATCATTTATGAAGTCCAACTGCATGCTGGTATGCTGAGCACAAGCTCTATTTCAACTTAGCTAAATCTCAGAGAAACCTAAGAAAGCAAACCTTTGCTTCACTTTTCAGGTGATGAAATAGATCAATAGGGTTGGCTAACTTGGCCGAGGTCAGGCAGTCAATCAACAAAAGGGCTGGGATGTGAACCCAGGCTAATGTGCTCCAAAGTCCTAGAGCTTAATTACTGTGCTAAGAAAGGTTTCATCATTCCCAAGGAAGAGCTTCTTTCTACAAACGACACTTCCTTCCATTAAAAAAATAAAAGACCTTCAAGGAAATCTACAGCCTCTTCCAATGATCAACACAACTGCCAATTCCAAATTTAAATTTCAGTTTAAATTCCACATTTAAACTGAGGTTGACTCTAGGAGTGGATTAAGATGTCTGGCTGTACTAACCCCCCCCCCCACCTGATTCTAGTCTACCTACCCACCTACAGTTCCACCGAGCAAAACTACTAATTCTTCAAGGCACTGAACCCTGAACAAACAAGCTAAAGCTTCATCCTCCACACCTAAAGACTTTTTTTCAGAAATTCTGCCAAATCTATGGGCTGTTTCAGTTACTGGACATTTCAAAATACATGACAATACAGATTTAGCAAAATAAGTCTTACTGTTTTTAGTCCCCAACACATAACAACAAATATCCAGTAAATCTACAAGTCTTAAAAACTGCAAACAGAGTAAGTAAACTTTTTGAGGTTCTGAGTAGGCGGTAATTGGTTTCCTCTCCCGGTCAGACAACAAATGGTGAAGAGATAAACATCAGTAACATCAGCCTCTTCCCAAATCCAACTGTGAAAGCACATCAGCCAAATACGGTTTATTTACACCCAGTCTTTGAAGGACTCTTTCTCCACACCAACTTCTCAGCAGGTGTCCCAGATTAAACTGTTGAATATCATACCCGATTGTTTAAAACCAAAAACAAAAAACTTTGATGTGATCCGAGGCGGCTTATTTTTTAATTAGGGTTTGAAATCCTAAACCGTGCGTATTTAACCCCCTAAGAACTAGAGCCGGAGAAGGAAGACTCGGCCGAGTGGGCTTGCCAGGTCGGCGAGCGCCAAGGGAACGCGGGGTGGCCGGGAGCCCGCCCGTCCCGGGGCCCGCCTTCCGCGCGCCTCGGCGGCCGCAGGTAACTCACCAGGATGCCCATCACGTCGGTCCAGAGCCGGGAGAACGCCTCGGACATGCCAGCGCCCGCTTCACACTCCGGCGCGGGCTCGGGCTCCGGCTCCGGCGCCGGGCCGGCGGCTCCCGCGTCCTCCTCCATGGCCGGGTCCCCGGGGCGCCCCGGCCCCGCAGCAGCGCGCGCCCGGCCCCCGGCGCCGGTCTCCGCCCGCCGCGTCACCGAGCCGCGCCCCCGCGCCGCATCCCCCGCGGCCTCCGACCCCGCGGGCGCCCCCGGAAGGCGCCCGCACTTCGGCTCGAGGTGGCGGCGGGCAGCGCGACTGACAAGTCCCGAAACTTTGCCGGCCCGGCTGGGCTCGGCCACCGGGTAGCAGGAGGCAAGGTTTGCACCACTGAGTTTTTCGGCGGGGAATCCTGGCAGCCCAGGAGCAATGCGACCCGCTGCAAAGGCGTCTCTTCCTGTAACCGGGACCGACTAAGTAGGCACGCGACTCATCACTTCCAGCAAGTCTGGGCAGGGCCCCGCCGAGTGACCGCGGTGGCTCTGGAACTTGGGGGGAACTCCCCGGGCCCCCTCTCTTCAAAATGAGTCCTTCCAGCTCCACATGACTCTCTCCCCGCGAAGCTAAAGAAAGCGTTTAGCAACAAAAGGTGCTCTGATGTCAGGCTCTTTGCATGGAAATGAGCCATAGACAGGAGAACAAATCGCCTGTTGAAAGAGCGGCCGCGCTTCTCCCGCCTGCACAAGTTTCCAATCACGCTATTCACTCAGACAGTTTTGGTCACAGAAACTCGAGAAAGTTAATCTTTAAGCTGCTCTTGAAAGAGTTCCCAAGTAGTCAGTGTGGTTACAACTGCACACCTCGCCCCTCCTGGAGTCAAGCGACCTCGGGAATTACAACTCTGCCTCTCTCAGCCAAGACCTGGAAAAACAAGTGTGAAAGCTTGGGCACGAGCCATTGTTTGTATCGTGTTTATTATGAGTGGGGACTTTCTTAGTTTCCGGGCGCCCCAAAGGCCGTGATTGCTAGGGGTGTCGGCTAAATAGGGGAGTTCCCCTAAAGAGGGGTAAGAAGCTTTGGGCTTCAACGGGTCCTTGACACTAAGGACCTAGGGAAGGGCTCTTTTCAAAATTCAGTGCTATGGTTGTAGCCATTTAACCAACACACTTGGGGCCCTGTGTGTGTGTTTTTGCAAGGACAAGATCCATGACGGATTTATTTTACAAGAGAAAGAGCCCTGTAGAAGTATTTCATCTGTTGTGATCCGTTCTTTACAAACCACTCAGAGAATTTACCCTGGGAGCTGACAATCCAGGTCACATTTGATTGGGTGTTTGATCATTTTGTGAAACTTTTCGGAAACCACGAGGAACCGCCCTTAGGTCAAAACGCTGTAGGGTACAAAAAACCAGGTAAGGTGCCCCCGGGGTTGGAGGCGGGGAGAGTCCTTGCTTGTTTTAGAGGCCTCTTGGTTGTGTGTGTGTGTGTGTGTGTGTGTGTGTGTGTGTGTGTGTTTCCTTCTGAACCCACCACATTAAAGGAGGGCTGAGGGACCTAAGAGCGCTCGTCCTTGAAATCCCCTTCCTAAAAGCAGGAATTAGGGGGAATCAACACAAATGGATGAATAGCCCTTAGAAGAAAGTGCAAGATTGAAAAAAAAAAAAAAAGTTTCAAAAGTAATTACGTGTATAAGCTTAATCCCTGATGACAATATTTTTGAAAAGAAAGAGAAAGAATGAGAAAGTTTTCCCTTGACAGTAAGGAGGAGTTGTGTTGAAGTGGAGTGCTGGGCACAGAATCAGTATGCCCACGCCTGGTGCTTTTCTGAGCTGAAGCTGGCCTTAGGCCAGGTATGTGTTCTAAGATGCTAGGTAGCCAAATAAATTCTCTAAAGCAGTGGTGGGCTTGTTATCATCAGCACATTATTATTACATCTATAAAGACATGAACAGAAGTAAATGATGAGAAAAGGTAAAGCAACTGTTAAGAGTTGGTTTTACTAGTCTACTTAAGAATTTCAGTGTTTTAGCCACCTGGTACCTCACTCAATTCCAGAAAATACAAAGGACAGTGCTACCTCTACTGGGGACAGCTTGTTTTCCACATAAACACATTCTGACCAGTGACTGAGAATGAAGCCATACAAGCAGGATGGTGGGGGCAGCACCAGTCGGGAGTCCTTCTTCTTGCCTCATCAGATGACCTGAGGGCAAAGCATTTAACTTTTCTGTGCCACCGCCGTTTCCCCATCCTAGATGTAGCAAGGCCACACTAATTGCCACCTACCTCCTCAAAGGTGATATTATATGTCAGGGTCATCTAAACATAGGTATTATTTAGCCACAACCTAAGCACACATATCAATATAATTAAATCTTAACCAGCATTTTGGAACTCAGAGCAATCAATCTACTCTAGACATTTAAGCTCCTTTTCCTGGCACAACCTAATAAATAGATAAGGAAATAAGTAATGCATTTGAAGGGGAATGTTGGTACCTATTAATAGGTTCCCAGGGGGATGGAGACAGACCCCACCCCTCGAATGTACCTTTTGACCTTGGAGACCTGCTGCAGACCTGGGTACAGCCTGCACAAGACCTACACCCTTCCCGGGAATGTGGAGCAGAGATTAACCGCCTACAAGGATTCACTGCCCTCTGTCACGGGACTCGACCACCTACCCCTCCCCACCTACTCCGCCCTTGACCTTCCGCTCCTCCTTCTTGTCGTTCATGCCACAAGTTCCCGCCATGAACTCCCGACACAGATTCCTGCCACGGATCCTTTATAAGCTTGGAACCTGCTCACAGTCAGGGCTGGTGCCATCTTGAGCTCAGCCCATGCCCCTCTGATGCCTTCATAAATCTCTTTTGCTTTACCAACTAGGCCTTGTGCATTCTTCCCTTGGCAAAACTAACACCTATAATTTTGTTGTCTGTATATAAATATGAGTTTTCGAACAGTCATTTTTCTACGTATAGAACATGTATCGTTTTTTGACTGTCTTAAAAATGAAGCTGAACATTTTCACTTATCAACTTCGCGATGCTTCTACTCAAAATAAATCTGATTACTTCTTCCAAATTGAGTCTTTTGGTGGGAGTGGTTCTGGTTTTTTGTTTTTGCTTTTTGCTTTTGTAATGATTTTTATTTTTTCCATTATACCTGGTTTACAGTGTTCTGTCAATTTTCTACTGCACAGCAAAGTGACCCAGTCACACATACATGTATACATTCTTTTTTCTCACATTATCATGCTCCATCACAAGTGACCAGACATAGTTCCTTGTGCTATACAGCAGGATCCCATAAGAACTGAGTCTTTTTTCCTTTGATTAATGTCAATCTTCCAAAAATTCCTTCAGGGGCTTTTTTTTTTTTTTTTTTACAAAATGTAAAGAATAATCAGCAACATCACGATTACCATCATACTATTTCAGAGTCCCATAGGGTACCACTTATAAAGAGTTTTTTATGATAGAGTTACATATCCCATTAGGGTGGGAAAGGGCCTTGGAGGTGATCTGGATCAAATCTCTCATTTTGAAGATAAAGAAATGGGCTCCAGAGAATTTGAATTCAAGTGAACACAGCTACATGGAGCAGAAAAAAGTCAGATGGCTTTTGCTTTTAAAAGTTCTTTTAGGAGTTCCCTGGTGGCTCAGTGGGTTAAAGATCTGGTGGTGTCACTGCTGCGGCGTGGGTCTGATTCTGGCCTGGGAAATTCCACATGCCACGGGCAAAGCCAAAAAGAAAAAAGAAATATATATATATATATATATATATATATATATATATATATATATAAAACTATACCATTGGATTGCAACTGTTCAGAGATACGTGAATGGAGCTCTCCAGATCACAGGTTCAGAGATGGATTTTAAAGGGCAAACAATAAAATATTGGAATTAAATGTATTTATTGGAATAAAATGTATTATCCATAAGAGAAGCATATGTTTTAGGACCACAGTTTCATTCAAACACTTGTTATTTTTCAGAGGCAATACATTTGCTGCAGAAAAAATGTGAGATAAAGCAGAGATTAAATCCAAAAGATTATAAATAGTCCACTTTATTTTTTACCATTTTTGCTTTCTGAAATTGAGCAATGAAAAGAGATAAGCTCGTTTAGTTTTTGCCTACCATCGGCAGCCCTCTCTGGCACTCTAACTCGGGGCATTCCACAATGCTTTAGGGGCACTAAATGTAAGGAAAGACTGAAATGCCAAAACATTTTTCCCCTGACAATCCCAAATAAATGTAAGTGTACGTTTTTTTCACAACTGCCTTCAAAGCAAGCCAAACCCCTGCTAAAGTAGTACCTGTTTAAAAGCTTCTTCAGAGTTACCAATGTGGCTCAGTGGGTTAAAAACCCAACTGGTATCCATGAGGATATGAGTTTGATCCCTGGCCTCACTCAGTGGGTTAAGGATGTGGCATGGCCACAAGCTGTGTGTAGGTCACAGATGGGCCTCTGATCTGGTGGTGGTGTGGCTGTAGCGTAGGCCAGCAGCTGTAGCTCTAATTTGACCCCTAGCCTGGAAACTGCCATATGCCACAGGTGTGGCCCTAAAAAGAAAATAATAATAATAATAATAATAATAATAAAGCCTCTTCATCATGGAGTATTTGGTAAGAGAGATTGAGCAAAGAGCTAAGAGCAAACCAAAGAGAAATGAAAACCAAGTGAAGACAGCCCAAAAAGGCCAAGGAGAGAAGGTAAATAAACCAAATGAGGCTGCAGGGCTATAAATACTTTTCTCTGAAATCTCTTCTTCCACTCTGATAAGCAATGTTACTAGCCTGGCCAGTTCAGTTTTCCTCTGTGTTGATGCTATGTAAACACCAAAGTTCTGCCTGGGAATTATTCCATCAGGCATAATACGATGTGACCGAGATTTCATTTTGCAGAGTCGGGTCAGACTACATCATTTCTAAAGCCCTTAGTGATTCTGAAATATGAGGGTTCTGAACTCTTCAGTAACACACATTCTAGACAAGAAACAAAAAACTCTGAGGGGGCTGACAACATTGAATTAACAATGTTTCAGGCAAAGAACCCAAAGACTTCAACTCACCATATAATTACTTCTGAACTAACACAAGAGCAGTGTCTCCTGCGGGAGCTGTGAGGTTCTGTGAGAGCTGACTGACACTGAAAACGAGAAACAAAAGGAAGCGTGGAGAAGGAATGATCTTTAGCATCATACTCTGTGCTATTTATCTGCTTAGCTTAGGAGACTGTAAGAGAGAGAAAAAAAAGGAATGTGTTAATAAGAGATCAGAGATTATGTTAAATATTTCCCAATTGTGCAAGAAAAGTCTTAAAAGCACAGCTGGCAAGTATCAGGCACCAACCAAATTGCTTCATCAATCTTGTCTATTTTATAAACTTTACCCAATGAGAATGCCTCCTTGGCTGTCTCTCTTGCTTAAACATACTTGTGAAAAATATATTTTTTTCTATTCAATTTAAAAGCTCCAATTAAAACTATCACTCTGCTTCTCTGAAGTGCTGTAATGTTATATACAGAGAACAAAAGATTCTCACTTACAAAATTAATCCCAGAAACCACGGAAGACTAAGAAGACTATTACAAATCTTATCCAGAATTGATGTATTATCTAGAATACTTTCAATAACAGATTATTTATAAATAAAATTGTACATATGCAAAATAATTTGCATATGACTATTAAATGGGAGGGCATTGAGCTGAGGGTAGCATTCTGGAAAAAATATGTGTTGACATTAAAACAAAGGAAAGTGTGATATCCATTTTTACCACTCATTTTTTTTTAAAGAGTCACATATTTGCATAAATTACTTGAGACAACCATGAGTCTTAGTTGCATTGCCCAGCCTGATGTTAAGTCTGAAAAGAGCTTGGCTTTATTCTGTTCTATGAGTTTCATGGAAGAGCTAACATTTTGGACCACAAGGAATGAGGCTATTACACCCCTTAAATGTACCTGTTGGCTGTTAAACAGAGGTACTCCCCTTCCTGTTTCTGAAAAAAGAAGGAAGGGAAAAAAAGAAAGGAGAGAGAGAGAAGAAATCTCAACTTTCCTTTTTGCTATAAAGTTCTATCATTTTAGAACCTCAGATCCATGCATCTTTCTTCTCACGCAATCCTTCCCATGTATAGTAAATTTTTCAATCTCCCCTCAATCATTCAAAGCCATTTTCCTTTCCTGGGTACTTTCTTTCAAACTGCATTTCCTGTGACACACACAGAGGCACGCGCGCATGTGCACACACACACACACACACACACAAAGGCTCAATTATCTCAATTTTTCTGAGCCGCCTTATACAGTTGAAGATATAAATAAATGAACTTGGTGAAGAACTCATCAAAAGAGGTGGCACCATGAAAATGTCTCAATGAGCTTCTCACATACAGAGATAGAAATTTGAGTGGCAGGACACTGGGGTCATGGTTACTTCTTTAAATAGTGCCTTGGTCAAGCTTAGTGAAACAATTCCCTCTTTAGGGAAACGTAACATGCTCTGCTCCTACGGTTAGTGCTGGCTGGCATAAGGACTAAAATCTAAGAGAAGTATTAATATGGGTACGCAGGCACCAGGTTTTCTGCACCATTTCCCTCTTAAGGAACACAAATATTTTTAAAGGAACAAAAAATGTATTGCCTAAGCATAATTTTTTCCTCTGCCTTATAAATGAAACAACTAGGTACTAGCTCCTCTTTATCTAATGAGTATTTTCAAAAATCAGATGATGTTGATTCCAACAGCAAAGAGGCACAACAAAGGCCCCTTGTTCTAGAAATGAGGTCATTTGGACAGTCTATCCATTAAGAAAAAGCCTATTTTGCTTTCAGAGGTCACCTATTAGGGCAGGAAATCCATCTTTCAGCCAGTGGACTAACATCTGGCCTAAGTCTTCTGGGCTGAAATGTCAATTTCCTGGTCTAAATGGAACACACATGAAAGGAAAAAAGATGAAAAATACAAATCTTCATTTGCCAAAGAACTCTTCAAGAGTAGCATAGACAATAAGAATTACCCAAATAAGAGCTACACGTCAGCGATCAAAACAAAACAAAACAAAACAAAAAACCCTGTAAAATACCTTTAGGAAATTTGTATTTCTTTCTGTAATAACTACTGAAAGGCAAAATTAAGAAGCTAAAGATTAATGATAGCCAAGGGACAAATCAACCATTCACTAGTAAATCCATAAATAAATCTACTTTAATTTAGAATGACTAATCACGATTCGCGATAATTCATTCCAAGCTGGGTAAAATTTGCTTTTGTACTATTGGGGGCGGGGGTGGGGGGGTGCAGGTAGGAGTTTACTAACTAAATTAACAGGATAAAACTTTAAAAAGAGAAAAAAAAAAGGAGGATGTTTCATCAACATCAGAAATTCTTTTACAGCCAGTTAAAAGTGCCATAAAATACCTCGTATGTAATTCTTCTAAATAAGCCATTCAATTTATACTACTTTCTGTTCTCTTTGAGAATATTCCATAATTTTGACTAGTCTTTCCTACTGGTTCAAATTGGAGATATCTTGGTCCATCATTCATTCATTGATTCATTAGACAACAAATATTGATTGAGGGACAGAGTTCCCTTTGTAGTTGAGCAGTTTACGAACCCAACTAAGATCTATGAGGATGCAAGTTCGATTCCTGGCCTCACTCAGTGGGTTAAGGATCCAGTATTGCAGTGAGCTGTGGTGTAGGTTGTAGATGTGGCTCAGATACCGCGTTCCTGGGGCTGTGGTGTAGAGG
This sequence comes from Phacochoerus africanus, assembly GCF_016906955.1. Classification (NCBI taxonomy): domain Eukaryota; kingdom Metazoa; phylum Chordata; class Mammalia; order Artiodactyla; family Suidae; genus Phacochoerus; species Phacochoerus africanus. The sequence goes on from NC_062545.1 coordinate 17,487,158, forward strand.
GGCAGCTGTAGCTCCGATTGGACCCCTAGCCTGGGAACTTCCATATGCCGCAGATGTGGCCCTTAAAAAAAAGCAAAAAAAAAATTGACTGAGGGCCCGTTATGTCTGACATTATGTTAGATTTTGACAAAACACAGCTCTGGTTTTCAGAAGCATCAAACGAGCCGTGCAAGGCGTTCCCTCGCGGCACAGCAGGTTAAGGATCCAGCATCGTCTCTGCAGCGGCTTGGGTCACTGCCTCGGCGTGGGTTTGATCCCTGGCTCAGGAACTTCCGCATGCTGCAGGTGCAGCCAAAAGAAAGGAGGGAGGGAGTGTAAACGCTTGTGTTTTTGAAAATAAATTGTTCAGTTGTTCAACTTAGGTTTATTTTATAATGAATGGTGATGTGGAACCTAGAAGGGGGTGAAAATTTCGACGGGGCAACTTTTCAGCCATGCTGCTAATCTAGGCGGAAGGCTACAAGGCATAACAATGCGGGTACTTTAGCAGGGGTACGTCAGTTCCTGTCTGATCCCACACTGCTTTTCCAGCCTGATTTTCTGTTATGATCCAACATAGAGTTACTCTGGGAGGCTCTTATCTACTTTCCCCCATGTTCTCTGTATTTCCTATTTTCTGCTTCTCTGTTTTGTTCAGTCTGTTAATTTTTCCTGAAGTACTCCTGCTTTCTCCTTCCAGCTTTGCTGAGATATAATTGACCTATGACATTGCATAAGTTTAATGTGTACAGTGTGTTCACTTATATATTGTAAGATGATTGCCACCTTGGTGTGAGCTCACACCTCCATCACCATCATGTCACGCAATGACCATGACCATGACCGTGTCTTTTTTTGTGGTGAGAACATTGAAGATCGACTCTCTCAGCAGCTTTCAAGTATAATACAGCAGGATTAACTATACTCACCATGCTGTACCTTAGATTCCCCAGAACTTGTCTTACAACTGGAAGTTTTTACCTTTTGGCCAATATCTCACCAGTTCCTCCACCCCTAGCCCCTTGTAACCACCATTCTACTCTCTGTTTCTATGAATTCAGCTCTTTTAGAGTCTACATATGAGTAATATCATACAGTATTCGTCTTTCTGACTTCTTTCACTTAGCGTCATGCTCTCCAAGTCCACCAATAACAAGATCTCCTTCTTTCTTATCGCTTAATAATATTAGGTGGTTTCCATATCTTGCCTACTGAGAATACTGCTTCAGTGAACATGGGAGTGCAGATTTCTTTGAGATGCTTTTTCATTCCCTTTGAATGTATACCCAGAAGTAGAATTGTTGGATAAGATGGTAGTCCGATTTTTCATTTTCTGAGGAACCATACTGTTTTCCATAGTGGTTGTACCAATTTACATTCCTACCAACAGTTCATAAATGTTCCCTTCTTTCAGGTATCTTTATTTTTGAAAGAGTCCCAGGCGAGTAGGATGGGGAGCAAAGATTGAAATCCACCGGTATAAGTGAGAATGGAAAATTGACAAGGACAGAACTTGGGGAACACTAGCATTGAAGAGGACGTGGGGTAATGCCGTGTTGTCTGGGTGAGAGTGGTCCCAGGGGTAGGAAGAGAATCATGACAGCAGGATGTCAAGGGAGTTGAGGATTATAGGAAGGAGGGAGGGATCTACAAGGTCTGACCTCATGGAAAAGTCAACAGTATAAGTATCAACGTCATGTTCGTGTCGGGGGGACTGGGAACTCTATTTAGCCAGTGAAATTTCAGTGTAGAAGAAGGAGTGGAAACTAGATGGAAGGGGATTGAGGAAATGATGGGAGAAAAATGGGCGAAGAAAGAAAACAGAAGGGACCATCAAGTTTGACCATGTGTCTAAACATGTGAAAGATCTGAGCAAATATATAAGGTAAGCAGCACCTGTTGCATGTGGAGTTTCTCAGGCTAGGGGTCTAATCAGAGCTACAGCCACTGCCCTACACCACAGTCACAGCAACGCCAGATCCAAGCCGCGTCTTTGACCTACACCTCAGCTTATGGCAATGCTGGATCCTTAACCCACTGAGCAAGGCCAGGGATCCAACCTGCAACCTCATGGTTCCTAGTCAGATTCGTTTCTGCTGTGCCACGATGGGAACTCCAAGATTGAAGATTCAACACAGAATACTACTAGATTAAGATCCTAGAGGAGATGATGGTGATGATACAAATGATTTAGATTTATTATTTTTAATTTATGGCCACATATACAGTATATGGAAGCTTCCAGCCCTTTAAGCTCCTGCACTGGGCTGGGGATTGAATGAGTACCTCTGCTGCAGTTGGATCCTTAACTCACTGCACCACAGCAGAAACACTAAAATAATTTACATTCTTGAGAAATTATTATTACCAGGTTTCTCTTGTACAGAGATCAGGCTACCCCTTTCCTGTTAACACATTTCCTACTCAATAATACAACAACATTGATCAGATTTAAACATTCTAAGAGAGAATTACTTTCTAGTTACATTTTCCTGATGCTAGACCCAGACCATCTTCAATGGATTTTAGAATTTTCACAAATCCTCTTCATATATTTCAGTTCAATAAATATTTACCGAATGTCTACTCTGTATTAAACATTGTGGGATATGAAAATAAGTCACAGATTCTGATTTTGATGAGCTTAGTCTAGTGAGGGAGACAGATACATAAATATGCTCAGCCCAGTGTGATAAAAGAATCCACAGGCCCTTTATGAACTGAGAAACTGGATGGTCATTGTAGCCTAGAGGCATCATGGAAGGCTTCCTGCAAGAGGTTTCCTCTGAGTTAATAAATCTTGAAGGAAGGGTTGAAATTGGCCAGGCACATAGGGGCTGGGTTGGTTTCAGACTATGAGAACAGCAGGAACAAGGGCACAAAGACATAAAATATCATTATATGTTGGAAGAACTTGAAGTTCTCTGTTTTAAAAAATGCTAGTGAGCGCATGGCTAGACCCAAAGCTCAAAGAACAAAGCAGTCAGCCACATGGCACCTTGTCAGCTGTCAACCAAGGAGACCAGTCTTAAAGCTCTGAGAGAGCACAACCTTTGCATGTTAATACTTCATAATTTCCTTTCTGGGATGGTGCCTTCATTTTTCTTCCCAAGTGCACCCTGTTCCACTGACAGTCCCCAGGCTGCGTAGGTCATCCCACACCCATGATAACAGGGTCCACATGCAAAGCCATGGGCACATTAGGGAGGGAGAAAAATTTGGAACATCTCACTAATACGCAGGTCACACCTACCCAAAGGTCATGCTGATATTGTCTTTTTCTTTCCAATATTAGTACCTGCGCCACCCCCTTGATATTTCCTAGCAGCAGTACTAGTCAGCGCTATGCAGGGGACCTCCTCCTAGATCTCCCCACCCACCCTGGGATCTGAAATAATTGAGTCTCCCTAGCTCTCAGGGTCCCTCACTCTAAAATGAAGGGGGTAAAAAGATAATTGAGGTCTCTTCCATTTCTTTTTTTTTTTTATCTTTTGTCTTTTTTTGTTGTTGTTGTTGCTATTTCTTGGGCCGCTTCCACGGCATATGGAGGTTCCCAGGCTAGGGGTTGAATCGGAGCTGTAGCCACCGGCCTACGCCAGAGCCACAGAAACACGGGATCCGAGCCGCGTCTGCAACCTACACCACAGCTCACGGCAACGCCGGATCGTTAACCCACTGAGCGAGGGCAGGGACCGAACCCGCAACCTCATGGTTCCTAGTCGGATTCGTTAACCACTGCGCCACGACGGGAACTCCGAGGTCTCTTCCATTTCTAATGTTCAGAAACAGCATGCGTGGGTGTCTCACTACAGGACTGTCTTAGGGAGTGAGGAAGTAAGAAGATGTTGAAAGTTTGGGAAGGAGGAAAGGGGCTTTCCTGTCTAGTAGAAGGCGTTTATATAATGGATAGGTTAAGCCATCTGGAAGATACTTCTTAAAAGAAATGGCTTGTGCAGGCATTCTTTTTCTTTCTTTCTTTCTGGTTGCAACTGCAGCATGTGGAAGTTCCTAGGCCAGGATTTGAACCCCTGCCAGAGCAGCGACCCAAGCCACTGCAGTGAGAAGTCAGATCCTCCACCCCTGTGCCACAAGGGAAATCCCTACGCATGCATTCTCGATGAGACTAGAATGTTCCTCAGTTTTCCATCTAGAAATCAAGCAGTATCTTCATGAAAGGGGCAATGGAATGTGACCAATATAAAGAAAATTATAAATGTAAATTGGCACAAGATTCAGAAATTTGGCAGGATGCATCAAAATCCGTAAAACTGTTCATATCCTCTGATCCAGTATTTAAATTCCTGGGAACTTATCCTGGTAAATTCTTGGAAAGAAATCAGAAACTCTGTGCTCAGAGACTTATGATTGCTTTTTTTTTTTTGTCTTTTGTCTTTTTTTGTTGTTGTTATTGTTGTTGTTGTTGCTATTTCTTGGGCCGCTCCCGCGGCATATGGGGGTTCCCAGGCTAGGGGTTGAATCGGAGCTGTAGCCACCGGCCTATGCCAGAGCCACAGCAACTCGGGATCCGAGCCGAGTCTGCAACCTACACCACAGCTCACAGCAACGCCGGATCGTTAACCCACTGAGCAAGGGCAGGGACCGAACCTGCAACCTCATGGTTCCTAGTCGGATTCGTTAACCACTGTGCCACGATGGGAACTCCCTGATTGCATTTTTATAATACTGAAAATTGAGAAAGAAGCTTAAGATCCCGGAAAGAAGTGATGATATTGAAGAAATAATATCTACTGATTAGTTAACATAAGGAATAAGTAAGACTATGAGAAAAACTTAACTCTTAGAAATCAGGAGGGTGTATGTACATAGGTGAGACGAGAACCTGCAAATATATGCCAGTGTTTGCAATTGACCAGGAGCTCAACAAATATATTTTAAACAAATAAATGAAGTAAATTGAGAACTGGTGATGCCTTAGAATGGTGGGATCATGAATTAAATTATCTTTAAAATTTGTCTATGTTATTACTATGTTGTTTAATGATAAGCACAGTTAAAATTAGTAGCTAATACTTATTTAGTGTTTTTTATGTATAGATCTCATTCTACAGATTATATATTTTATAATGCTACCTATTCATCACCTTCCAGAAGATGCCTGCTACTTTTGCACCTCCAGATTCAAGCCTTCGTGGAGGCAAATTCAGTGCCAGCCAGACACGTCTATGAATAAAGGAATGATTGAATGAATGAATGAATGAATGAAATCTCAGTGAATGAGAGTAGCGAAGATTGAAGTAAATGACACTGCTGCCTTAGACCATACGGTCTCTGGTGTCCTGTATGGGCAGGAATTCTCAGCACTCACTCAAAGTCCTAGTCTTCTAGGTTCTCTGTGTGACTAACTGCAAGAATTGAAAGGATTGAGTTCCTGAGGCTGAGAGACAGAGTTCTTCTCAAGACCTTGTCTAGAAAGCATAACCTTTTCAATTACTTCTGATCATTCTCCAATGCCTCACTATTAAACCCTGGAAGGTCCTGCAAAGATTTCCATGTTGCAGCATTTCCAAAAAGGAACAGAAGTGCACTATGGTAAATGTTCAAAGGAATGGAACCTTTAAATGGACCTGAATGGATCCAGCATCCAAAAAAAGCAAACAAGCACTGTTGCTTTCCTCACTATTTCCTCCATAATAATAACAAATATTCAGGAACCACCTCTTTTGATCCACCCACAGTGTTTAACTTTCCTGGATTTGCAGGTTTGATGGTAAACATGGTGCCACAGATTAACAAGAGCTCTTTATGGGACTGAATTTTATCATTGGCTCACGTACGCCCAGGTTCAGTGGAGGCCATTGGAATGGCTTGTCTGCATCCACAAGCAGTATTTAGCCTTTGGTTAGCAGCAAGAGAATTTCACCCTGGATTTTTCTTGGATACAGAACCTACCTTCTTCACTATTCATCTTGAGCTTTTCCACAAAGAGATGCTATTTTTGAAGTTGCTCTGTGCCCTTGGCTATTTCTGATTCCTTCCCTTTTCCAGCCGATTCAGAGGGGACTGCAGGCAGCCAGGTGCCCCATCTGATCACCATTATACTCCTCAAGGCACCGACGGTAGTATTTTTAAGCACAGCAATCTCGGGGGTTCTATTTCAGTAGCTCGTGTGACATAAAGAGCCTCACTTTGATCCTTCATGCAAACATATATTCAAGATACATCCCTCTTCCCATAAGTCTGTAATCCCCGACTGTGCCATAGCTTGGCCACCCTTGGCAGAACAACAATTAATACTCCTTGCATCGTCTCAACATGGCCGGTGTCTCCAGGAAATATCTATGCTTAGGAAGGAAAACTAGCAAATTATTTCGTGAACCAGTGGTGTCAAATGCCACTCACTCTCCTGGTCTATAAAATAAAATGTCTAACTTTCAGGGCCTCTGAGAAGATAAATTGAGAAGATAAATTGGGAACTGCGTAGCATTTCCTGAGAGCTTGCATCTAATCATAGATGCATTCTGGGCAAGCCAATTAATCTGGGCATCATGCCCTGAAGTGGGCCCTGTGCTGCTCGATGTCACTAACAGCATGCCATATATCTGTGCCCTGCACCCACTTAATTTGTCCCTGGCTGGAATACATGAACTTTTATTTGTGCTATTATCATCATATCCTGTCTAGACTGAAAACAGCTCCAGAGCGGCTCCCTTCATATTCCAGTGAATTAAAAATAAAGAGCCTGCCTCCCCCCCCCACTGCCTCTGCCAGGGATGCTGGTGGGTTTCCACTCAGCCTCTCCCATCTAAATGGGGAGAAACAGAGCGTAGACCGTGGAAGCTGCTCCCAACTGGAAAAACTTAGATAAGAGCAAAACTTGACCTTAAATAGTAAACACGGTGATCTGACTCCAGGAACACTACATTTTAAGTAAAATCCCTTGGAAAAATAATGAAAGTTTTAAATCGAGCTAGGCTGCGGTAACGTTTGGGCTCTGTTTTGATTCTCATTTGAAAACACTGATGTGCCAGGAACTCAGTGAACAAAAGGAGTACTGTGTCCTCAGAGCTGTGAGGGGAAGAGTCTGCTGGGCCGCACAGGGATTCGCCAAGGCAGAATGTTCAGGGGTATGGTGGGCTAGTCTTATTTCGAGATTTTCAACAGGTCAAGAAAGCTCCTACAACCAAGGCAAGAAAATCGTTTAAACTTAACACTTAAAAAAAACAAAAACCAAAAAACCTACATTTTATTTACTTATTTATTTTGGCTGTGCCTGTGGCATGTGGAAGTTCTGGGGCCAGGAATCGAACCTGTGCCACCGCAGTGACGGGAGCCACAGCAGTGACAATGCTGGACCCTTAACCTGCTGAGCCACTAGGGAACGCCCATGTTTTGAATTTGTATAAAACTGATCAATCAAGGGGGTAACTTGCATCAGAAACAAACAAACAAGGGGTTCCCTCGGGGTCTAGTGGTTAGGACTTGGTGGTTTCACCACTGTAGCCCAGTTCGATCCCTGGCCTGGGAACTGAGATCTCACAACAAGCTGCTGTGCACCAGCTCCCCGACCCCAAACAAACAAACCCTGTCCATTTAAGGACTCATCAAAGGATCTAAGGGAGTGGTCAAGCACATTGACTCTGACTATTCAAGTTCAACTTTTTGTCTTTTTTTTTTTTTGCTATTTCTTGGGCCGCTCCTGCGGCATATGGAAGTTCCCAGGCTAGGGGTCGAATTGGAGCTGTAGCCACCGGCCGCAGCCACAGCAACACAGGAGCCGAGCTGCGTCTGCAACCTACACCACAGCTCACGGCAACGCTGGATCGCTAACCCAGTGAGCAAGGGCAGGGATCGAACCCGCAACCTCATGGTTCCTAGTCAGATTCGTTAACCACTGCGCCACGACGGGAACCCCCCCAAGTTCAACTTTAACAAATATTTTTTAAGCCGCACTTTCTTCACCTACAAAATGGAGCTGATGAAAGTGTCTATGACATAGTGTTGAGGAGAAGAATAAATGAGATGGTTTGCGAAGAAGTCGATGCTGCGAGTGGCACATAGTAAGTGATCAATATAAATGTATTAGCTCCTTTTATTATTATTATGCAGAAAAGCAGTTCATATGTTATCCACCTGGCTTAAAAGGAGCATTGAATAAATGAGAGTAGTGGTTATTAAAATTTTATTCCGTTTAATACAAATGACAAATAGGAACTCACTGAATCCCTTGAATGTTTGCAGATCATTAGCTGCATTTAAAACATCATCTATATTACTATTCATTAATAGATTTGGGCCTTAGGAGAGAAGAGGTTGTTCTAACTCCAGCCTCTCTTTCCTTCCTCTTGAGCTAAGGGTACAGTAATGATGTTGGGTGGAGAGGAAAGAAGGAAAATAGAAAGACATCTATTTCCAAAATTTGTTTGAGGGCCAAAAACGAAACCGTATGCCATTGATTAGAGGGAAATGACCATGAATGTCTTAGAAATAACCCCTAGACTCAGGCCCAAAATAATATACTCAGCGGGCTCAGTAAATTCCTCATTACCATATAAATTGTTTTCAAGGCTGATCTAATAGGATATGATTAATAATTGGGCTTTGTTTTCTTCCAAGAAGCTGAATGATAGAAGGGAACCCATACAATTTAAAAGACTGTTCCTAAGCTGATCGAGTAAGCGTTCTCAGCTTTATTTTTGCATAAACAAAAGTATTCCAATTAGTGGGCAGGGTCCTCCTGGACGCTGACCGAGGAAGGATGTGGCTCTAGTCTTGGCATCACAGGCGTGCACTACAGGAAGCGGGGCTGCATCCACGCACCATATGGCTTATAAAATGAGAATTGCAAAAATTATGGCTGCTTGGGGACAGACCTTCCAACGCCGTGTTGTTTATGCTCTGATTAGAATTCCTGATAGACTTCAAGGACTGCTTGAGCTACTTCCCAGCCCTTCTCACTTCCTCCTTGGACCATTTCTGAGACGCGCGAGCTCATTTCTGGTGTAAATTCAATACAGCCCAAATTGCTTATGAAAATCTGGACAGGAAAACACTGAGCTTCTGCTAAAGGTACTTTTCAAAGGAACAAGGTTTCCTTGTTCAAGTTGCCCAAAATTCAGAGCTAGGGAAGGGGAAGGAAAGGACTCGTTAAGGGAAAGAAAACCAGCAAAATAAGCCCTTTGATTATGCGTTAACACAACGTGTTCTAGCCAGTTGACACAATGATAGCCTCTCCATCCTCTGCCAGAAGGAGCAGGTAGCAGTTTGAATTTCCACTGCCCAGCCCACACTAGGCATGCAGCCGCACGTGCACAGCCACCAAGGCCCTGGTCAATTAGAAGCAACATGAAAATGACATCCCATCTGTTCTACAAATGTCCACGAGCTTGTGCCACCTGTTGAGGGGTTGTGGGGACAGCAGAAGGGTAAAGAGTCTCGACACAGGTTGGTATATTTATGCAAAGAGCCTCTTCATTCAATGTTCTCTCCTCTACGCCTCTGCGTTGCCATAAATCTTTGGAATAGTTTTGCAGTGGTGTTTTGCACCCAGAGAGTGTTAGCTGTACTTAAACAAGTCCCGAGAATCACAGGACATGGAGAAACATGTGCTGCACCTCCACTTGTGGAAAAAAAATGAACAACTTTAAGTGATTCTCAAACCATCCTCTACATGCACTTGCTAATAAGCAGGGAGAAAAACTGCAGCCCAGTCCTAAAGATGGCTATTCTCAGTCAGGCTGAATCGAAAACCCTGGAATGAGTAAGGAGACTATCAATGCTATTTTCCAAAGATCGGGACATGAGGAGAGTAGGTCAGAATCAGGCTGCCTTGTCGACTTCCATGAGCTTCTGTCCAGCCTCTGTTAAGGCAGTTTCCCAACAATGTCCAAGTCCAGCTTTGAGTCCAACTTCAGGGTCTGGCTCAAATGGTGTCCCCCTCCTCTGCCACTCATTCCCATGACCTGTGTTTTGGAGTGGGAGGTAGTTTTTTTTTTTCTGGTTATCATTTGGAGTGACTCACACTTCACTGGATCCCTAATTGCTGCTGACACTTAACCTGTCCTTCTAGACAGAACCAAATGCTACTCCCCTGGGAAGATTTTTGGCCGTGTTGTCCTTTCTCCAGCAAGAGCCGCCTCCTCCTCCTCCTCCATGAGCTCAGAAAAGTGCCTTGCGAGTACCCCCAAAGCACTTAACACACTGCATTGTATTTTATCTTACTTTATTTATTTACCTTTTTGGATGTGCCATGGCATTTGGTAGTTCCCAGGCTAGGGATCGAACCCCTGCCACAGCAGAGACAACACCAAATCCTCAACTGCTAGGCCACCAGGGAATACTCTATTTTACTAATTAGGAAAAAAACAAAAAACAAACAAACAAAAAAACCCCTCTCTCTCTCTCTTTTTTTTTTTTTAATTTATCTTCTTTTTCTTTCTTCCTCCCTCCCTCCCTCCCTTTCCTTCTGGTTCTCACCTGCAGCTGATTCCAAGCTGTAGCTGCCGGCCTTCACCACAACCACAGCAATGCCAGATCCAAGCTGCATCTGTGACCCACACTACAGGTTACCAAAATGCCAGACCCTTAACCCACTGAGCAAGGCCAGGGATCAAATCATCACCTTCATGGACACTGGTGGGGTTCTTAACCCGCTGACCCACAACAGGAACTCCTTTTTTTATTTAAAAAAAAATTTATTTTTTTGGCTTTTTAGGGCTGCACCCAAGGCATATGGAAGTTCCCAGGCTGGGGGTAGAATCGGAGCTGCAGCTGCCGGCCTACACCACAGCCACAGCACCACGGGATCCCTGACCCACTGAGAGAGGCCAGGGATCGAACCCCCAACCTCATGGATACTAGTCGGATTCATTTCTGCTATGCCACAATGGGAAGGCCTTCTTTTTTTAAAATTGCAGTACAGTGGATGCATATAATATCACGCTAGTTTTCACGTGTATGACATGGTGATCCTATATAATACATTCCAGGAATGATCGCCGAGGTCAGTCCAGTAAACAACACACAGCATTTTGATTATGAATTTGTCCATTGTCTCTTCACTGTGAGCTGCCTGAGGGCAGGAACTCCATGGTCCTTTTGTTATTCTCAGTGCCTAGCACGGTGCCTGGACATAAAAGATTCTCAATAAGGACAATAATAATAATCAACACTTACGGAGCACGTCCTACATGCCAGGCACTGTTCTCAGCGTGTTAATAATAGAATCTATCTCCTCCGTTTTTTTTGTTTTTTGTTTTTTTGTTTTTTTTTGTCTTTTTGCCATCTTCTTGGGCCGCTCTCACGGCATATGGGGGTTCCCAGGCTAGGGGTCCAGTCGGAGTTGTAGCCGCTGGCCTACGCCAGAGCCACAGCAACGCGGGATCCGAGCCGCGTCTGCGACCTACACCACAGCTCACGGCAACGCCGGATCCTTGACCCACTGAGCAAGGCCAGGGATCGAACCCGCAACCTCAAGGTTCCTAGTTGGATTCGTTAAACCACTGTGCCACGACGGGAACTCCTCTCCTACGGTTTTAAGAAATGGCTGAAATGATGACTATAAAGGCACATCCAAATCTGGTGCAGAGTAAGTGGTGAATAAACTAGCAAATTTTATTTCATGAGTCTTTTACTTCTCAGAACATATTTTGCATGCAGCACTACTGCTCTTTTTTTCTCATTTTAAAGGTGAAGAAATAGATATTTATAAAGGTTAAGGAAGATGCCTAAGGTCACTTACTCAGCTTAAGTGCCAGAGCAGAGTTTTGTTTTATTTAATTATCACCTTCATAGTTTTAGAAAACTAAGTAGTGTCTATGGTATTCTTCTTCCAAGTCAGGTTTATAGAGGCCTAATTTGCATACAGTAAACGTCATGCCATTTACTGAACTGTGCTGTGTTAGTCACGTAACCACCACCACAATCAAGACAGGGACACTTTCATCGTCCCAAAGAATTCCCACATGCCCTAAAGCTGTCAACTCCTTTCCCTACTCCCAGGCTCTGAAAACACTAATCTGATCTGTGTCCTTACAGCTTTGCCTTTTTCAGAATGTCACATAAGTATAGTCACATAGCATGTAGCCTGTTGAGGCTGGCTCCTTTTCCTTAGCGTTTGAAGTTGGTGAAACATTTGTGACTCACCCATGTTTCCGTGAGTATCAGTAGTTCGTCCCTTTTCAGGGTTAAGTGGTATTCTATTATATGGATATAATACCATAGTTTACTCATTAACCAACTGCTGAAGCATGCTGGGGTATTTTCCAGCAAAAAAGAAAAAAAGAAATTACCAAAATGTTTTTCTTTTTTTCTTTCTTTCTTTTTCCTTTTTTGCTTTTTTTAGGGTCGCATTCACAGCATATGGAAGTTCCCAGGATAAGGGTCATATTGGAGCTACTGCTGCTGCCCTACACCACAGCCGGAGCCACTCGGGATCTGAGCCATGTCTGTGATCTATACCACAGCTCATGGCAATGCAGTATCCTTGACCCACTGAGGGAGGCCAGGAATCGATCCTGTATCCTCATGGATATTAATCAGATTCGTTTCCACTGAACCACAATGGGAACTCCACCAAAATGTTTTTCTTTTTTTTCTTTTTCTTTTTTCTTTTTTCTTTTTAGGGCCACACCTATTGCATATGGAAGTTCCCAGGGTAGGGGTCAAATCGGAGCTATAGCTGCCGGCCTACACCACAGCCACAGCAGTGCGGGATCCGAGCCATGTCTTCGACTTACACCACAGCTCATGGCAACGCCAGACCCTTAAACCACTCATCAGGGCCAGGGATCAAACCTGAAATCTCATGGTTCCTAGTCGGATTAATTTCTGCTGTGCCACAACAGAAACTCCCTGGTTTAATTTTTAAAGTCATTCTAATAGGTATCTAGGGGTATCTCATTGTGGTTTTCATTTGCATTTCTCTAATGACAAGTGATATCAAATACCTTTTCATGTTCTCTATTCAGTGCTTTGCCCATTTAAAAAAACTAGCTGTTTTGCTATTATTGAATTTTGAGATATCTGAATATATATTCTAGATACAAGTCCTTTGTCAAATATGTGCTTTGCAAATACTTTCTCAGTCTGTGATTGTCTTTTTCTTTTCTAATGTCTTTCAAGGAGAGTTTTCACTTTTGATTAAGTCCAAGTTATGCATTTTTTCCTTTATGGATCTTATTTTGTTGTTTTATCTAAGGAATCTTTGTCTAGCAAAGTCACAAAAATTTTTTTCCTATTTTTTTCCTCTGGAAATTTTTCCAGTTTTAGATTTTCACATTTAGATCTATGATCTATTTTGAGTTAACCTTTACATAGTATGAGTTAACCTTTATAATAATATGTATGGCTCTAGGTTCCTTTTTTTCCCCCCACTTAAATAATATGTATGGCTCTAGGTTCCTTTTTTTTTTCCCCCACTTAAATAATATGTATGGCTCTAGGTTCCTCCCCCTCCCCCTTAAGTTGGATTTCCAACTGTTACAGCATCATTTACAGAAAGACAGAGCAGAAATTTGAACTCTGATTTCACTGATTCTACAGGTCAAGTTCTTACCATGTAAATCCTTTTTCTATGTTTATGTATATTTTTAATCTTCTGCTACATCGTACACTCTTTGACAGACTTCTCTACCCACCCCCCAAAAGCACAATGCCTTGAACATAGCATGTCTTCGTTAAAGACTGCTGGACAGACTATTTAAATGGAGGATGGAGGAGTTCCCTTTGTGGTGCAGCAGAAACAAATCCGACTAGGAACCATGAGGTTGTGGGTTTGATCCCTGGCCTCGTTCAGTGGGTTAAGGACCCGGCATTGCCATGAGCTGTGGTGTAGGTTGAAGACGTGGCTCAGATACTGTGTTGCTGTGGCTGTGGTGTAGGCCGACAGCTATAGCTCCGATTTGACTCCTAGCCTGGGAACCTCCATATGCTGCAGGTGTGGGCCTAAAAAGCAAAATAAATAAATAAATAAGGATGGAATAATAATCACTCAAAAACTGGCCAATCCTGATTCAGCAATCCCACTCCTGGGCATCTATCCAGAGAAAACCACGACTTGCAAAGACACATGTACTCTGATGTTCATTGCAGCACTATTTGCAATAGCCAAGACATGGAAACCACCTAAATGTCCATCAACAGAGGAGTGGATCAAGAAGATGTGGTACAGATACACAATGGAGTATTACTCAGCCGTTAAAGGGAATGAAATACTGGCATTTTTAGCAACATGGATGGACCTAGAAACTATCATGCTAAGTGAAGTCAGCCACACAATGAGACACCAACATCCAATGCTTTCACTGACATGTGGAATCTGAAAAAAGGACAGACTGAACTTCTTTGCAGAACAGATGCTGACTCACAGACATTGAAAAACTTTTGGTCTCTGGAGGAGTCAGTTTGGGGGGTGGGGAGATGTGCTTGGGCTGTGGGATGGAAATCCTGTGAAACTGGATTGTTATGATCATTATACAACTACAGATGTGATAAATTCATTTGAGTAATAAAAAAAAAGAATTCCAACAAAACAAAACAAACCTGGCAAATTCTTGTTCTCCCTTCCCCCAAAATCAACAGTATCCTCGTACTTGATGTCTGTATGTTTAGAACTCTGACCCACCCAGCAGGCAGGCACCTGTCCAATATTTACAATTGACCTCCCTACCCTAAGCCTTTTAATACAAATCTTTTCCTCATATTAACATGACTCCCAGTCCACCAATGGCATGAGGATAATTGCATTTCTTCTGACAGCTATTCCAACCTGATAGACAAGCTCTGGCTGTCCTGAGGAATGATCATTTGCCAGTCTGTTCTGGCCAATGGCCAGGGCCAGTTCAGGAGAAATTTGGGGACAGAACTAGTGGGTGGATGTGCATGGAGGCGGGAAATATGCAACGCTAGTATAACTGAGATTATCCAAGGTCTTGCTTCGGATCCTCGAGTAAATAAGCTAGTGTGGGCAAGTCCTCTGCATGACCTTCAGCTCCATGGGTTTATAAGCAAGGGCCCAACTGTAACTCACAGAAGGCAAGGCCAGCAGACCACTGCATGACCCTTGCCACTGAAGAGGTCAGAGGGTCTTGCATAGTCCACCTTAGAAGATCGTGCAGTTTTACCCCATCACTCATGTTTCACTATAATAACCTTCCATTCCCATTCAATATTCCACACTCTCTCTTTCCCAAGTTAGCATAACACCAAATCATTCTGATGGGGCCACATCGAGGAAGAGACTCTCACAGACTGAAAAGGAACAGTTCTGTTTTCTAGATATGAGAAACTGGAGAGCAAGAAAGAAAAGCAAAAAAGGAGTTGCCGTCGTGGCGCAGTGGTTAACGAATCCGACTAGGAACCATGAGGCTGGGGGTTCGGTCCCTGCCCTTGCTCAGTGGGTTAATGATCCGGCGTTGCCGTGAGCTGTGGTGTAGGTTGCAGACGCGGCTCGGATCCCGCGTTGCTGTAGCTCTGGCATAGGCCGGTGGCTACAGCTCCGATTCGACCCCTAGCCTGGGAACCTCCATATGCTGCAGGAGCGGCCCAAGAAATAGCAAAGAGACAAAAAAAAAAAAAAAAAAAAAAGCAAAAAAAAATGGTTTTAAAAGTTAACAGATTTTTGGTGAACCTGGATTTTAACACAAGAAAAGTTTTTTGCCTAGGACCCATTACAGAGTAAGTTCCCAGATATGCCATATTGTTAGCCATTATTATATATTTTTGCTTTTTTTTTTTACCATTTTTAAAAAACTGTAGTAAATGCCATTATTATATTTTGCACAAGGTATAATATACAAACACACACAAACAGGCATGCATACACTCATATGTGCACACACACAAATACACATGAGACACTGGAGAGAGAAAGAAAGAAATATAGAGGACCTAAGAGATTAGGAACCAAGAGAAAAAGATAGGATGCTATGATTGCTTGCACATCTTGCTTATCCCCAGACTAAATCTCCAAGCCTTCAGGCTGTGTCTCTTCCATGATTTCTGTCCTCATATTGTCATAGAAATTCTGAGATCACATCTCCTCTCCAGCGTTCTGCACATCTTGAACATTCAGAGTCAGCTGGGTTATTTCAGGGAAAATCAAATAAAATATATTTGTTGAATAAACATTAATGGAAAAGTCATTAAACCCTAAGCCAAGTGACCAATTAAACCATATTTTACCAGCCAAGTGATTTGCTTTCCACCAATAAATAAATAAATAAATAAAAATAAAGCCAAGTCAAGTTGACTAAGAGGTTGAGCAAAAATTGTAATAATCTAATTAAAAAAGCAGCTGCCCATTAGAAGCATGAAGGAGATGACAGGTCATTCTGGAAGGGCTGGATTCTCAGGACAAATCATATACCCTCCTTTGAAGCCTGAGAATCAGCATGGTGTAGAACAGCAGTAAATACAATAGGATGCATGAAAATATTGGGGCACCTATGGAATGTGGTTCATAAATTTCCTCTTTCAGGAGGATGCCATTTTTTAATAGATTTGACAGTGTGGTGTATTGTAAGCTCTTTTAGGGCAGGGATCCCAGCTTCCTCTCCAGTTGCCTTGGAGGGTTGTGCTAAGAATGTGGCAAATGGCCAGTTCGCTGGGGCGTTCAAGGATGACTAAGAGGCACTGTCACCACATATCCTCAAAAACACCAAGGTCTGGTCATCTTGCCCATATGTACTGAGCACTATGTACAAAATAAGTCCCAGAGGTGCTGGCCAAGTCCTGTGGGCGGGATGAGATTCTCCTAGTCCTTGGTCACAGCTGGTTTCCGAGACTCTGTGGGCTAACTACTTGTGATACCATTGAGTGAACACAGAGCAGCCCCACATGGCCTTCTTTTGAACAGTGAAGCAAAAGTAACAAGGCAATGCTAATTCAAAGGCAACTTTCAATCATGATGCCCATTAATTAGACACCAAAGAGAATCCAGACTAAAACATACTCCTGGTCCTCCCTTGGTACACTAGACCAGTGGTTATTACAATTTAACCTGCATCAGAACCTTCTGGAGGGTTCTCAGAGTGTCTGATTCAGTAGGTCAGGGCTGGGCCTGAGAATGGGCATTTCTAACAAGTTTCCAGGTGGTACTGATGCTGCAGATTCAGGAACTACAGTTTGAGAACCATTGCATCCACATTTGCTTGGAAAATATTCCTTATGTCTATTCCTTTAAATTCGACACTCCATGAAACCTCCAGAATTCCTTAACTACTGGATGATACCAAAGAGCAAGAAAAAGTAACAGTGAAGCCAATAATGTTTCCGTTTGACAGAGGTCAGACTTTGGGTGACCTCCAGGATTTGGAACATAGTTGCAAATTAAGAAATAAGGAGTTCCCACCATGGCTCAGTGCTTAAGGAATCTGACTAGGAACCATGAGGTTGAGGGTTCGATCCTTGGCTTTGCTCATTGGGTTAAGGATCCGGAGTTGCTGTGAGTTGTGGTGTAGGTTGCAGATGCGGTTTGGATCCTGCGTTGCTGTGGCTGTGGCTGTGGATGGCAGCTACAGCTCCGATTCGACCCCTAGCCTGGGAACATCTATACGCCGTGGGAGCGGCCCTAGAAAAGGCAAAAAGACAAAAAAAAAAAAAAAAAAAAGGGCCTGTAAGAAAGTTACCTCACTCTGTAGGGGCTGACAGTATAAAGAATCCTTTAGGTCTGAACATAAAATAAGCCAATACGTATTGCCAGAGAGTGACAAAAGAAATACAAAACACAAGCACCAGGCTTTATCTATGGGACAAAATGTCCAATTGAAGCTGGTAGTAGCCCCCATGGTCATCACTATATTACAAGCAAAAATCCATTATCAATTGTCCCCAAATATTAAGGCTCCTCTTATAAGAACTCCCTCCCATTGCTGCCCCAACATTAGATAAAGAAACTATAAAATGGCCAATAAGGAATTCTCCCTTCCTGTGAGAATGCACAAAGACTTACAGCTCAGCCTGGGACAAAGAGAATGTCAGCTGGAAGAAGTGATTCTGAGAGGGCTGCTGGGGCATGCCCCCCATAGCCTCACTTTCAGGGCACTTGGAGGGATGGGGAAGAAAATCTGAGGGGACCTGTCTGTGCTCCCAGGTGGAGGAGGCTGTGAAAGTGGAAGGAAAAGATTACTTTTGTTAACTCCAATAAAGGGCTATAAAAGCTAGTGGGAAGGGACAAGATCAAAGACCATCAGGGACTAAAATAACAGCAGCTTTTGAAAGGGCCACAAAGCGTGGAAGCAGAGAGCAGCACAAGCAACAGAGAAGGGGCAGCAGTCATGTTCTTGGACAATCAAGAAGAGGCGTCTTAGCACCCAACTAGAGGCTGGAGCCTTGGGGCTCCGGGACCAGTAACCCTGGTGGGTCAGAGCTTGTGCTGGTTCATCTCCATTGGCTCCTCCAGATCCAATCTCTTCCTCCTTTGCCATGTTTTTCCTGGGAGGCTGACATCTATTGCCAGTGGCTCAAGGCCTGGTTCTCTGGCTTCCTTTGGGTTGGGCCAGTGGTAAAGGATAGGAGAGTGGAAGGAGAGAGAGGGCAGGGAGGGTATTCATGTCAGTCAAAGTCTATCAGCATCCAGCAGTTGCTACCTTCCTCTAAGCCTGGAATGCAGCAGAGGTGAGCCCATTTCTAGAGTTATGATTCTCAATGCTCCATCACCTCTCGTCAAACGCTTTTGAGTCAGCTTGCTGTTTACTGACTGGACTCTGACCAAAATAGAGATCAAGGTCAAAGCTTCCACACATTGGACATGAGCTTTGGTGAGCTCCCAACTGTAAACTCAGGAACAAATGGAATCATCAGCTTACCTGAGAGAATCCTGCAGCAGTAGGTAATAAAAGGAAAAGACTTAAGGAAATTAGCCTCAGCTCAGGAATGTCAGTGAGAAAATGACTCTAGGAGTTCCTTGTGACTCAGCAGGTTAAAGATCCAGTGTTGCCATAGTTGTCATATAGGTTGCAGCTGTGGCTCTGATTCGATCCCTGGTCTGGGAATGTCCATATACTGTGAGTGCAGTTGAAAGAAAGAAAGAAAGAAAGAAAGAGGAAGGAAGGAAAGAGGAAGGAAGGAAGGAAGAAAATGACTATAAAACAATTACTAAAAGCATATAAGCAGAGGTTAAATAGCTGAACACATCCTGAAGAAATGGCTATTCGGAAACTGGTTAGAATATAGGTGTTATTTCAATAAAGTATTCTAGAAGTTGAGAATTTTTTTTTTGTCTTTTGTTGTTGTTATTGTTGTTGTTGTTGTTGTTGCTATTTCTTGGGCCGCTCCCGCGGCATATGGAGGTTCCCAGGCTAGGGGTTGAATTGGAGCTGTAGCCACCGGCCTACGCCAGAGCCACAGCAACGCGGGATCCGAGCCTTGTCTGCAACCTACACCACAGCTCACGGCAACGCCGGATCGTTAACCCACTGAGCAAGGGCAGGGACTGAACCCGCAACCTCATGGTTCCTAGTCGGATTCGTTAACCACTGCGCCACGACGGGAACTCCCCATAAGTTGAGAATTTTTAAGGCTAAGGCTTGAAAGAGCAATAATGAAATTATTGAAAAGATTTGAGGAGTTCCCATCGTGGCACTGTGCAAACAAATCTGACTGGGAACCAAGAGGTTGTGGGTTCGATCCCCGGCCTCGCTCAGTGGGTTAAGGATCTGGCGTTGCTGTGAGCTGTAGTGTAGGTCGCAGACCCAGCTTGGATCCCACATGGCTGTGGTGCAGGCTGGCAGCTACAGCTCTGATCTGACCCTTAGCCTGGGAACCTCCATATGCCACGGGTTCAGCCCTAGATTTGATGGATAGTATGAGCACTGGTAGATTTGGAAAGGAATAGAGTAGGATGCCATATCCTACTATTTAAAACAGTTTTTTTTAAGAGCAGAGGGGAGCAGAATTCACATTAACTGCAATTCACCCATTTAAAGTGTACAATGTAATGTATTGAAGGGCTTTCCTAAGGTTGTAAAACCACAGCCTAATTTTAAAACATTTTCATGCCCCTGAAAAGAAACTTTGTACCCATTAGCAGTCAATCTCCACTGCCTCCCTGCATGCCTCCCTTCAACCCATAAGCACCACTAATCTCTTATGTCTCTCTAAATATGCCAATAGAAAATATTTTATGTAAATGGAATCAGACAATACACAGCATTTTGTGACTGAGTTCTCTCACTTAGCAAAATGTTTTCAAGAATTATCCCTTGATATATGTTGTGGTATATATTAGCATTTCATTTCTTTTTTATTTCTAAATAATACTTCATTGTATGGATATATACATATTATTTATTCATTCTTCGGGTGATATACAATTAAGTCATTTTCATTTTTTTAAAATAAATAATGTTTCTGGGAACATTCATGTACAAGCTTTGGTGTGTACATGTGTTTTCATTTCTCATGGGTAGATCCCTAAGAGTGATATTGTTGAGTCATATGGCAATTCTGTTCAACTCTGAGGAATAGCCAAACTGTTTTTCTTAAGTAGCTTAAGCATCTTAAATCTTAATAAATGAGAGTACCAATTTTTCTTTTTCTGTTTTTGTTTTTAGGACTGAACCTGTGGCATATGGAGGTTCCTAGGCTAGGGGTTGAGTGGGAGCTGTAGCTGCCATCCTATACCACAGCCAGAGCAACTTGGGATCCAAGCCGAGTCTTACCTGTACCACAGCTCATGGCAAGGCCAGATCCTTAACCCACTGAGTGAGGCCAGGGATTGAACTTGTGTCCTCATGGATCCTAGTCAGATTCATTTCTGCTGTGCCATTATGGGAACTCTGAGAGTACCAATTTTTCTACATCTTTGTCAGCTCTTGCTGTAGTGTCTCTTTTTGATTATAACCATCCTAGTGGATGTGGTATGGTATCTCAAAGTGGTTTTTGAAAAATTTTTTTAAAATTAAAGTATAGTTGATTTACAATGTCGTGCCAATTTCTGCTGTACAGCAAAGTGACTCAGTTATACATAAACATACATACGTTCTTTTGTATATTCTTTTCCATCATGGTCTATTCCAGGAGATTGGATATAGTTCCCTATGCTATAAGTAGGACCCTAGTGTTCTCAAGGTGGTTTTAATTTGCATTTCCTTAATGACATTTTACATTTTACAGCTATGCATTTCCCTCTAAGCACTGCTTTAGCTGCATCTCATAAGTTTGGTACATTGTATTTTTCTTTTATTTCATCTCAAAACATATTCTAATTTTCCTTGCCATATCTTCTTTGTTTGTTTGTTTGTTTGTTTTTGTTTTTTGTTTTGGCCATGTCCCTGGGATGTGGAAGTTCCTGAGCCAGGGCACCAACACCACAGTAGTGACTAGAGCTACAGTAGAGACAATGCCAGATTCTTGAAGCACTGCTGCACAACAAGAGGACTCCTGCAATTTCTTCTTTGATCCATTTAGAAGTGTGTTGTTTAATTTTCCTGTATTTGTAAATTTCCCAAATTTCCTTCTGTATTTATCATGGTCAGAAAATATACTTTGTATGACTTCAATGTTTTTACACTAAAGTTTAGCACAGTGCTATGACTCAGCATAGTGCTTGGCACATTATGTTAGTTTAGATATAGATGCTATTTAGATACAGAATGTCAGTTAGGTTTTAGGCATAGAATTGCCATTACCACTAGCAAAGAAGGCTTTACTAGCTATTTTTCTTCCCTCAAGTAAAAGATACAGGGAATTCTTTGCAGTGCTTTAAGGTTTTTGAAACTCTGGCCTGACCTTGTTTCCTTGCCGTTTTAGGGAATAAAAATCTTATTTCTCAGAGGCAAAGAGTTTTCTTTTAGTCGTTGTTTTGGTTTCCTTTTTTTTTTTTTTTTTTACCAGATCCCTGAAACTAATTCTAGGGTACCTACAAATGTTGGACCACTCAGTGGGGATGTTGTAGAGGAAATGAGCATCTGATGGACACAGCAAGGTTGGACTAGATAACCTTTTACATCCTTCCAACCTTGAGTCTGCTGAGACAGACAATAGAGGTTATTAAAATGAGTATTCGCATGAAATCATCTCGTGAATTGGATCATACTAATGAACAAGGGACACAGTAATCAATTTATTTCTTGGAACTATATGAAGGTTTTTAGTCTTCCATATTCAGTTTACTAAATCATTTCTGACAGTATGTTATGGTAATGTAGTCATAGGAAAGAGTTAATTCATTTCTACCCAAAAGCAATTTACTACCTCTCAAGTGTAGAATATGAACTACAATGTGTTGCTAAACTGATATCCATGCATCAGTGGAAAAAGGCCCTAGGAACTTAAAGTTTCATTTCCTCCCCAACATCTTGACAACATTCTCCGCTCCTAGAAACCTCCCCTCAAATATGGGGGGAGGATGGGACAGGCACTGTGTATACTTACTCTGATTTAAGAGTTGAGACTTAGTAACTAAAGATAACAGCAGCAACAAAAAGCACGAAATACCAGCATTTTCAGCAACATGGATGGACCTAGAAACTATCACGCTAAGTGAAGTCAGCCACACAATGAGACACCAACATCCAATGCTTTCACTGACATGTGGAATCTGAAAAAAGGACAGACTGAACTTCTTTGCAGAACAGATGCTGACTCACAGACATTGAAAAACTTATGGTCTCCGGAGGAGACTTTTTGGGGGTGGGGGATGTGCTTGGGTTATGGGATGGAAATCCTGTGAAATCAGATTGTGATGATCATTATACAACTACAGATGTGATAAATTCATTTGAGTAATAAAAAAAATATATATATATAAAAGATAACAACAGGAATTAATGTCTTGCTTCTTGTGCCCCACCCCCAATTCAGTTTGACTTTTCACCTCCAAAGACTTCTTAATTTATATAATTCTCAGGCATAAAACACCAGAGAGCTTCTTAAAGGACTTGAATGATATCAAGATGCATCATTCTTGTAGCACCAATAAATGCTGAAAAATAAATATCTAAAGTCTAATTTATGAAAAAGAAATCTTTATAATGCCACATTGCCTCACAATATACCATTAAGTTCCTGAAATTGGCCATAGTTTAAAATTCACACATCCTCAGAAAACCATTCTCTAGAATGCAAATCCAAGAGGACAGGAAAGTTCATTTTCTTTCCTTATTTCTCCCCAAACCTCAAAGTGATATCTAGGACAGAGTGAGTGCTCAATGGATATTTGTTGAATGAAGTCTCTTCTTTAACACAGAAACATTTATCTACAAAGTATTCTAAATGCTTTCAAGTATTCTGTATGCTTTAGTTTATATGTTACTTAATGATATTTTGACTCAAGAGAAAATATGATTTTCTATTGGTTAATCACAGATATTTCAAGTGGGAAATTGCCAAATAAGAAACTATGGTAAAACTTGTTTCAAGTCAACCATTCATTGTAATTTCCTTTAAGGAATGCAATTTCCCTTAAAACTTGTAAATTGTAGCCACGCATTTATTTTTACTGAAGGTAATGGTGCTGTGTTATACTGATGTTTCAACAGGGTTACCAGACAAAGTACAAATAATTGCACAATAATTGGTACAAAAAAATACCAAATATTGCATGGGCATACATATACTAAAAATTATTGTCTATCTGAAGTTCAAATTTAAATGGACATCCTGTATTTTTTTTCCGCTAAATCTGACAACCCTTTGCTTCAAGTAAATAACATTGCTCTCATCTTAAAGTGCTGTCACAATCAAATAAAAGTTGCTTAATAAATAAACCCATAACTGACTGTTTTCAAGAACAATGTCTTTAATCTAAGCAATCATCTTATCTCAGGAAAATAAACAAACTCTGGAGGAAAATGGCTTCCTGAGTGACTCTCCACGGGGTGTGACTCTCCATGGGGCCCCAGCTTTGTAGTTCCCTGAGGTCAGCAGTGCTGCATTAGGACCCAGAGTCCTACCCTCTGTGATGAGGGAATCGCCTTTCACATTTCCAGCCCTCACTAGTACACTCTTCCAGAAGCTTCTTCCTGCTTCTGGAGGCACAGCCTTGGCCATGTGGAAAAAACTAGAATTTAGCAACAAAGAAATTCCCTTCCCTGAGGGAATTTCTTCCTTCAGATGAAACTCACACAGAGGTCAAGCCTCCACAGCTGCACGTCTTTGACTCTTGACCTTTGCCTTCACAGGTATAGAAATTTTGCTAAATTCCCCAAATCCTTTAAAGAGGCAACATCAGAGCCTCCATGCAATGACTCCTGTTCTCAGCCCACTTCTTCCTCTCACCCCTGCCTCCTTCCCCCAAACTGCCACCAAATGAAGACTGACCACTGTGTGCAGAACTCTGGATACCCGGGGTCAGGGAGGCTGTAGGTCCCAGCATGCCACCTTCAGAGCTTGGCAGAGCATCATTCTAAGCTAAGCATCCTTGGGTCAATAAATCAACATCCCAAGCATCAATTTTTTCACCCATAAAATGGGGCTATGAATACCATGTAGCCCACAGGGTCACATGAGATATTGGACCCAGAAAGGTGGTAAATATTAAGTAAAGGTTGCCATGGTTAATATAAAATGTATTTAAGAATATGCAAGTATCCATATAAATTTGCATTTATTCTCTTTTCTCTCTCTCTCTCTCTCTCTTTTTTTTTTTGTCTTTTTGCCATTTCTTGGGCCTCTCCCTCGGCATATGGAGCTTCCCAGGCTAGGGTCTAATCGGAGCTGTAGCCACCAACTTACGCCAGAGCCACAGCAACGCGGGATCCAAGCCATGTTTGCGACCTATACCACAGCTCACGGCAATGCCAGATCCTTAACCTACTGAGCAAGGGCAGGCATAGAACCCGCAATCTCATGGTTCCTAGTTGGATTCATTAACCACTGCGCCACGATGGGAACTCCCATTTATTCTCTCCTTAAGTAACATGAATGTTCAGTAGGTTTTAATAATAACTAGAAATGGCTTAATAAAGTCAACACCGATAAGTGGCATTAGAATGATATGGCACTTTAAATTTTATTGTTTGGAAGAACTCTAAGCGGTTGGCTGGGAGATAACCATGTAAGTGTCCTCATCTCCTTTGTGCTAGTGCAGAGGATAGAACACAGCCAATCAGAATGCAGATCAAAGCTACAATGAGGCAACACCTCACTGGTCAGAACAGCTATCATTAATGTCTACACATAACAAATGCTGGAGAGGGTGTGGAGAAAAGGAAACCCTCCTATACTGTTGGTGGGAATGTAAAATGGTACAACCACTATGGAAAACAGTATGGAGCTTCCTCAGAAAACTAAATACAGAACTACCATATGATCCAGCAATTCCACTCCTGGGCATATATCTGGACAAAACTACAATTCAGAAAGATACATGTACCTGTATGTTCATGGCAGGACTATTTACAATAGCCAAGACATGGAAACAACCTAAATGTCCATTGACAGACGAATGGAGTAAGAAGATGTAGTACAAAAATGCAATGGAATACTACTTAGCCATAAAAAAGAATGAAATAATGCCATTTACAGCAACATGGAAGCAACTAGAGATTCTCATATTAAGTGAAGTAAGTCAGAAAGAGAAAGATGAATACCATATGATAGCCCTTGCATGTGGAATTTAAAATATGACACAATGAACCTATCTACAGAACAGAAACAGACTCACAGACATGGAAAACAGACCTGTGGTTGCCAAGGGGAGGGAGTGAGATGGACTGAGAGTTTGAGGTTAGTAGATGCAAACTATTCCATTTAGAGTAGATAAGCAATGAGGTCCCACTGTATAGCACAGGGAACTATATCCAGTCTCTTGGGATAGACCATGATGGAAGATAGTATGAGAAAAGGAATGTGTACATATATATCGATTGGATTGCATTGTTGTATGGCAGAAATTCGCATAAAATTGTAAACCAACTATATTGTAATTTAAAAAATACACAATTCTGTACTCTTCTTTAGGCACCTGCCACATCTTCAGATGGGGGGAGGGATTGCACATCTGCCCATCCCCACCATGGCGTTGGCTTAATCTGAACGTGCCACAGACCACTGAGAAAATGCCTCCCTGCCCTGTGGGGCTGCTGCCCCATCCATCAGTACTCAAAAAAAGGCGAAAGAGTTCTTGTTAGTAATATTGTTTGTGGAAGTTTTTCTTCATTTCTCTCTCTCTCCAAGGGAGAAGAAGCTAAGAACAGAAATCAGAATTGGAATCTGCTTTTACCCAAAGAATAATGGATCTATTCTGCTCAAAAAATGCCTTGATTGTTGATGTGTTTACTTCAGCTCCTTCTCTGAAGGAGAGTGTCAGAAATTTGGGGACAAAGCAAAATCAGAGGCAAGAGGCGGGGGGAGAAAGAGAGTGTGTAAATGTCTTATCAACACAAAGGACTTCATATGCATTCATGAAATTTTCCTTTGCCTAATTCAAAAATACGAACCAGATTCTATGCACTTTAGTAAAATGGCTGTGGTAGGGGGTTTCGACGCCCATTTTTTGGAAAAGGTAAATGTCAGAGACACAGAGACTTGAAGCTAGAAAACCATACTGAATTGTTGAACCTCTGCAGAAGGAAATTTGGTGATTTTTCCAGGTGTTTTTCCACTGATTGATTAAAATAGAAAGGTAATGGAAATTTTTGTTTTTTTGGCTGCACCCATGGCATATGGAAGTTGCTGGGCCAGGGACTGAGTCCAAGCCACAGCTGCCACCTACACCACAGCTGCCACAGCTGTGGCAAGGCCAGAACCTTTTTAACCCACTCTGCTGGGCTGGGAATAGAACCTGCACCTTCACAGCCGCTGTAGTCAGATTCTTCTTTTTCTTTTTCTTTTTTTTTTGTCTTTTGTCTTTTTAGGGCTGCACCTGTGACACATGGACGATCCCAGGCTAGGGGTAGAATTGGAGTTCTAGCTGCTGGCCAACACCACAGCCTCAGTACCACAGGATCCGACACACATCTGTGACCTACACCACAGCTCATGGCAACACTGGATACTTAACCCACTGAGTGAGGCCAGGGATTAAAGCTGCATCCTCACAGATACTAGTCAGGTTTGTTAACCATTGAGCCACGATGGGAATTCCTGCAGTCAGATTCTTAACCTACTGCACCATGGCGGGAACTCCGGTAATGGTCATTTTCAAGCCAGTTTTTTCGCTCCATGCTCTTTCTCCATTACAAGCGAGGGCTTGGAATTGATCACATGAACTGAGCTCACAGGGTTGCACTGCCACTTGTAAAGTATTACTAAAAGATGGGGCACCAGCAATTCCATGCTGCATGCAGTCCTTCCTGTGTAAGCATAATAATAAAAGTAACAGCAGCAACCATGTATCAAGTACTTAGCTTTGCTCTAGGCTGGGTTCTAAGCAAGTGTTTTATCACTTGTTACTTAATCTTTCTACATCCTGGTGAGAAAGGGCCTATTACCATCATCCCTATTTGGACCTCATCTCAGTGAGAAAGGTTCTATCATCCATCCCTACAGAGGGGCTGGATAATTTGCCCTTAGCTAGTAAGGGAAGGATCCAGGATTTTCACAGTTCTGACCTTGAAAATCCATGTTCTCAACCATTCCTGGATTCTGCCACTGGTCTCCATCCGATTGCCAATTATGTGACAGTTTCTTGGCTGCATGGCCTCATTTGTATTCTTAGCTGCCTTCTTGCATGGCCAACAACACATCTACAAAGGAATTCATAGCCATGGAACTGAATTTCTCTGCACAAAATCTAAGTGTGCCACTCCAGCTCCACTCCAGCATCCTTCTTTGTGGGGTCCAGCCCAGGAGAGGCAGACATACACACATGGTGCTATTCAGAGAACAGATTCCCCTTGGTTTCCGTAGACCCCGGGCAAGGGCCCAACGGCAATTCACAGGATTTCCCGTGAAACATTCTGCCACCCAAACTAGGCCAATGCCTCTTTCTTTGGTTTCTCTTACTCCCTGATGAATCTCAATGCTCTCTGAGTGTATAAGAAGAATGGATACTTCCTAAATGCTGATAAAGGAATAGAATCTTGTCTTTTCCTTCTCTCAGGCTAAGTGTGTGTGCCCTTTGATAGTTCAGCTGGTAGGGGGGAGGACTGCAGAGTTGATAGGGTAAGGACTGCGTGACAGTAAAGTATTGGGAGCAAGTGTTTTGTGACCCACCCATGGGAAGGCTCTAGCCGATGGCTGCCTCAGGATGCTAACTCACTGTGCCTTTGGACAGGCTACTGGGTGCATGCAGATTTTAGAAAACTCAGAGCCTAGCACCTGTGGCATAAATGAGATTTCTCAAATTCCCCTCTCCCTCTGGGCTCTGGGGCCCAGGGGCTGCCCTGGCTGCCCAGGAGGGAGCGGCTGCAGAGGACAGGGGTGCCAGGCCTGGCAGAAAGCACATGCTCTCAGTGCTGACCCGGGGCCCAGGCCGAGTGGAGCACCAAGGCTTCCCAGAAGCCCTTGCCAGACAATCCCCGCACTTCCTTCCTGAAGGGAAGAAAAGCAAACCTTTCAAGGACGCATCCTCAAACCAGGCATTTATGCGGCAGCATTGTAATCCAATGGGGACTGATTCCTAGGCTCCCAATTCCTTGCTGAGGGCCAGGAGGAGCCACGCTTGGGAGACAAAGGACTGCTTCTTTGCTCACTGCTAGTCCGGGGGTGACCTGCTTCTCAGCACATCTGAAGGGCCATTGCCAGCACCACTGACCACTGAGAGGGTTTGGATCAACTTGGGTTTGCAAGGTGCTCTGTGGCCACTCTGTGGGGACCTATATTCAGGTTTAGGGAGCCCTTCCAGACGCTATAGATCATGAGAGATGAGGGCTCTCTGGGCTCCTGTTGATTTAGTAGACCTTTGACAGCCTGACATAGAGCCTCTGATAGATGGAACTCGCCTATCATTTGCTTTTGTTGCTCTGCCCTGATGCTAATTTGCTGGAGAGAGAAGTGAGCTGCCCAAAGGCAGCTCCAGCCACATCCTCAGTGACTGTGCTCCCGGGAGGCTTGACAATGAGCAGAATGTCCTTCACAGCTCCCTTCTGAGGACAGAGGCTTCCAGAGGCTCTATTTGAGTTGTAGAGCCCACGAGCCAGTGTGCTCAGAAGGGATGCAAGGCCGAGTATGGCTAATATCTATGCTAACATCCATATACCAAAGAGCATCCCATTTCTGTGGAAGGCTCTGTTAACCAGAATATGGGATGAGACAGGGTTGGGGTGTGGGGTAGTCGAGGGTCACCCTCTGCCCATGGTGGGTGACAGGCAAGCTCCGAACTCAGGGCAGAGTGAGATTTAAAACCTTTAAAAATTGAATTGGATAACCATTCAAACTGGATGGCTTAGTTATATCGTTCCCGGAGGCAGGAAATAAGACAAAACTCTCTCTTCCAGCTGCATGCTTCTACGAAAAGATCATCACAGAAGATAGTTCTGTCTACCTTCTAATCTCAAGGAACACTTAAAAACACTTCATTAAGTACATTTTACAAAGGTATTTCCTTCCCGCTCCATATTCAGTGGTTTTTTTTTTTCTTTTGCTTGATCTTGCTACCAGTGTTAAAGATGCTAGCTGCTCTTTTTCAGGAGGAAATTAACAAAATTCTTTTAAATATTAGTAGCTATTTTTCTTGATTCTAAACTTTTCTCCTTCACCATGTCTGGATTTTTTTTTTTTACTTCTCTTCCTTATACTGAGTCCCCCAAAGCCTCCAGGAGACCAGCCACAAGAAAGATAAGAATCACAATAAATATCTTATGCCTGGAGCTGTGGTTTTCTTAATCTCAGTCCTTATTTTTGGCTTTCATTTGATCTTAAAGAGCATGTCCTTGCCTAACAGACGAGTCACGTCTTGTCTCTCCCTCCATCTCTCTTGGCTTTTTCTCGAGAGCTGGCTTTGCGTCGCATTCTTCGAGAAAGCTTAGTCCACCTCGTCAGCCGGCTGAAAGGCTCTCACAGTTTGGAGGCACTGAGGATGGAGAGGCAGGAGGAAGGACCTCCGCATTATTCATATTAGACGGAGCCATGTGAAAGTGCTGATCCTGGATCATTTTTTGACCTATAAGAATAACTTCAGGAGTTCCCATTGTGGTACAGTGGAAACGAATCTGACTAGGAACCATGAGGTTGTGGGATCGATCCCTGGCTTTGCTCAGTGGGTCAAGGGTCCAGCGTTGCCATGAGCTGTGGTGTAGGCTGCAGATGTGGCTCGGATCTGGTATGGCTGTGGTGTAGGCTGGCAGCTGCAGCTCTGATTCGACCCCTAGCCTGGGAACCTCCATATGCTGCAGGTGCAGCCCTAAGAAAAAGGCAAAAAGACAATAAATAAATAATAAAAATAACTTCATATGGGAGTTCCTGTCATGACTCAGTGGTAATGAACCCAACTAATATCCATGAGGCATGAGTTCGATCCCTGGTCTCACTCAGCGGGTTAAAGATCCAGTGTTGTAGTGAGAACCTGGCTCAGATCCTGCATTGCTGTGGTGTAGACCCACCCTGGGAAGGTCCGTATGCCTTGGGTGTGGCCCTAAAAAGACAAAATAATAATAATAATAACTTCACATGGTGTAAACTAAGATGTAGGAGTTTGAGGCTCATATTCATGCAGCGAACCACAGTTTTCCTAGAAACTCCGCTCAAGCAGAGAGAATAAACTGTCTTCCCCATTTCACATACTATGCTGAATTGTACCTTTTTCTAAAGATGATAACAGCAAGCTTTTATTGGGCAATCCTGCATCTTTTCATGGAATTCTTACAGCAATTCCATGAGGTAGGATTTATGACTCCCATTTTATAAATCTGAACACTGAGGCTCCAAGAGGCTGAGCTAAGGCAGATCTGCCTCACTCTACCCCTTTGCACTTTCCCGTCTACCATGCAGCCTCTTCTTCGCATTAACCTCTCACCTTTTAAAAATATTATTTTGTAGCCATGCCTGAGGCATGCAGAAGTTCTCGGGCCAGGCACTGAACCTGTGACAACACCAGAGCCTTAACTGTTAGGCCACTGGGGGAACTCATCCTCTCACCTTTTTAATTTAATTTAATTTAATTTAATTTAATTTAATTTAATTTAATTTTTTTTGTCTTTTCTCTTTTTAGGGCCACACCCATGGCACATGGAAGTTCCCAGACTAGGGGTCGAATAGGAGCTACAGCTGCTGGCTTATACCACAGCCACAGCCATGTGGGATCCGAGTCACGTGTGTGACCTAGACCACAGCTCATGGCAACACTGGATCCTTAACCCACTGAGCAAGGCCAGGGATCGAACCCGAAACCTCATGGTTCCTAGTCGGATTCGTTTCTGCTGCGCCACGATGGGAACTCCCTCCTTTTTTATTTTTAAAATTACTATTATTATTATTATCATTTCCAGGGCTGCACCTGCAGCATATGGAAGTTCCCAGGCTAGGGTTGAATCAGAGCTGCAGCTGTAGGCTTACGCCACAGCCATAGGAATGCAAGATCTTAGCTGCATCTATGACCATAGCCTGTGGTAACTCTGGATCCTTAACTCACAGAGCGGAGCAAGGTCAGGAATTGAACCCACATCCTCATGGACACTATTTCAGATTATTAACTCACTGAGCTACAACAGGAACTCCTTCTCACCTTTTAAAAACTCTTTCTGATATTCCCTTTCAAGTGATTTTGCATGAAACAAACATGGGGAAATTATGCATCACTTGATCTTCAATGGGCCATACCTGCCCCAAACACATTGATGACAAGCTCCCTATTGATCAGGAAACCACAGGCACAGTGCCACCTATTTACCAAACTGTAGTCTCTCATTTTGTCAAGTAGAAATGCTTTGGCATTATAACTTTTTTTTTTTAAAGGCAGATGATGGAGAACTGGGAAGCCAGAGCACAAAAGTATTGTGTTTATAGATGCCATCAAATAACATCTAAGAAATTAAGTTAATCTGACACATATTTGATGAAGTACATAATCATTATTATGTCTCATGGTAACTTGGCATAAATGGCATGCGTTCCATGTAAATCACTGTAATTGCTTTGACTGTACAGAGATTTTTAGTTTTTTTTCTTCTGATCACATTTCGTTTTATAAGATCTATAAAGGGAATCAATGTGGAACTTGTACCCAGTGTCACCACCACCACCATCATCATTATCTTCATTATCACAGACACTGACCAGCACAGGGGTGAGTCCGGTACCCCTTCCCTCAACAGTTAGAACTTCCTTGATCCTCCTTCCCCAACCGTAGCCAAGAATCATTGCTTCTTGGGTGGCAGGAATGTCTCTTGTCCCCCTCATCCTGCCATGCTTCTCCCAAATCCATGCTCCAAGGGGCTCCTTCAGCCACTGCTAGAGCTGTACTTTTCTGTATCCTTGAGTGTCCTGGAGGCTGAAGGACTGAAGCACCTCATCTCTGGGCTCCAGTGTTGTGGGTAAGAGCGGTGCTTGGGCTGATGTGACAGAAGATGGGATGTACATGCAGAAAGGCAAAGAAAAAGCTTAGGCTTGGGCTGCAGGCTGCGTGTGGGATTTCCATGCTGCAAGTGACCCTATTCCTTTTGGCTGAAGCTATGAGGAATTACTGGATCCCATAACCAAAATGGCAGGGATGGATCCTGGAGCTTAGATTTATCTTTGGGGATCTGTGTTTCTCTTTCTCTAAGCTCTGCTTTTCTCCGTGCTGATTTAATCCTAGGCAGGCATAAGTGGAAAGACGGCCAATGGTAGCTCCAGGCTTAAATCAACCATCTCAGAAATGGTAGGGAAAAAAGCATCTCTTTTTTTTAATGGTTCTGGTAAAATTCCTGAGGTCAACAATGATTTGCCTGGCCCTGACCTGAATGAAGCAGAGAAGCCACGAGCATGGGATGCTCTTGTGAATGGTTAGGCCCCCATCATAGGACAACCTTTAGAGCTGCAGGCAGATGCAGTCCCACTAGACCACACAGACAGATAGTGGGCAATAGCGGGCAGCAAAGAAAATTGGATGCTCTTATCAGAAAAAGGATAATGGAGCCAGGCAGAGGAAATCACAGATGTCCCCTCTGGCTGGTGAAACAGAGGGCAGAAAGAGCCCAGGTAAAATGGCCTCTGAGACCCATATCTCAGAAAGTTGGCTCAGAGGAGAGGAAGTATTAGAATTAAGGTAAACAGAAGAAATAGGAGTAGATAGGATATGTGACACATCCTCTCTATTAGGTAGGTCTTCCAAGATGTTAAACTGAGCAAGTTTTATTTTTCTATCATTGGAAACTCTCCCTCCCCTGCTGTTATTTGCAATTTCTTTAATCATGGACAACTCTTTCATCTAAAAACAAACAAACAAAAAAACAGATCTACGTGAAAATGCCTTGGGAATGGCAGTGCAGAGTAATGAATGAGTTGTGGCCAAAGTAGAAATGAAAATATCACTTCTTACTTTGATAAGGGAAGAGAATTAAAAAGAACAGGGAAGGAGACGCCATTAAAAGAAGACATGTAGGTGAATAAAGACAGAAGACAATCGAAGCTCACTTCTTAAACTTGTCAACATCAACTCAGTTGATGGAACACAAATAGTGGCTATAAGACTGACCTTAGTGGAAATTCTATAATAGCACGGCTTTTTTTTTTTTTTTTTGGTCTTTTTTAGAGCCATACCCGAGGCATATGGGGGTACGGGGGCGGGGGGGAGTTCCCAGGCTAGGGGTCAAATCGAAGCTGTAGCTGCTGGCCTACACCACAGCCACAGCAACACCGGATCCAGGCCATGTCTGTGACCTACACCACAGCTCATGGAACCCTGGAGCCTTAACCCACTGAGAGCAAGGCCAGGGATCGAACTTGTGTCCTCATGGATGTGGGTCAGATTTGTGTCCATTGAGCCATGACAGGAACTCTTTCTTCTTCTTCTTTTTTTTTTTTTAAAAAAAAAACCAAAGACAAAACTATTGATCTTTTTGTTTTTAAATCTTCTTACTTTATTGAATGAGAACCAAACTTTCCAAACTCAGTATATGCTCTTGGTTGAGAAGTGCCTGAAGCCGGGACAGTCTTGGCCCAGTTAGGTCATAATTCAAGCGAGGGAGGGGAATGCAAGACGAAATATGCCACGGGAGAAATTCCCTGGCTCTCAGCCCTATCCAGAGCCTTGGCACGTCTTAGTAAAGTTACCCTTTTTCTTTTCCGTCTCCATATAATCTGTCTTTTGCTAAACAGGACTTAAACGAACTTGACCTATATTCCAGCAAGGTAGGGAGACTAGTCCGAGCTTTGAAATCCCTCAAAGGCCCTTACATTGCAGAAATTCAGGTTTATTCAATATTTAAAAGCTACTGAAAAATGGCATAATGGGGGTTTGCCCTCACTGTGATGCCAACTTAACTGTGCTTTCAGCGAACGACAATGTATTAGGGAGGCAGATCCTCCCAGTGACTTGGCACCCAGACTGACCACAGGGGTCAGACCACTGTCTTAAGATATTCTGAAGATTTCCCAGTGGGGGTTAGTGATGTGTGGACCAAAACAATGCCATCACAGTTACAGGTGTTTTTCTGATATTCACTCTTCCATGTGAGAAATACCTGAAAGAACTTGAGCATGGACCAAACAACATCTTAAAAACACCAGTAAAGAGAATCAACACCACAAAATAGTTGTCCTGATTATCTTGGACTTTTATCAAAAACAGTAATATTTTGGAGTTTCTGTTGTGGCTCAGTGGTTAATGAATCTGACTAGGAACCATGAAGTTGTGGGTTCAATCCCTGGCCTTGCTCAGTGGGTTAAGGATCCAGCATCACCGGCTCGGATCCCAAGTTGCTCTGGGGTAGGCCAGTGGCTACAGCTCCAATTAGACCCCTAGCCTGGGAACCTCCATATGCCTCGGGAGTGGCCATAGAAAAGGCAAAAAAAAAAAGTAATAATTTGGTCAAATAGAATGACAGGAAAATGTCAGAGATGTAGGGGGTAGGATAATGTAAAGGACAAGGTCGTCTGGAAGAAAAGATGCCTTTTCATCTTTCATAAGGCGTATTGAAATCTACAACAACTAGTAATTTAACTTAGCATATGGAAGTTCCCAGGCTAGGGGTGGAATCGGAGCTACACCACAGCCACAGCAACACAGGGATCCGAGCCTCATTTGTGACCTATGCCACAGCTCACTGCAAGGCTGAGGGAGGCCGGGGATTGAACCGCATCCTTGTGGTTTCTAGTTTGATTGGTTTCTGCTTCACCACAATGGGAACTCTATTACTTTTAATTTATTTCCCAGTTCTTAAACTGGGAAAGAGAAGGAAAATTCTTACCATCCATCTGGGCATCAAAGACTAAGAGCTAAGGGTGTTTGTTGTAATCATAGATCAAACTGAACACTGCATTGAAACTTAGACCTTCCTCTCAGAATTTGTGACTATGAGTTGCCTTCACAGTTGTTATATAACAAGTGTTTGCAGGCAGGACAGAAATGAAATCACCCTCTGATTATATGTTAAAAAGAAGCAGCATCTCCAAGCCCCCCTTCCCAAGTCCAATACTCACTACGCTTATGTTCAGGTTCCTGCTTTCAGATGTTCTGCGTATCCCGTAGTCTTATCAGTAACAATTATCTATGTCTCTGGGGCTCATCAGCTTAAAAAGAAACCTTTACCTGAAAGCCTTCTCTTTAAGTGTATTCTGGACAGTGGCAAAGGCTACCACTGGCTCCTGTGAAGCGCCTCCATGGCGCCTCCACCCTGCCAAACACACCAGACAGACCTGGAGACTCCTGTGGGGGAGAGGGGACCCCTCCCTCTAATCACTTCACTGCCGTTTACCCTCAAGTCAACAGGAAAGGAAAACAGCAACAAAAATGAGGTTAAAGGCTCTAGGCTTGAGACTGCGAGGCATCTGAAATAGGTAGGACTGGGTAGGATCCGCCTTTGCACACAGATGGACCGATGGCCATGTTTACTCAAGGTTAGTCATCCTTCTGGCTCCCTGGGTCAACACCAGTGGTTGCCGCCCTCCTCCTTCCTTGCTTGCTATTAACTCAAAGTCTAAAATGCTTCCTTCTCAAAGGATGGGTGACGCCAGGTGACCCGGGGTGGGAATTAACCCAAACAATCCATTGAAATAACCTTGCATCTGTGTTTCTTTGTTTTGCACGCGCAAGTAGGAGTTGCAAGCCCTGTGACATTTGCCATCTCCATCTGGTTAACAGCCTCTCGGCTCCCCAAAAGGCTGGAAGGCAAAATCTCTGAGAAATCTCTCTTGTCTTCGTGAGGAAGCTGGGCTTTGATGTCCATGACGTGCGGAACCTGTGTGTTCACATTTAGAAGCACAGACTCTGGGGCCAGCTGCTGAGGACCAGGTGAAAAATCGCCATCTGATTGCTACCAGGACACTTTTTGATGGTTTGAACTGGTGTGTATACATTGCACCTGCGTGTGTTTTGTGTCTGCCTGCCTTGGCTCTAGGGTTGGCATGGAATTTGCGGAGAGGTAGGAAATTATAAAAGTCAACCATCATTCTTGTAGGTATGTGAGTACACACACCATGGTGGGTAAGAAATTAAGCATAGAGAGGATATACTAAGCTGGGAGGTTGTTCTTGTTTCATGTAAACACGAATATGCAGCTCGATCTATTCCCTGGGTTTCTGTATTTTTAATTATTCTGAGTTTTAAATAATCAAT
The DNA here is from genome assembly GCF_016906955.1 of Phacochoerus africanus. Classification (NCBI taxonomy): domain Eukaryota; kingdom Metazoa; phylum Chordata; class Mammalia; order Artiodactyla; family Suidae; genus Phacochoerus; species Phacochoerus africanus. The sequence continues at coordinate 17,523,672 of NC_062545.1, forward strand.
TTAGAGACATCTGTGTGCTGTTTTTTCTTTTTTTTTTTTTTTTTGGTTTTTAGGGCTGCACTAGAGGCATATGGAAGTTCCAAAGTTAGGGGTTGAATGGGAGCTGCAGCCGCTGGCCTACACCACAGCCACAGCAGTGCTGGATCCTTAACTCACGGAGCACGGACACGGATTGAACCCGCATCCACACGGATGCTAGTCAGGTTCATATACTGCTGAGCCATGACAGGAACGCCCTATTTCTTTGTCATTAGAACCACTGTGCTATCATTGTTTATTCATATTTACTGTTTGTTTTGTTTTGTTTTGTTTTTTGTCTTTTTAGGTCCCCACTCGCGGCATATGGAGGTTCCAGGCTAGGGGTAGAATCAGAGCTATAGCTGCCGGCCTACACCACAGCCACAGCAACACCAGATCCGAGCCTCTGAGACCCACACCACAGTTCACAGCAACGCCGGATCCTTAACCCACTGAGCGAGATCAGGGATCGAACCTGCATCCTCATGGATACTAGTTGGATGTGTTACCACTGAGCCACGACGAGAACTCCTGCTGTTTATTTTTACGTCTGTTGCGTAGGAGGCAGACTGTGTTTCTGGGACAGGCTCGAGCGTGCCTCCCGTGATGCTCTGCTGCAGGGGCCGCTCAGCTCCCAGGCGCATCCCAGGGCTGCCCTGCTGCTTACTCTGCTTTCTCTAAGTGATTGAAAAGCACACTTGACACATACACTCTCTTCAGAGATCAAGTTATAATTAAACCCAGGAATACTCTCTGACAGCTGGAGGCCGCAGGTTTTCAGTTTGGTATTTGTTCTTGCAAAAGCCCACAGCCATGGCTGATATGTCGCTGCCACATGCCTGCGTGCGTGATGGTGGAATGTTTGTTCTGTCTACGGTACAGTTTGCTTGGTGCAAATGAAAGCCCACTAGTAAAGTAAACTTGCTTTGAACACAGATTTAAGCATTTTCTCACCAACCCGAAGTTCTCTGTCTTCCAGACAGGACAAAAGGTTAGTTTGATATTTTGCCAACAAACAAGAAACCATAGCTAAGTAGTTGAGAAGAGGTAAACACAAATGGCTTGGGAGAGGGGGAGGTGTCTGGTGCGAAGCCAGTGTGGAGCCCAGATTTAACAGCTTCATCAAAGGGAATGTGTTAAATGCTCATTAACGAAATCTACAAATGATCTGCAACTGGGAGGTGTTGCAAACAACAGAGGAATAAACACACACACACACACACACACACACACACACACACGCATGCTAATGACATGCACACATGCACAAAAAGCAGGAAATGAAGAAGCATTGCTTGGAAAATATTCCCAAGAGAAAATAGTTTCAAGTATAGACATTCAAGGAAAGCATTTTACACTGCTTTCATGTGAAGAAATTAAGAATTCCATATTAAGAATTAAGGGAAGACTAGGAAGCTGCCATCTTATGGGGCCACCAGAGGGGGTAGGAGGGGAGACCGAGCCCATGGTGGCAGGGGGTGTGCACATCCCCAGAGGATCCTGGGGAAGATGTGACACATACCCAGAAGGGAAGCTGGGCGCACTGGACCCCCACAGTCAGAGGCAGAGTAGAACACCTGATGGTAATAGGCCAACAGATTCTGGAGAAGTGTTCCTAAAATTCCTGATTTTCCAGGGCTTTAGGAGCCATTGACCCAGACCACACTGTGGGTCTTGGCGGCAGAGGAAGGGCCACACCTGATCACACTGGCACCCCGCAATCACTGCACACATCCTTAAGAAGCCATTGGGAGCAGATTTCTTAAGGCATTGTTTTGGCTGTTGCACAGGCATCTTGAGGGAAAAAAAAGTACATTTTGGATCTTCAGCCCCACCCTGATGCCATCAGAGACAGATCAAGAACAGTACCTCCACGTGTGTCGCATCCCTGAAATCTGACCCGCTGGGCTTACCCCCACCGGCTGGGGTTCAGGGTGCTGTGTTGAATGGAGCACCAGGAGAGGAGTCGGGGCGCCGCAGCCACAGCCGACTGGCTGATGGGACACCGGTGGTGTAGCCCTGCCTCTGCTGAGGACTGCAGACAAGTCCTGGGACCTCTCTCTCCAGGTCTCAGTTTCCTAAGGAGGTCAGAAATTCTTACTGGAGAAACCATGAGTTGGCATCAGGGAGACTGCAAATCTCTTGATGTTTGTAAACATCTCGGCAATGTGCATATGTGCACTTTTTAGAGAAAGAACGTATTCTTTAGGAAAGAATTATGCGTCATGTGGAGGTTCCCAGGCTAGGGGTCTAATTGGAGCTGTGGCCACCGGCCTACACCACAGCCACAGCAACGCGGGATCCCAGTCACGTCTGCAACCTACACCACAGCTCATGGCAACGCTGGATCCTTAACCCACTGAGCAAGGGCAGGGACCGAACCTGTAACCTCATGGCTCCTAGTTGGATTCGTTAACCACTGTGCCACGACGGGGACTCCAGGAAAGAATCGTATTTTAAAAGATTTTTTTTTTTTTGGTCTTTTCCTCCCCATTTTTGGCAACGTCCCTGGCATGTATAAGTACCTAGGCCAGGGATCGAACCCATGTCACAGTAGCGACCTGAGCTGCTGCAGTGACAATACCAGATACTTAACACACTGAGCCACCAGGGAACTCCTAAGAGATGTTCTTTTTTTTTTCTTTTTTTTTTGGCTTTTTAGGGCCGCACTCGCGGCATATGGAGGTTCCCAGGCTGAAGGTCTAATTGGAGCTACAGCCACCAGCCTACACCCCAGCCACAGCAATGCCAGGTCCAAGCTATGGCTGTGACCTACACCACAGCTCATGCCAACACCAGATCCTTAACCCACTGAACAAGGCCAGGGATCAAACCTGCAACCTCATGGTTCCTAGTCAGATTTGTTTCCGATGCGCCACGACAGGAACTCCAAGAGATGTTCTTTTTTGTTTGTTTGTTTAGGGCCACATCCATGGCATATGAAGGTTCCCAGGTGAGGGGTCGAAATGGAGCTGTAGCTGCCAGCCTATACCACAGCCACAGCAATTCAGGATCTGAGCCGTGTTTGTGAACTACACCACAGCTTATGGCAATGCCGGATTCTTAACCCACTGAATGAGGCCAGGGACTGAACCTGTGTCCTCATGGATACTAGTCAGATTCGTTTCTGCTGAGCCATGATGGGAAATCCCTAAGAGGTGTTCTTGATGCAAGAAAGAAGGTTTCTTCTAGAGCTAAACTTCAGCCCCTAACCCACATAATCCCTTCCATGTCTAAGCCAGATAAGCAACCAGAGGAAAGAGAAAGAATCTGAGGCCACTGCTCATTATAGGTCACCAAACCTATAATCCAGACATCTGACCTCCTTGATTAGGTGTGTCTGAACTGAAAACTATTTAAGAATCTTTTAGTCCAGTTGATTAGAATATAGGAGGAGTATATTCAGGGTTGCAGGTGTGATTCACACTTAGATCATTTTTCACTTGAAAAGTAAAGAAAGGTGGAAAAGCTTCTACCAGAATTTCCATATGAACCCTAACTCAGATATCTTGGAACTCAGGGAAAGTAGTGGAAGAGAGAAAACCATATAGCCTCTCACTGCTTTTTGAAAAGCAAGTGTAATGTCAACACCAAGTCCTCAGCCAAACCTTTTAAAGGGTCCTCCGGCTATGACTCTGGGAAATGGCTTTTCTTGGGCCCCCAAACACCCAGAGGCCACAGTGTAAATTAATGTATGCTTGGGAGGGGGCTAGGTGCTTATCTTGTTTAACCTACAACCAGCTGTAGCAGGTGGAGGGTGTAAGCTTTGTCTTCATTTTCCAAGTAAAAAGGGGGACTTGGGAAATGGGCAGGTAACGTTTCTAAGGCCTCAGACAGCAAGGGGTGGAGGTTGGACTCAAGTGCCAGCAGCCCTACCTCAGACATTACTGGTTCAACAATTGTGATGGATTCCCAAGGGCAGGGTGGGGGGTGGGGGAAGAGGTGAGAAGAAGGAGGTGCCATCATTCGTGTTCAGTGGGTGTCCATCCTCTCGTGGGCATCCCAGAGATGCAATATGGTTTGGGTACAAAGCTGCCTGAATTTTACCTCCTCACTATTTTCAGAAAATTATTACAGCATAATACGGTCCAAGGCCAAACAAGTCAATCTCTCTTTCTTTCTCTCTTTTTCTTTCTCTTTCTCTCTCCATCTTTATCTCTCAGTCCCTCCTTTTCCCTCCCTGTCCCTACCCTTCTCTCTCATCCTCTCTCTCTCTTTTTTTCTTGTGCTTTTTAGGGCCGCACCTGAGGCATATGGAGGTTCCCAGGCTAGGGGTCGAATTGCAGCTATAGCTGCCAGCCTACACCACAGCCATAGCAGCGCAGGATCTGAGCTCTATCTGCGACCTACACCACAGCTCACAGCAACGCCGGATCCTTAACCTTCTGAGTGGGGTCAGGGATCGAACTGGATCCAAATGGATATTAGTTGGGGCCATGGATGCTGAGCCATGATGGGAACTCCCATCCTCTCTTATTCTTTAACCAAAAGACCCTATACTCTTGAAGTTCCGCTTCTGAAAAAAATCCGAAAGAATACAAATTCAGAATAATGGCTACTTTTGGAGGTAAGAGAGGGGATGTGATGTGTGAAAGTTCAGACTGGTTTTAGATGTATAAGTAATATGCCTTCTAGGAGTTCCCGTGCAGCAGAAACGAATCCAACTAGGAACCATGAGGTTTCGGGTTCGATCCCTGGCCTTGCTCAGTGGGTTAAGGATCTGGCGTTGCTGTGAGCTGTGCTGTAGGTCGCAGATGCAGCTTGGATCCCGAGTTGCTGAGGCTGTTGTAAAGGCTGGCAGCTGTAGTTCTGATTCGACCCCTAGCCCAGGAACCTCCATATGCCTCAGGTGCGGCCATAAAAAGCAAAAAAAAAAAAAAAAAAGTAATATGCCTTCTAAAGTTTAAGCTGAACCAGGGCATGCACTTAATGGTTTCTACATTTTCCTCTGAAAAATATGAATATTATTAAATATTAAACAAACTTTTTCACAGTCTGTCTAAAAAAAGATTTACTTGGCCTTAAAAACGTTCATATCACTTGACTGAGCAGCTCCATTTCTGGGAATCTATTCTGAGGAAATAATCTGAAATGAGGACGAAGATTTATATGGCAAAGGTTCATCATAATGTTATTTCTAATTTAACAATCTTGAAATAATTTAAAAAGCCTAACAAAGAAGAATGGGCAATTTATGCTGCATCTGTGCGCTGGAATATGACATATACTTAAAAAAAATGATGCTTACGAAGTGTTTTTAATGGTATAAGGAAATGCATTTGATGAAATTTTAAGTGGAAAATCAGAAATTGAAATTATGCACAAAATAAAGTTCTGGAAGACACTTAAAAAAAGGCCCTGAAAGAAAATAAGGCTAATTGTAGGCATATTTGTTTTGTCCATTTGTGGTCTTCTGGACTTATTTCTATTTTTATACACCTGAGTATGGATTACTTTAATGAAATGAAAATAATTAAAAACTGTCTGCCTATTGGGTTCTTATCAAAAATCTTCTGGTAAGTTCCTCTTTTGGCAATTGCAATGACTTTTGTCCCATGGGCCAAGCCGCTGCAGTGACAATGCTGGATTCTTAACCCACTGAGCCACAAGGGAACTTCTAGGCAAGTTTCTTAAGTCACATAGTAGTCCAGGCGTTTTCCCCTTTCCCCCCACTCACAGTAGATAATGTGCTGCTGCTGACAGAATAACTCATGGGTTTTGAGGGGATATTCTGGAGTCCTGGGTCCCCATGCAATTTAGTGTCCCCTGCTTTTTTTTTTTTTTTTTTGTCTTTTTAGGGCTGCACCTTCGGCATATGGAAGTTCCCAGGCTAGGGGTCCAATGGGAGCTGCAGATGCCTGCCTACACCACAGCCACAGCAAGGCAGGATCTGAGGCACATCTGTGACCTACACCACAGCTCATGGCAATGCCAGATCCTTAACGCACTGAGCGAGGCCAGGGATCGAACTTGCACCCTCATGGATACTAGTCGCATTCGTTTCCACTGCATCACAACGAGAACTCCTTCAGTGTCTCTGTTTTGTCTCATCTATTCCAAGACTAGATGGAGATAAGGAAAGCCAGGTAGATACACACGCTTCTGACCAAGTCGGGAAGAACTATGGTCATGTGACATATAACAGTGTGAGGTTTTTCTGGTATACACACACACACACACACACACCCCACACACACACATGCACTCGCCTCCCCACAGTGTCCCTGCCCACATTCCCTTTGGCCTGATCGCCACGGGAGGAAGGTATGTGGCAGGTGTCCAGGGCCCTCGGAGGCAGCTGTCTCAGGGCCCAGGTGGCCGCAGGGCAGCAGTCACAGCTGTGGGGGGGCGGGGAGGGAGGGGGAGCCGCTCTGCTATCCTCTCTCTTCTTCACACCCCCTCCTCTTTCTTCATCAGTCACCCTGGAGGAAAGGGACCAGTTTCACCAGCTGCTGATGTCGCAGAGCTGGAAGGAAGGAAGACGGGAAGCTGGACTGAGCTGCAAGCTCTCTGGAGGGGGTCCCTGATCAGGCTGGGAGGCAGAAGGTTTGCATCTCCTCAGGTTTCCTTCCCGGGATTCCTGCGTGCCTTTCCCTGCCTCCTGGTGCACCTCTAGGTGTGTCCTTGCCGCAGAGAAACCAGCCACGCTTAGAAGTGGAGGCTGCAGCCAGACTGTAATGACAAGGGAGGCTTGCTCTAGACTGAGGAGGGGGCAAACGAGCAAGAGGCACCCCAGTTCACCACAATTTTTTTTTGGGCTGTGCCCATGTTCTGCGGAAGTTCCCAGGCCAGGGATCGAACCCATGCCACAGCTGTGACCAGAGCCACAGCAGTGACAACGCTGGATCTGCTGGGCTACCACGGTGCTCTGACTACAATTTTGATCAAATATTTTAAGACGTATGGAATATATTTACAGATTTTAGATATATATTTACATATATTTACACTGTATATAAAGAGCTTTGATTATGGTTGATACATATATATTTATATATTTTAAAACATTTAAATATGATTGACATATATCAATGTTTGATATATATATATATATGTATGTAGATACATGCTTTTTAATCATCATAATATTAGGCAAATTTCTGTATTTTTTGGCTGCGCCAGGCCAGGGATCAAATCCACGCCACAGCAGTGGCCCGAGCTGCTGCAGTGACAATGCTGGATCCCTAACCCACTGAGCCACAAGGGAACTCCTAGGCAAGTTTGTCAAGTCACATAGTAGTCCAGGCATTTCCCCCTTCCCCCCAATCACAGTTCACTGCTTCACCCCACCTTCGCTGACATAATCACTTTTATGTTGTTTGTTTCTTGCACTGTCGCCCTCATTTCTAAATCACGTGCTTATCATGCTATTTCTTAGGTTTTTTCCCCCACTGCAGACATAGAGACATATTGATTGATAGAATCTACTGATTCCTAATATGAAAGATGATGATTTAACACTCCGCTCTGCCTCCTTCCCCTCACCCCCCTAATTTGTCCTTTTTTCATCCTCCCAATGTACTGATGGTGTTATTCGGGTCCTCTGAGCAGCAGACAACAAGGCAGAATTACAAAAGCACAAAATCCACTCGGGCAGATAAAGGGGTGGCCCCAGGGCTGATCTGACCCCATGAAGGAGAGGGACAAAGATTGGGTAGGAGGAGTCTTAGGAGCAGAGCTGTTCGGAGAAATTCAAGGCCAGGCTGATGAGGAGACCCAGAGTAAAGATGGCCCATTGCGGAAGTCTTGCACTGAGCAGCAATGCGCTGCTTTCGTCCCCTGCAGGGCTCAGTCATGGTGTGGGGACCCAGGAGAACAAACCTTCTCTGAAGACAACAGTGGGTCCCAAGGGACAATACATTCCTCCAAGCAGGTTGTCCTTTGCAAGGAAGTCTGAGTGGTCCAATTCCATGGCCACCATATTTATATTCTAATTTATGGTTCTATGATTGCTTCCATTGTAAATAAATACTGTTCACAGTTGAGACATGTTGTCTACTATAATCCTATTTCTTTCTTTGTGTGTGCTTTTTAGGGCCACATCCTTAGCATGTGGAGTCCCAGGTTAGGCGTCGAATCAGAGCTGCAGCTGCTGGTCTATACCATAGCCACGGCAACTCAGGATCCGAGCCGAGTCTTCGATCTACACCACAGCTCCTGGCAATGCTGGATCCCAGAGCCACTGAGAGAGGCCAGGGATCGAACCCGCATCCTCAAGGATACTAGTCTGATTCGTTTCTGCTGTGTCACAATAGGAATGGAGTTTTCCTCTTTAATTTATCCATTTTTCTATGTATTTGTCCGTTATCCTGCTCCAGATATTCTGAGAGAGTTTAAAACACCCTGCAATATGGTGGAACCCCCTGGTATATCAGTCAGTTCCATTTCTTTAGGTTTTGTATCTGTTCTGTCTGGAGCCCCCCTCTGAGTTGGTTGGACTTTGCTTATCTCTCTCATTTTGGTGGAGCTTGCGGAGAAGGGGTTAAGGGATGTAAGTATGTTGACCCCCATATACATGCTTTAAGTCTACCCCGCCCTTGATAGTTTCTAGGTCAGACATCACTTGCACTTCAGAATTTGGGAGTTACTGTTCTTGGCTTCTAGGATTCCTGTTGAGCAGTCAATGCCATTCAGGCTTCTGGTGGTTTGTGTGACCTGATTTTTTTCTTTCTGGCAGCCTTTAGGATCTTCTGTTTGTCGCTAGTGTGCTGAAGTGTCACAATGATATATGCCTTACTCTTCACGTCGAGTGTGAGATGGGGCTGTCTTTTTTATTAAAATATAGCTGATTCTGGAGTTCCCGTCGTGGCGCAGTGGTTAACGAATCCGACTAGGAACCATGAGGTTGCGGGTTCGGTCCCTGCCCTTGCTCAGTGGGTTAAGGATCCGGCGTTGCCGTGAGCTGTGGTGGAGGTTGCAGACGCGGCTCGGATCCCGCGTTGCTGTGGCTCTGTCGTAGGCTGGCAGCTACGATTCAACCCCTAGCCTGGGAACCTCCATATGCCGCGGGAGCGGCCCAAGAAATAGCAACAACAGCAACAACAACAACAACAACAACAACAAAAAGACAAAGGACAAAAAAAAAAAAAAAAAATATATATATATATAGCTGATTCACAATGTTGTGCCACCTTCTGCTGTACAGCAAAGTGACCCAGGCAAACATATATACACATTCTTTTTCTTAATAGATGTGTCTTTCCAATCAGGAAACTCCTGTCTTTCATGTCTGGGGATATTTTTCTTTATTATTCAATTGATTTCTTCCATTTTGTTTTTTCAGCTTTCTCTTTCGAGAATTTATTATTTGGATATTTGACCTATTGGATTGATCATCTATTTTCCTTAGATTCTGTCCTGTTTCCTATCTAGTTCTGACAGATTACCTAAACTTTATCTTCTAAGCCTCTTTTAAATTGTTTTTTATTTTTGAATTTTTTTTTTTTTTTTTTGCTTTTTAGGACCCCACCTGCAGCATATGGAAGTTCCCAGGCTAGGGGTCGAATCACAGCTGCAGCTGCCAGCCTAAACCACAGCCACAGCAACACCGGACCCTTAACCCACTGAACAAGGCCAGGGATCGAATCTGTATCCTTATGGATACTAGTCGGGTTCGTTACCTCTGAGCTGTAATGGGAACTCCTCTTTCTTTTATTTTTATTTTTTATTTTTTATTAATTGTATGTGATTTTCTTTCCTTTGCCTTGCTGAGCACACTCAGTGTATATTTTGGATGCAATTCTGTCCCCATATTATCTCTGCTACCTCTGAGTTCATTCTCCCCAACCCATTTGTTTAGATAGCGTTCATGTCCACAGCTTTTTCTCGTTGTCTGATGACCCTTTGTTTACACTTAAGATTGAGGCACCAACAATTAGGTTAGAAGCCCTGGGGTGGGCCTCATTGTGACGGTCGTGGCAGCAGGCTCAGAGATGTAGGGATCTGTCTTACATGAAGACTTTTACTTTTGAGCAGGTCTTTTTGAAGGAACCATCCCATCTTTTCTCTTGGTGACAGTGGTGGGGGAGGGAGATGCAGCATAAAATCCTGGCTACCAGAACTTTGGGAGCTAAATTTGGGAGGTAATTGGGAAGTTTTGCTTCTCAAGACACAGATATTACTTAGTCCTCTTGTTTTCAGGGTAGAGACTGAACCCCTTCCTCAGGTGTTTCTGAGACCAGAGTCTTTCTGGTTCAGCTTTTCCAGTCTTTTTAAAATTACTACCTTTTGGCCATGCAGTGGCATGTGGAAGTTCCTGGCCAGGGACTGAACCTGTGCTGCAGCAGTGACCAGAGCCACAGCAGTGACAATGCTGGATCCTTAACCCATTGAGCCACCAGGGAACTCCTGGCTTCATTTTATTTTTAATTTTTTTTCTTGTTTTATTTGTTTTTGGGCTTCATTTTGGTGACCTGTATTTCCTTGACATTTTGGAGCCATTTGGTGATTTAAAAAAATCAGTTCCTTGAAGGATACATCTAACTTAATTATTTATTTCTATCAGGTATTGATTGAACTTGCAGGATTTTTTTTTTTTTAAGTGATGGGATTGTTTTGGACACTTGAAAGTGCCTTTTTTCTATTTGACCTACTTTTGAATAGTTAAGCTCTTTTTAGTCAGTTTATGTAAGGCCTTTTATTCAGAATTTAAATTAAATTAAAATTTAATTCAATTTAATGTTTATTTCCAGGACACCGGAACAGATGTAAAAATGCTCCAAAGGCGATTGATGTTACGTAAGATATTTTCTAGCCAGACAAAATGAAGACAAAGAGCTGGGCAATCCACCTGCTACCCCGTCCATCCTTTCCTTCTTCCTCTCCCCTCACTGCTATCCAAGGAGGAGACCCACTTGGCTCCCTATTTGTGCGATTCTGGGTGTCAGTTGTTATTTCTCCTGTTTTCCTGAGTCAAAGGAAGAAACTCAGGTGCATCACTGAATATATTGGGGGCAGGCAAAACTTCTGGCAACTTCTCGAACCTGCTTACCGATGCATACAAAAACTATACCCTGAAACATCAGCAGGACATGGGAATGGCTTAAAATAGGAATGAATAAAATAGCCAGAGAAATAGGTAACTTTGTAGCACTTGCATAGTTAATTTCTTCATCTTCTGCTGCTGCTTCTGCTTTTGTCTCTCTCTCGCTTTTTTTTTTCTTCCTTTTGTCTTTTTAGGGCTGCACCTGCAGCACATAGAGGTTCCCAGGTCGAATCAGAGCTGTTGTTGCTGGTCTGTACCACAGCCACAGCAACTTCAGATCTGAGCATGTGTGTGACCCATACCACAGCTCACGGCCACGCCAGATCCTTAACCCACTGAGTGAGGCCAGGGATTGAACCCAAAACCTCATGGTTACTCTTCGGATTCATTAGCCACTGAACCACAAAGGGAACTCTTGCTTCTCCTTCTCCTTCTTTTTCATTTTTGGCTGCCCAACAGCATATGCAGTTCCGAGGCCAGAGATCAGATCTGAGCGGCAGTTGCAACCTAAGCCGCAGCTGTGGCAACACTAGATCCTTAACCCACCGTGCTGCGGACCAGGGATTGAACCTGAGTCCCAGTACACCCAAGGTGCTGCCAATCCTCTTCTGCCACATTGGGAGCTCTTATAGTCACTTTCTGAATTGTAGAAATGCTTATAGTAATTCAAACAGGTAGCAAAGGGGAGGACTTCCATTCTTTCTGCCTAACACATTCTCAGATCAGAATTTGTGAAATGTGTTGAATGTATTAACTAGTTGAATGTGTCCCTATTTTTATTTTTTTATTTATTTTTTCTTTTTCAGCTGCACCCATGGCATATGGAAGTTCCTGGGCCAGGTATCAAATCCGAGCCACAGCTGTGACCTATGCCGCAGCTTTGGCAATACCAGATCCTTAACCCACTGCACTGGGCTAGGGATTAAACTCATGCTGCCTCGGAGACATCACTGATCCTTAACCTGCTATGCCACAGCAGGAACTCCTTTTGTGTGTGTGTGTGTGTGTGTGTGTCCCTATTTTTCATAGGAGAAAATGGAGCAATTTTCATGGAAAATTGCTGTGAGCAATTTGAGGGAGAGGTAAGAGCTCAGCATTAGGCCTAAGAGTAATGGAATTATTTTAGAACATGGACCTGTCAAACTCAATCTAGGAAACATAAACAAATGCTCGCAAATGATATATTTTGAGACTTTTTTTTAAAAAAGGTCAGAAATAGATGACTTTAAAAAAACAAGCAAATGTATGACTATCTATTTTCTGGACAATTATTGGGATATCAACATAATTTCAGAAAGAATTTTTTAAGAATCACTTGGTTATTATCGGGACTAAAAATAATGTCCTTCCGACACTGCAGTGCCACGTGGGCGGCTAAGACCATAGGACCCTTGCCCCTTGCCTGACCCCAGAGTCTCTGGTCGGTGTCCCCGGGGCTGACTTTCCTTGGAAACTCTCAGTCCAATCAGCCGGCTGGTCTGGGCAACATGAAAATTCTACCGCTCTAACTTTTCAGGTATTAAAATTGTATTCTGATTGTATATCCATAGGGATGTTCATCAAATGGGCTTTATGACGACATTGACTGTGGCCGCTGAGCTGGACCTTTGATTACGCCAGGAGTCACATCAGCTGCACCCACTTTCTTGTGTGATGTGTGCAGACTCTGGGTTCCCATACTGGCTCCCACACATCCCAGTTATGTGGCTAGTTGTGTGCTGTCCTTCCTTACCAGTAAAATAAGGATCTTGTAAACCGACCCTACAGGGTTGTTGTGAGGCTAAAATGAGTTAATACGTGTAAAGAGCTAAGAACAGCACCCGGCACCTGGTTAAGAGATATATTAAGTGTTAGGAATGTATTACTATCATTATTATTCATGTGAAGTATTTGAAATTATATAAGGTACTTTCTGGTTACAAGTGCACAGGTGTGCATGCACAGATATATGCATATTAAATCAGCAATTATTCCTTTTATAATCCTGAAATGTATTTTCCCAACAATGCAAGTTCTCTTCTCTTCCTTTCACTTTGTAAACACCTCCACCAAGTAGTTTTATCTTCATCTCCTCCCTTTTTATTTTGCAAGTATAATGTTACCTCTTCCGCTATCATAGCTTACTTAATTCTGTTTTGGGAAATTTTTTTCCCGCTACTTATTCACAAATCTCCTGAAGTCTCTTCTTTTCTTTCACACCTCCAAGTTTATTTTATTTAATTTATTATACTTTATTTTATTTTTATTTTTTTGTCTGTTTGCCTTCTCTAGGGCGACTCCTGCAGCATATGGAGATTCCCAGGCTAGGGGTCTAATCAGAGCTGTAGCTGCCGGCCTACATCACAGCCATAGCAACTCGGGATCCGAGCTGCGTCTGCAACCTACACCACAGCTCACGGCAACACCAGATCCATAACGCACTGAGTGAGGCCAGGGATTGAACTTGCAACCTCATCGTTCCTAGTTGGATTCGTTAACCACTGAGCCACGACGGGAACTCCAACTTTATTTTATTTTTAATCACCCAAGTGACATGGGAAGTGGCTGATAAAAGGTAGAGTAATGCTATTTTGACAGGCTGCATCAAAAAGAGGGTATACATATGACCCAGCAATCCCACTCTTGGGTATATATTGGGACAAAACTTTCTTTGAAAAAGACACATGCATCTGTATGTTCATTGCAGCACTATTCACAATAGCCAAGACATGGAAACAACTTAAATGTCCATCAACAGATGAATGGATTAAGAAGATGTGGTATATATACACAATGGAATATTACTCAGCCATAAAAAAGAAAAATGCCATTTGCAGCAACATGGATGAAATTAGAGACTCTCATACTGAGTGATGTAAGTCAGAAAGAGAAAGACAAATACCATATGATATCACTTATATCTAGAATCTAATATAGTGCACAAATGAACCTTTCCTCAGAAAAGAAAATCATGGACACAGAGAACAGACTTGTTGCCAAAGAGGAGGGGGAGGGAGTGTGATGGACTGAGAATTTGGGGTTAATAGATGCAAACTATTGCCTTTGGAATGGATAAGCAATGAGATCTTGCTGTATAGCAGTGGGAACTATAGCTAGTCACTTACGACGGAGCATGATAATGTGAGAAAAAGAATGTATATATGTATGTGTGACTGGGTCACATTTCTATCCAGTGTAAAATTGGCAGAACACTGTAAACCAGCTATAATGGAAAAAAATAAAAGTCATTTAAAAAATGAAAAAATAAAGGACCTGAAATGAGACCCTCCCAAGAAAAAAATGGGTATTCCTTAAAAGTTTGATGCAGAGAGTTCTATGGATCAAATTGTTTATTGTGTTGTGCAAATTTCTACATCTTTATTAAATATTTTTCTCTTGAATGTGGGAAAAAAAAAAGAGGGTGGAGTTGCAAAAGGAGAGTGTCCAAGGCTGGATAGAAGGGTCAAATTCCTCCTGTACTCCTCCTGCTTTCAAAATTCTATGTCTGCCGTTTCTTTGGAATTCCTGTCGTGGAGCAGTGGAAAAGAATCTGACTAGGAACCATGCAGTTTCGGGTTCGATCCCTGGCCTTGCTAAGTGGGTTAAGGATCCGGCTTTGCTGTGAGCTGTGGTGTAGGGGTACAGCCCTAAAAAGCAAACAAACAAACAAAAAACAAAAAAAATTCTATGTCTGCCATTTCTGATTTAGATCCATCTTTTACCACCATTTATCTTCTACCTTGTGTGGTTTAAGCACTAAGCTAGAGCTTTTAGATGGATAATCATTTAATGCTCATAGCAACTCTTCAAGGTAGTTATTAACCCATCTTACAGACAAAAACAGGCAAAAATAGAGAGGTAAATAACTTATCCACACAACTGGAAAGTAACGCTCAACTAGAACCCATATGTTTTTATTCCAAGCTCTAGTCTCCCCCCATTATTCATAATCCCTTCCTTACATAACTATAGACGTAAAATAATAAAATAATAATGGTCAAATTTCATTGATATCTTGCCCTTGAAACTAAAATCCCGTTTCAGGAGTTCCCGTCGTGGCGCAGTGGTTTAACGAATCCGACTAGAAACCATGAGGTTGCGGGTTTGATCCCTGGCCTTGCTCAGTGGGTTAAGGATCCAGCATTGCCGTGAGCTGTGGTGTAGGTTGCAGACGTGGCTCCGATCCTGCATTGCTGTGGCTGTGGTGTAGGCCAGAGGCTACAGCTCTGATCAGACCCCTAGCCTGGGAATCTTTATATGCCGTGGGAAGTGTCCCTGGAAAAGGCAAAAAGGCAAAAAGACAAAAAAAAAAAAATAAATAAAAAATAAAAAAAAATAAAATAAAATCCCGATTCAAATTCCATAGAAGATTTTATATAGCTCTTCTTCCTCCTCTAAATAAACCAACCTTTTATCCAGCACTCCATCTATCCATCCATCCATCAATCTGTCCATCCATTTATCTAATTGTCCTTCCATTTATTCACTATCCATCCAGTCATATATTCATCCATCCAATTATCCATCGTCCATCCATTCATCCTCTTATTAATTATTCACTATATTCCAGAGTTGCAATACATCCTGAGGAAATCCCTAGCTTTTAGGAGTTCTCAGTCTAGGGAGGGGGATAATATGTAAATAAAAATTCACAATATAATGTGGTGAATGTTAATACATAGTGGTTCTTATAAGGTGTTATAGAAATGCGGAAGAGCGGGGGAGGGGAATTTCTAACTTTTCCTAGGGGAAACTTCTAAAACTAGGATCTCTGGCACTTCAGAAAGTCAGGGAAGGGACCATCTGAAGTTGTGGGCAAAGTGTTCTCAGAGAATTTGTGTCTAAGGGAGGAGAAGAGGCATCACAGAGGAGTTTTAACTGTGTCAATGTTTGGGCTGATGAGGATCTGCCAGGAATCAGGCGTGGAGGAAGATTTTCCAGGCCAAAAAACCGCAAGTGGAAAAGTACGTGCAAATAATTCTCTAGGACTCCAATCTAGGGTACCATTTGAAGAAGTAAACGGAGACAAAGCACCTAGGAGAGGTGGTTAGGGCTTGGACAAAGGAAAGAATTTTTCCCAAGGTCAAGAATTAATTCTCGAGGATGTTTAAAATGCGCTTTATACGGGAAAATAGTCTGAAAAGGAATGGATGTGTGTATGTGTACCTGAATCACTTCGTTGTAACAGCGGAAATGATCACAGCATTGTAAATCAACTCTACGTCAATAAATTTTTTTTTTGGTCTTTTTGCCTTTTTCTAGGGCCATTCCTGCGTCATATGGAGGTTCTCGGGCTAGGGCTTGAATCAGAGCTGTAGCTGCCAGCCTATGCCAGAGCCACTGCAACGCCAGATCCGAGCCCCGTCTGCGACCTACACCACAGCTCACGGCAACGCCAGATCCTTAACCCACTGAGCGAGGCCAGGGCTCAAACCTGCAACCTCATGATTCCTAGTCAGATTCGTTAACCACTGAGCCACGACGGGAACTCCAAAAACTTTAAAAAAATGAAGAAAAAAGCTCTCTAAAGCCTTATTACCGTTCACCATAAATTGTGTTCTTCAATATCTTTAAATGGAATGACTGCAGTTCTTTCTGTCCATGCCTAGATCGTTGTAACAAATTCTCTATATTTTGGGGTAAATTTACATTCAGGAGTTGAGCTGGGAGCCTAACTTTGTTTCTGGGGGATAATGTGTTCTGAATTCCAAACAATGGTTTACAAAACTTCGGGAGAGCATTGAAGTTGGGACTTGGCATGATGGCATCGTCTTAGAGAGATGCCTGATGTTCAAATATGGGGCAGGGAAAGAGGACATGGCCCCGAATCAAGACAAATGAAGTCTTGCTTATGTTGTCACTCAAAAAGTAGCAAGAGGGCTTTTTGGAGGTGAATTTTAATTGATGTAATAGAAGCCAAATCTCTGATATAGGTAATAGAAGTCTCTATTTTTATTTTCACTACTTTTATTTTCTTTCTGAATTTTGGGGCTGAGATTAAGTAGGGGTGTGTGTGTGTGTGTGTGTGTGTGTGTGTGTGTGTGTGTGTGTGTATACACATAATATATATAGTCATCTACTAAAGAGGAAGCTGGTCTGAACTGGAATTGTTTCTAAAGATTTCAAGGCTCATTTGCCAGTCTCCTTAGCTAGGACAGAAGCGATGTTTCTGAGCCTGATAATTCCCCTTTCTGTCTGAGTTGATCAATACATCTTTTTGCATCTTCCAGCACAAAAACCCAAATGTGCTTCCTTTTCTAAAAGGAGCCTCTGTCTTGCTGGGATTAAGAGGGCATAGTCCCATGACACAGTTTGCACTCCATTTTTGGCATCTAAAAACCTTCCCTCTTTCAAGAACTGTGGGCAGCCAGTCAAGAGAGAACAGTGTTTTGGCATTTGGACTGAAAATCTTACCTGCCAATTGGGCTGCTCTTAAAGTATTGTTTCTGAAACCGGGGGAAGCACATGGAACAAGAACAGCCTTTGTACTGTCGGGATATTTTTGATGAGCACATCTGCACCGAGCTGCGGGGGAGCCGGGCAGCTGTTTATTCACTTTCTCCTGTACCAGCTTTCCTCCGACTCCTGAACAGTCTCGCAGGGCAACTGTTATCTCTCAAGACTCCTATTTCATTTCTTTACTTTAGAAATACCATAACCACCGACTCAGACATTTTAGGCACAGTTGCTCTGACTGACACGCTAGCATTTTTCTCTTAATTACCCTTCACCCTCTATGCTTTACTTGCGCTGTCAATCTTCCCAAGAAGGTGAGTGGAAATTAACCCAACAGAGGCTCACTAGCTACATGTGTTCAAACTGACATTTCTTCCGAGAGTCCCTTCATTTTTTTTTTTTCTTTTTGCCATTTCTTGGGCTGCTCCCGTGGCATATGAAGTTTCCCAGGATAGGGGTCTAACTGGAGCCGTAGCCACTGGCCTACTCCAGAGCCACAGCAACGCGGGATCTGAGCCGCGTCTGCAACCTACACCACAGCTCACGGCAATGCCGGGTCCTTAACCCACTGAGCAAGGCCAGGGATCGAACCTGCAACCTCATGGTTTCTAGTCGGATTCGTTAACCACGGAGCCACGATGGGAACTCCGAAGAGTTCCTTCAATAACTCTGTCTTCATTCAACACCTATTCATTGGGCATCAACTCTACCAGGCAGGGTCCTCAGCTTCTCAGAGAAGACGGTGAGCAGAATAGACTTCTGGAAGTAACCCTAGAGGCCTCTATTCACCAAAGGCCTGTCCAGACCTGGAGAAGGAGCCAGAAGGGCCTCAGGAGCCAGACTGGGTGGGGGGTGCACTGGGGGGTCCTCAGCGTTCATGCCTCGGGCTGTGGGGGCCTCAGACCCTGACTCATAACCACGGTCCCCTTCTTTTGCCTTTAATCATTTTTAATGAACAAGTCTAATCTCCTTTTTAATTAAGAAGAAAAAGAAGCTCACATTCTATAATACACGGCTTCCACAGAAAAAAAAAAGAAGGAAAAGAGTTGTTCAGCCAGCTGAGAAGACGCCTTCAGTAATATATTAAATGCTAAATAGTTAATCAGATGGTCCTGGTCCCCTGAGGCTTGGAATATGAACTGCTGAGTTCCATCCTTCATTCCTAGCATGTGTGGAAATATTTGAAAATAATTTCATAGATAAGCTGAGGGTGGAAACATTCTGGCTTTTTAACAGCAAAAACTTTTCTTGGCTTACCGAGTCATTTTAGAATCTTGAGAGGGAATTTTCTATAACGATCTACATACTTTTTTGAATATATCCTTCATAAATGGTAAGTCACAAAACCCAGCAAAACCCGGCAGAGGATTTTCTGGAAAAGAGAGGCTTCCTAGCCTCTCAGAATGCTGATCGATTCATTGGCAGCCCTAGAAGTCCCACAGATGGACAGTTACTTTATACCTGCTGGCCAAAGAGTCCCCTCCCAACTATGCCTGCCCAAATATCCAAAGGACATTTCCTTACCGAAAAACTAGTCTTCAGCTCGGAAATGGACAGCCTACGGACCCCGCCGTCTTGATCCTCCATGAAGGGAGCTGCCGTGTTGCTATCAGGCCATACGTTCGAATGTTCTCCAACTTCCTTTCTGACTCAGATCGAATGAATGCGCAGCGCTGATGTAAGGCTCTTAATGGGAATCTGTTTTCAATTCAGGGCAGATGTGGGACACTCTTGTAGCTCTAGGGATTATCAACTTTAAAACAAATCGCCGTCAGGATGATAAGTCAAGAGGCAGTGACTGCTTCCTGAGGCCTCCCTGGGGTTCCTTCCAAATCCTTAACATATAATACAGTAACTATGGCACAAAAGCAGATTTTGCTCCCGAGGTTCCCAGGCTTTAGGACACAGCTTGCAGATACTCCTCAGAAACAAAGCTTGTAAATATGTCCCAGAGCCATTAAACAGAAATTCAGATATTTTAGGAACCTGCAAAAGGGATCAGAATGTTCCTGCCACCAGTCTCTCTTAGCACGATGCTTCGTTCATGGAGGATAGTTTTTCCACAAATTGAAATTGAATTGTTCTGGTTCAGAGTTTTCTTGGCTCAAGGAAAGGAAGGGGAGGACGATTCCAAGACTTTCACAGAGAAACATCCAGCAATCAATTTAACTTGATAAGTTGAATGTTCTAGAATTAGCGTTCACGCGGCACGAACTGCCTACAACTCGGATCACCCTCTGTTCTGAGACCACTCTGTAGGGCTGGCTCACCTGCCAGGATTTTGGACTCAAAAACCCCATATCAGGCGCTTCATATAGTTTAACCCAGTTTAATAACCCTGAAAAGAGGTTTAAAAAACCCACTAACTTGTAAAAAAATCTGAAGGAAAAATTTTAAGATTTTTTAAACAAAACTTTCCTTTGAATAAAGCAAGTTTTATTTAGAACTTTATTAAAAAGTTAATGTGCATGGCATTTCCCCGTCAAGCACACACAGATAAATTTAGGTATAAACACACATTAGTGAGGAGTCAGAAAATGGTCACGATAAATTACGTATTGAGAAAACACAGCCTATTTTCTTTCCCTCTTTTTTTTGTCTTTTGAGGGCCGCACCCTGGGCATATGGAGGTTCCCTGGCTAGGGATAGAATCAGAGCTGTAGCCACCAGCCTACACCACAGCCACAGCAACTCGGGATCCCAGCGGTGTCTTCGACCCACACCACCGCTCATGGCAATGCTGGATCCTTAACCCACTGAGCGAGGCCAGGGATCGAACCTGCATCCTCATGGATGCTAGTCAGATTTGTTTCTGATGAGCCACGATGGGAACTCCGAAAAAACACGGCCTATTCTTTAAAATTAATATAATGGGAGTTCCCCTTGTGGCGCATCGGAAATGAATCTAACTAGGAACCATGAGGTTTCGGGTTCCATCCCTGGCCTCACTTAGTGGGTTAAGGATCCGGCGTTGTGGTGAGCTGCGGTATAGGTCGCAGACGAGACTTGGATCTGGCATTGCTGTGGCTGTGGCCTAGGCTGGCAGCTGTAGCTCCGATTTGACCCCTAGCCTGGGAACCTCCATATGCTGCAGGTGTGGCCCTAAAAAAGACAAAATAAAAATAAAAATGAAAAAAATAAAAACATAGAGACGGTATGTATAAAAAAATAAAATTAATATTATGAATGTGACATAAAGAAGCTACATGGCGAAGCCTTAAGTCACTCACCAATGAACACGGGCTACTGTTTCTCTTGTCTTCACAGGGAGAGACAGGTTAATTTTCCACTGGCTTACACATATGCTAAATCACCCGTAAGCAGCATTATAGGAGGGTGTTAAGGGCTCTGGATGGGACATAAAAGGGCCTAGTCCCCAGCTCTACTTGCGTGACCCTGGGCAAGACACTGCCCAGGCCATAGTTTGATTTAGGAAGAGGTGGAATTAGGTAGGTCTTTCTAAAATGCAAACTTCACATATCAGTTGTGATGCCTTAATTGAGACCTGGTAGAAACCAGAGGAAAGGTCTTTTCTTTCTTTTGTTTTCAGGAGTAATCACTGATTGCCATTAGCTGGGTATCCCAGACAAAATTTTTTTCCACCTTGAAGCAGGTATTGATAACGATAGCTGACAAGTGTTAGCTGAGAAGTCAGATCTGAGGGGGTAAAAGAAAGCTACTCTTTTATATTAATTAGATACCTCAATATATATATATTTTTAAATAGGCTTCTTGAGGAAACATTCCCTAAGGCATACTCTGGAATTCTTGCTCATGGTCATTTTTTTTTTTTTTGGCAACTCCAGATCCTTAACCCACTGCCCTGGGCTGGGGATCGAACTTGCACTTTCATAGTGAATGGAGCTGCTGCAGTCAGATCCTTAACCCACTGCACCACAGTGGGAATTCTGTACTTACTTTATTATGATTAGTTAATTTTTAAAAAATATTTTATGGCTCTTTTAATGAGAATCTTTCTTCTTTCCACCTCCCCCTCCTTCCTTCTTGTCTTTTTTAGGGCCACACCCACAGCATATGGAGGTTCCCAGGCTAGGGGTTAAATTGGAGCTGCAGCTGCTGGCCTACACCACAGCCACAGCAATGGGGGATCCAAGCCACATCTGCGACCTACACCACAGCTCACGGCAATGCCAAATCCCGGACCCACTGAGTGGGCCCGGGGATTGAACCCGCATCCTCATGGATACCAGTCAGGATCGTTACTGCTGAGCCATGAGAGGAACTCCCATACGATTAGTTAATTTTTAAAATTTAAATTTAATTCAATTAAAATTTAATCTTTTAAAATTTAAATTTAAAGGAATGTCAGATGTGGTCAGTGGGGAGTGGGTCATTTTGACAGATGGGGTAGGTGGGGATACCTGTGTGAAGGATGCAGTGTGATGTGGTGGAAAAAGCAGGGAATTACCAGTCTAGTTTCAGGGTTGCTACTAAGTAGTCTTGTGGCCTCAGCCACCTCACTTCTCTTTTCTAGGCGTCTGTGTCCTCATCTGTACAAGGAAGGCATTGGTCTCACCATCATCTTACCCAATAATCCAAAGGGAAATTCTGCCCCATGGGATGTAGCTTTTGTTTTAGAGTTTGACTCTCGGAAGCCATGCCTATAAAATCCGAAGTTCAGTGTACATCCAAGAACAGCCATGGATCAGGCAGAGATTCAGAGTTGACCTGTCCTATGCTCTTTTGGCAACTGTGGGAGATACATACTTACTGTAAGAAAGAGCTCAGAATGCCAGTAAGGCCCTAAAACATAATATTACATTATAAGAATTAAGGTTTTCTTCCCACAAACCGATTTATATTTCTCTGCCATAATTTTTTTTTTTTGGGGGGGGGGGCCTGCACTCATAGCATGCGGAAGTTCCTAGGCCGGGGATAGGATCCATGCCACAGCAGAGACCACAGCAGTGACAATGCCCAAGAGGGAACTCCACTCTGCTATAATTTGACAATATATGAACATTAAAAAAAAAAATCTGGAGTTCCCGTCGTGGCGCAGTGGTTAACGAATCCGACTAGGAACCATGAGGTTGAGGGTTCGATCCCTGGCCTTGCTCAGTGGGTTGGCGATCCGGCGTTGCCGTGAGCTGTGGTGTAGGTTGCAGACAAGGCTCGGATCCCGAGTTGCTGTGGCTCTGGCGTAGGCCGGTGGCTACAGCTCCGATTCGACCCCTGGCCTGGGAACCTCCATATGCCGCGGGTGTGGACCAAGAAATAGCAACAACAACAACAACAAAAAAGACAAAAGACAAAAAAAAAGACAAAAAAAAATCTATAAAACAATCAGGTAGGGAGTTCCCACGGCGGCTCACTGGGTTAAGGACCCAACGTCATCTCTGTGAGAATGTGGGTTTGATTCCTGGCCTCCATCAGTGGCTTAAGGATCCAGCGTTGCTGCAAGCTGCGGTGAAGGTTGCAGATGTGGTTTGGATCCAGTGTTGCTGTGGCTGTGGTGTAGGACTTCAGCTGCAGTTCCAATTCAACGCCTGGCCTGGGAACTTCCACATGCCGCAGGTGCGGCTGTAAAAAGAAAAAAAAAATCATGCATAATACTTGTGTTACGGGCTGAATTGTGTCCCCCATCCCCTGATTCCTATGCCGAGTCCTAACCCCAGTTCCTCAGAATGTGATCTTCTTTGAAGGGAGGGTCTTTAGAGGCAATTTAATCAAAATGAGATGGATAGAGTGGGCCCAAGTGCACATGGCTGGTGTCCTTATAAACAGAGGACATTTGGACACAGAGACATGCTTATAGGAAGGATGCCATGTGAACAGGAAGGCGCCCACCTGCAAGTCAAGGAGGGTGGCCTGGAACACATCCCTCCGGCACAGCCCCCAGGAGAATCCAGTACTACTTGTGTTTGAACTTCTAGCCTCCAGAGCTGTGAGACAAGGAAGTTCTGCTGTGTAAACCACCCTGTCCCTGGTACTGCTGTTACAGCCGACCAAGCAGACAAACACCGGCATCCTCTGAACAATGACTGTGGGTTACCTCTCACACCCTACTGTGTGTCAAACACTCACATAAATAAAATCCAGATACTCTAGCGTTTGAGACTGTGAGAGCTAGAAGAAGGGAGCAGTGGGAAGGGGCTGACAGTGGGGAAAGGCCATCAGCCATACCTTTTTTTTTTTTAGGTTTCAAAATGCTCCTCCTACCCCCCTCCACTCCAACACACACTATAACACAACTGATTCAACAAAACAAAAAAAAGCAAAACACCAAAAAAGTCAAAAGTAAAATACTTTTTTTTTAAAAAAGTAAAACATATTTTAAAAAAAGTAAGACAAAAACGTAAAAAGTAAAACACCAAAAAAAAAGAAGTAAAAACCTAAAGAAGCCCAGTGATGGAGACGGTACACAGCTGGGACTGCCTGTGGCTCTGTTCTTGTTCAAGGTACTGGGTCCAATGACTCAACGCGGGCTTCGGGGTCAGCTGTTATCCCACCAAGTCCTCCACGGGGCATGTCCCTCCAAGCATTTACAATGTACCCTCTCATTAATGACAAGAACTTTCCCCGAAATAAAAACAAATGCAGCAATAATGTGTGATTATTTCATATCACACAAAGATAGGCTATGCGGATTTTCTCTATTAAGGCATTTTATCAAAGATAAAAGGAGATGCTAAGAAATGGGCAGAGTGAATGCACATTAAAACAAGCACTGATTACATACAGCACGTTGAGATAGTTTCCAAAGATAAATTTCAGTGTGGATGTAACACCATTATTTTCTTTTTTCTTTTTTTGTCTTTTCTAGGGCCGCTTCCCATGGCATATGGAGGTTCCCAGGCTAGGGGTCGAATCGGAGCTGTAGTCACCGGCCTACGCCAGAGCCACAGCAGCATGGGATCCGAGCTGCGTCTGCAACCTACACCACAGCTCACGGCAACGCCGGATCGTTAACCCACTGAGCAAGGGCAGGGACCGAACCCGAAACCTCATGGTTCCTAGTCGGATTCGTTAACCACTGCGCCACGACGGGAACTCCATAAGACCATTATTTTCAAATGCCTTTTCTGGCAAAGTTTGGAAAAAAGTTTTTTTTTTTTTTTTTTTTTTGTCCACGTCATGGCATGTACAAGTTCCCAGGCCAGAGATTGAACCTAAGCCACAGCAGTGACAAGAGCCACTGTAGTGACAATGCTGGATCCTTAACCCACTGCATCATAAGGGAACTCTGGAGGTAAGTTTTATAAAACCATTATGAAGGAAATGTAAACGTGCTGAAACTATATACTAATTGAAATCAATTCCCATTAACTTTCATATTAACAAGCTCAGAATTAAACACCGTCTCTAAATATTGATGGTTTTTAAGGCTCAGACAAAGCTGAGACAAAGGCTGGACTCAAACATTGCAGAAAATAACAGGGGGCAAGCTTTCAGAGTTAACTACCTAGGCCAGGCAAGTGGGTGTGGCCCCAGAGGAAATGGGATTCTGGAAGATTTAACTTTACAAAGACGATGTTAGCATGTTCAGTGGGAACTGACAGACCAGTGGTTCTGGCAGAGTTTGAGACTTTCAAAACAGTGAGAAGGAGTGGAATTGTCTCTTGCGATGCATAATTAGAACTGAGCTAAGTTTTGCAACTTGAATATCAGCAGTTAACTTTTTTCCCTTCAGATTTGCCATAGTAACTTGTCTGTATGTTATGTACATTAAACTTGATCTCCCTAACTTTCCCATGAGAGCTAGAAGCAATAACTTAGGCTTTATAGCACTGAACAAGATGCATTTTTTTGTAGGGGAAAGATTTTTAGTTATTTTTAGTGAGTCCCATTCCCATTGTGCACACCAAAACTTCAGTTTATTCTTTTATTTCACAAAATTCAAAAGTTTACTCTTTTTTTTTTGTCTTTTCTAGGGCCGCTCCCACGGCATATGGAGGTTCCCAGGCTAGGGGTCGAATCGGAGCTGTAGCCACAGGCCTACGCCAGAGCCACAGCAACGCGGGATCCGAGCCTCGTCTGAAACCTACACCGCAGCTCACGGCAACGCCGGATCGTTAACCCACTGAGCAAGGGCAGGGACCGAACCCGCAACCTCATGGTTCCCAGTCGGATTCGTTAACCATTGTGCCACGACGGGAACTCCCCAAAGGTTTATTCTTAAATGAAAGAATTCTTTTGATGCACTCCTTGGCATTCCAAATTGTTTGACCAAGAAAAGTTTTGAAACATTGAAAATCTTATCCATCCCTCTAGTTCAGATTTCCGGAACTAGAAAGAGACTGGTGATGGCTCCTGCACAGAAAGAAATAAAAAACGCTTGTATAATTCACTGTTCACATAGTTGGTTAACACACATTCACCTTCCATTCATGATTCATAAAGTTTCCCATGGTTTAGAGATGAATCCAGGGTGAAGATTTTATTTTATTACTCATTTATTTTTTGGCCTCACTCGTGGCAGATGGAAATTCCCTGGCCAAGGATCAAATCCAAGCCGCAGCTGTGACCTACACTGGATCCTTAACGCACAGTGTTGGGTGGGAGATCGAACCCTCACTGGCACAGGAACCCAAGACACCAGAGTCAGATCTTTAACCCACTGCACCATATTGGGAACTCCAAGTGTGAAGATTTTAGATGATGTCCCTTGCAGATGATGATTTAACATGGCATTTGTCTTCATTGCCTGATGAGAAGAGGCAGCTGAGGTGCTTGTTGAAAATGCAGATGCCGGCCCCTGCCTCGGAAGGTTGAGTCTGTGGTATGGAGGGTCTCTGGGGCTCCTGGTCACGGAGCAAGTTTGAGAAAGATTTTATTCTCTGACTTGGGTGGACACTGGAATCACTTGGGGAGGGAAAAAAAATAGAACTGAGCCTGGGTCACCGCCTAGGATTCTGACTTGATTAGCCTGGGGTGCAGCCTGGGTATTGGGATTTAAAAAAAAAAAATGTGTCTTTTTAAGGGCTGCACTCATGGCATATAGAAGTACCCAGGCTAGGTGTTGAATTGGAGCTGCAGCTGCCAGCCTACACCACAGCCACAGCAATGTGGGATCTGAGGCGCATCTGCGACTTATGCTGCATCTTGCAGCAATGCCAGATCCTTAACCCACTGAGCAAGGCCAGGGATCAAACCCACAACCTCATGGATGCTAGTCAGATTCATTTCCACTGAGCCACGATGGGAACTCCAGTGTCTGGATTTTTAGAAGCTTCTGGTTGATTCTCCTGTGAAGACGGGGTGGAGAATCACTGACTTCATTGAAACAACAGTCATTTAAGTGAAATGTGTGAAAACAATGCCTGCCATTCCCATTATGATATTCAAAATGCTTTTATAGACAAGTGTCTCATTTGAATCCTTGATAACTGGCTGAAGTGGAAAGAGTGGGTATTATCTTTCTTTTACAGAGAAGCAACCAAAAGCCACAGAGGAAGTTGCTTGGTTGAGGTATCACTAGAAGCAGAATTATGGAATTGGTGCTATTTGTCTTAGGATTCTACCACCTTTGCCTATTTCTTTGCCTCTTACTAGCTCACCAGCTACCCCAAGCCTCCCTTTACAAACAAAATAGAACAAAACAAAACAAGACTTTTGGGTGCTCAGAGCTTCTCTTCCATCAGAATTGTTATTAATAATAATATTAATAATCACCACATCAGCAGCTAACATTGAGTCCTTTCTATGCATTGTGCCTGGGCTCCCCATAGATTATCTAAATGTCTCAGAGATGCTCTAAGGTGGGTAATCATTCCTATTTTACAGATGAGGAAACTGAGGCTTAGAGAGTAAGTAACCTGCCAAAGGTCACTCTTGTCACTCATCTAAATCTCTTCTTCTTTTCCTTGCAGCCAATTGAATTTCGGCCAGTGAGAGAGAGGAATGAATCTGAGAAAGTAATTCAGAGGAAGCTAGCCCTCCTGGGTTGTTCTGCCACTTCTAATGTGGAGACCAGATCTCTTAAGAAACTTTAGAGCCAGCCATTTAAAAATGTGAGTATCTAGCCCTTGAAGAGTTTACTTGGGGAATCATGGGTTGTTCATTCCCAACAACCTGCTTTGTCTATGCCTGGGTTAACTCTGCCTTCCCAGAGACAGTCCATGATACATGGACTTGACATCTGAAGGCTTGATTGAACCTGAGTCCCAAATGCTTTTTATGAGCTGTGGGGTCTTGAGCCAGTCACATCCACGATGTGGCTTAATGTTCTGAGAAAATCAGGCCCAGTTGGAAAATTAATCAATATTCTCTCTGAGGTTTCCAGACTACTGAACTTATTTTTTTTCCTATGTCTGTTGTCGTTCTTATAACCCTTATTAACGTTACTATATAAATGAGATATACTATACTTGAGACTGTACAATAAAATGAAATATCTCTTACATTTTATTTATAAATAACATGCTTAGTACAGTGCTTGGGACAGAGTAAGCAAATAATCCTAGACATCATTAAAGTTATTATTTGTCCACCATAACTAATCATTAATAGTAGAGGAAAACAGAAATATTAATAGGTGATGATGATGGCATGATTCCTTTTTTTGTGTTTTTTAAATAGCCACTCCTGTGGCATCTTGGAAGTTCCCAGGGCAGGAATTGAATCCAAGCTGAAACTGCGACCTGCACCACAGCTGCGGTAACGTCGGGTCTTTGACCCACTGTGCAGGGCTGGGGACCAAACCTGTGCCCCTGCAGTGACTTGAGCTGCTGCAGCTGTATTCTTAACCAACAGTGCCACAGTGGGGACCCCAGCCTGCACACCTTTTTACATGTGCAGAATTTATTCTTTTTATTTAAATATCCAGCGAGGTCAAAGTAAATCAAGTCAAGAATCAGTTTCCTGGAGTTCTCGTCATGGTGCAACGGACACGAATCCAGCTAGTAACCATGAGGTTGCGGGTTTGATCCCTGGCCTTGAACAGTGGGTTAAGGATCCAGTGTTGCCGTGAGCTGTGGTGTAGGTCACAGACACAGCTCGGATCCCACCTTGCTGTGGCTGTGGTGCAGGCCGTCAGCTGTAGCTCCCATTCGACCCCTTGCCTGGGAACCTCCAAATGCCTCAGGTGTGGCCCTAAAAAGACAAAAGACAAAAAAAAAGGATACAGAAGGCAGTGACGACCTTTCTCTTCCTAGCCAATGCTTGTTAGAGAAGCAGAAATTATCTAGTAATCTGCCTACATTTTTAAAGCAATCTTCCTTCATATTTTGGGGGAACAGTAGTTCTTCTACATTCTAAATAGGACGGAATTATAGATCTAGAGACTATCAAGCTTTAACTTGCCCAGCTGAGAACAGGCATGCCTTTCGCAATGCCTTTTGTCAAAATAAAAGATAACAGAATTCTTTCAAATTACTGTCAGTGAGGTCTATGTCTTTGGATCGCTCGTTCATCAGAGAAAAGTGTTGTATTGACAATGAGCAAGATGCAGCTCTGTGTGACCTCAGTCAGTCCCAGGTGGAGCGCTGGGAAGGCTGTCCTTCTTTGTTTTGAAGAGCTAACGTTAAACAAAACACATAGGTGCATACCTAGAATAAATGATTGACATGTGAGTGTCGCTTGCCATCATAACAGAACTCCCCGCATCCCTGATGAATATAAAAGTTAAAACACCGAGGAGTTCCTGCTGTGGCACAATGGGTTAAGGATCTGGTGTTTTCTCTGAGGCAACTCAGGTTGGATCCCCTGCCCAGTGCAGTGGGTTAGACGGATCTGGTGTTGCTGCAGCTGTGGGGCAGGTCGCAGTTGCAGCTTAGATTCAATCCCTAGCCCGGGTACTTCCATATGCCGTGGGTGCAGCCATGGGGGCAGGAATATATATATATTTGAATATGACCCTCAAATTGTTCCTGGGCCAGCTCATTCTGTTTCCTTCTCTTTCCATTGTCCAGACAGGGGAAGGAAAACTGTAAGAGTCAAACTCTCTTTATCCCATGATGGTTTTCTTTTCAGGCTTCAGTTCAGCACAAAGTGTATTTCTCCGGTTGAGTTAGGAACTCCAAAAATAGACGCCTGCCATGGCAATGCAGACAGACACCTCACTGCAGCCGTGCTCCTGGGCACCGCTCTAGTCATCAGTTTTAATGAGAGCTGTTAATATCACCTCCATCAGAATGGTGGCCCTGGGCTGACGTTCTGGGCTGTGCACAGGTGCTCTCGGCCAAAAATGTAATGTAGGTTATTACATTATCAATGAGGCACAGATGCGCTTTCTGTCTGAACTCAAGGTGGTGTTCCCACCAAGTGCATAACTCTTTCAGCGGGCCCAGGTCGGGTTGTATCAAAATGCGGTTCTAGCTCAGTGAACCTGAGAAGTGCCTTCTGCTTCTCCAGGACACAAGTTTAGAAAACATGCTTAAGAATGCAAGCAGGCTGGGCTCTCAAAAGGCAGTAGAGGGTTTCCGAAGAGCAGGAGACTCATCCCAACACCTTCCGCTTTTTCAGTGAGAGCAGCCACTCCTGCGTGTTCATTCATGGACTCAACGGGTTTTTCTTGGGCACCTACCCTGTGCAGGTGTCCTGAGGAAGTCAGAGATGATTCTGCCAAGGACTCTGCGCCCAGGCGCCCTAAAATGATTTCTACCATCTCTGATTTCTCTTTAGAACTATCTTGCAAGAGCTGTTCCCGGAGCCTCTACTCCCAACATCATGGTATTTTTCTTTTTCCTTTTTTTCCTTTTTTAGGGCTGCACCCACCACACACAGAAGTTCCGGGTCTAAGAGTTAAATTGGAGCTGCAGCTGCCAACCTACGCCATAGCCATGGCGATGTGGGATCCAAGCCACATCTGCGACTTATGCTGCATCTTGCAGCAACATCAGATCCTGAACCCACTGAATGAGGCCAGGGATTGAACCCGAATCCTCATGTATACTAGTTGGGTTCTTAACCCCCTGAGCCACAACAGGAACTCCATCATGGCATTCTTCTACAGAGTTGAATGCTTAACCTAATTTTACGCCCCCAGCCATGTCTCCGTTTTCCTAAGCTTAAACTGCCATTCATTGAGCTTTTTATTATTCTGCTTGGTCCCTGGGATCTATCTGATTGGAAGCCAGCTTTGTCGTAAAGTTGGCAGCCCCTGCAGTTAGCCTAGTGTGCTACCTTGGCTCTGCCAAACCAGTGTCAATGCCTGGGTGCTGGGAACTGGCTTTGAAAGGCACCCAGGGGGCCCCCACCTATAGGCCACCTCACCTGCCTATGTCTTAATGTCACCCCGTCAGGGATGGACTGGTGGCTCAGGGAGAGAGTGGATTCTGAAGCAGTCTTGACTCTGAAAGTGACACTGCCTTCCCTGCTGTCCAGCACAATTGGTCTCTTACACACGAGCTAAATGGCAAGGAAGGAGGTCAGTACACTGGCCACCATGCAGCCTCCCTACTGTCATTTCAGTTTTAAGCACAGGGATGGACACAAGTAAAAGAGGATGGACACAAGTAAGACACTGAGAAGTGTGTGTGTGTGTGTGTGTGTGTGTGAGAGAGAGAGAGAGAGAGAGAGAGAGAGAGAGAGAGAGAGAGAGAGAGACAGAGACAGAGACAGAGACAGAGAGAGGCAGAGAGACAGAGAGAGCTTGGAGAATCGTGCTATGTTTTCCTGGGCATCTGAGAACACCCAGCTGAGGAGGGCAGGAGACCAGCATGGTGAAGACCTAGCTTTCTCCAATCCTCTGACCCCCTGCTTGTTGCATAACCCTGGACTGTTAGCCAAAGATGACAGAGGATCCTGAAGATAAATGGGTCCTCTTCTTTCCTCTTTTCTTTCCACCCCGACACCTGACGTCAGACTCTCCCCTCCCCCCTTATCCCCATTCCTCGTTCGACTGATGGTTTGGCAGTGGCAGCATGAAGGGATGGCTGGGGGCATCAACCCTGTTGCCTGGCCCCTCTGCCCTCAGGGATGTGGCCGTTGCTGGGAAGCTCAGGACTGTCACTCCTGCCGTCTTGTTCAGAGATGCAAAGATCCAGGCCAGCATGGGGCGGTGGCCGTTCTACATGGCTGGCCTCGTTAGGAAGTGGGTCTCATGACAGGCAATTTGCTGCTGCCACCTGTATCTAGGAATCTTTGGCTAAGACTCTGAAGTGCATGCAACCCCCTCTCTTCTCCCAGGGCTAGTTTTCACCACATGTTCTGTTTCTACTCAACATACACTGTCTTGTTTGCATTTCCATTTAGTACCTGAAAGAGTCGGATCGCCTCTCCTTTCTCCTAGTTAGACAGGAGGTGCATGTTTTATAATTGGGAGGAAGGCAAGGACATAGGGGACCCCACAGTTGTCAAGAGAAAGTAAATGGCAAAGAGACATGCGTCTGACTTGGGAAGACTTGGGGGTGCAGCAAATCCCTCCAAGGAGAACCCGAGTTTGGGCGAAATACAGAGGTAGGGGGGTACTTCCTGTCTAGGGACTGACCATTGACTGCCTCTTGTCAGATATCAGGTGGAAATCTTCCTGGTGATTATCTCAATGGTAGAAAATTTGGACAGCACATTCATATTTACAAAGCGCTTTTTAGGAGCTGTACCAACTATTATACAGATTCGAAACAAGGTACATAAGAAGCTGATTAATATTATATTTATATATCAAATGTACAAATGGTATCCTAAGATTTTGTGGGGGAGGGGAAGCAGGCAACTATAAAATGATTAACGTAAGTTAAGTGATATCTATTTATTTATTTTGCTTTTTCGGGCCGCACCCGCAGCAGATGGAGATTCCCAGGCTAGGGGTTGAATCGGAGCCTCAGCTGACGGCCTACACCACAGCCAACGCCAGATCTGAGCCACATCTGTGACCTATACCGCAGCTCATGGCAATGCCGGATTCTTAATCCACTGAACAAGGCTGGGGATCGAACCCTCAATCTCATGGCTCCTAGTTGGCTTTGTTTCTGCTGTGCTGCAACAGGAACTCCTTAAGCGATATTTAAAAATAATTTAGGTTCAAGATAGAAATCCTTTCCAAGGAATATTTGATAATTTAAAAATTGAGCTTCTTGAAATTTCATGAAAATTGAAAGTCACATTATCAAAATGGCATCCTCTGAGCTCTGCTCTGCTCTTTTTTTTTTCCTTTCTTTTTAGGGCACCCATGGCATATGGAAGTGGCCAGGTTAGGAGTTGAATTAGAGCTGTAGCTGCCAGCTTACACCACAGCCACAGCAACGTCAGATCTGAGCTGCATCTGCGACCCAAGCTACAGCTTGTGGCAATGCCTGATTCTTAACCCACTGATCAAGGCCAGGGATCCAACCAGCATCCTCATGCATGCTGTGTCGGGTTCTTAACCTGCTGAGCCACAACGGGAACTCCCCGATTTCTGTTCTTTAGTATTTTCAAAAGATCATAAACTTCAAATAGATGCACATGTTATATTTAATCTCAGACTACAGAAATGTTGGTTCCTAAATATACCATTTTGTTCAGAAATTAAAAATGAGGGAAAGAAATTAGAACTTAAAAAGCCAAGCTTTGCAGTGCATTGAAAGGGTGTTAAAAAGATGAAAAGTGCCTTAGTCTTCAAAAGATCTTATTCCAACCCAAGTCTTCCCCCAGCAGATAAGGTCTGGCTCACTCTTAGTGTAAGGGGCACCTGTTGGGAGATCCAAGGTCTTCTCTGTGACAGGGAGTCAGTCCCCAGCCATATTTTCTCCAGGCATTTCTTTTTCTCCATCAACCTTATAATTCACTTATGCAGTTAATAAAAAGCTATTAAGCCAGGTGTGTTCTGGAGGTACAGCAATGAGTAAGAACAGTCTTAACCCTGCCCCTCGGAGTGTACGTGAGATATGCATTTGCAAGGGAACCAGGGGCTTGGGGACATTTGGCCATTGCTCTGAAAGAAGGATCCAAGAAAGATGTTTGGACACTCTCTCTGCTCATACAGCTCATTTGAAATTTGAGGACCGTTTACAGAATGGGTGCTGGCAACCCTGGCCGTTCCTAGAATTTTGGCTTAATCTGGCCACCAGGAACATGCAGAGTCTAGTGGATTAAGTTTGGTTCTGTTTAATTTTCCTAATCATGGACACTGGTCTTGAATGACTCCAAGCTCCCCTGGAACAAGAGTTGCCCCACTTTGAGCATAAACATTCTTCCATCCTTGCCGACAACAATCTCTGAGTGCCATCCACTCATAACACACAGACAGCCGAAGTAACAAACTGGATAGAAAATGAGAAAAATACCAGGCTGTTTGCATTGGGACATGGTAACTGCGAAATGAGCAAACATTTAATTTTGTTTATTGAGGTCAAGGTGAAAGCTGTTGAATCTCTTACAACAACTTAGGGCATTTGATGCAGGCTGAGCGTGTTGTTCGGAAATGTCAGAATGTTCCATTCTGATAAGCAGTCAACCGGTATTGAGTTCTCCCTTTGTGCAGAGCTCTGTGAAGTGCAACCGAAATGCATAAGGGGAACGAAAGAGGATACAATGAAAACTGGAAGCCGTGAGTCAGTCAACAGTGAAAACAATCTGAAAAGGCTTTCTGGTTTTGGTTGATTTCAGACTGAATTCCTGATCAAGGGGGAGAAGCCCACCCAGACTTTCCATGCATGCCTTATTTTTAGGGGTCTCTCCTTAATGCACGGGGGCTGATTGGGCAGTAATTTTTGCCTACGGAGTAAGTAAGGAAATCTCAGAACACAGCAGCCTGAATTTATAGGGAAACTGTGTGCTGTCTTGGACCCAGGCAGGTATTTGCCAACGTTTGAGGATGGGAAGCCTTTGGACAGGGCCTGGAAGAAGGGCAAGTCAGCACTCCCAAGCCTCGCCTCTCCTTTTTTTTTTTTTCCACTTCCCTCTGGTGAGGGTATGTTCAAGATAAAATATTGAGAGGTCATAATTATCGAGAGGATAAACGAAGAGGCTTTGGACTTCTGAGGCTTAAATCATGGCTCCACTATTTTTATAATAATTATTATTCATATTATTATTATTTTAGGGCTGCATATGTAGCCTATGGAAGTTCCTAGGCTAGGGGTTGAATTGGAGCTGCAGCTGCCAGCCTACTCCACAGCCACACAGAATCTGAGCTGCACCCGCGAGCTACACCACAGCTCACAGCAATGTCAGATCCTTAATCCACTGAGCGATGGCTCCACTATTATTAACTCTGTGACTTTGGGCAGGTCAAGCTCTGTGGGCCTCAGTGTCCACATCTGTAAAATGGATTTATTGTGAGGATTAAATGAGATAACAAATACATAATTGCTTAGCATCGGACCCAGTCCTGAAATGGTTAATAAGCATTAAGTTATTATTATTATTGATAATTACATCAGCTCTATGGGGGAAAAAAAATCAAAGTTTTCTTTTCTCTTTTTCTTTTTATGGCCACACCTGCAGCATATGGCAGTTCCTGGGCCAGAGGTCGAAACAGACCTGCAGCCATAGCCACAGCAATGCCAGATTTGTGCTGCATTTGTGACATAACACCGAAGCTTGTGGCAACACCAGATCCTTAACCCATTGAGCAAGGCCAGGGATCGAACGCACACCCTTACAGTGACGACATTGGAAACTTAACCTCCTGAGGCACAAAGGGAACTCCAAAAAAAAAAAAAAAGTGTTAGTTGGGATTCTTTAGTTTGCTAGTTCCAAAAATTCCCCAATCTAACATAAGCAAAAAAGTCATATGTATTCTAACAAGTTAAACATGGGAAAACCAAGTACTCACTTACTAATTCTTTTAACAACCATCTGTGGAGCATTTTGGATGTGCTCAGCAATGGGTGAGCCAATGAGGATGCAGAGATGAAAGTAAGTTTCCATTTTCTAGGCACTTGAAGTCCAGTGGAACAGATCAGTAAATACATGGATAATGACCATATAAGCATATGTGTTGAGCACATGCAGCTCTGCAGACCTATGCTTTGAAAACACAGAGTTCATGAGAGACGAGCATGCAATACCCAAAGGATTACATGCTGACTCAAGCCTCGCATTCTCACTCGAAAGGAATGGAAGAGGGAAGTCAGAACACAGGAGAGATGAACGCAGGCACTGCCTCACACCCTGTTGAGTTCCTAGCCTTAGAAACTCTCTTCTCCCCAGGCTGGGATGTCATCTTTTGGACTTGAAGATAAATGCTGGCCTTGGATGGGAGCTTAAGGAGCTCTGGGAATTCCAGGCCAAGGCTTTGGAACACAGGTTCAAGTCAAGTTTGCAGTCAGGGCAGGCTTGACCCGACACCCCAGACCTGATACTCACTCTCAATGTTGAGGATCAGAACTGGGCTCTCTCTTCCTTGTACATATTTAAACACTCTGGTTTTGGCTCTGAACTCCATGCTCATGCGTGGACTCCTGTGATGGCTTAAAGACTTCACCAATGACCCCTCCCACTCCCTAGGGTTTATTTTTGTGTGTGTTTTTGGTAATAGTTCTATTGGGATATTCCACATATAGAATACAATTCATTCATTTAAAATTTACATTTTGAGGACTTTTTAGCATACCATAGTTGTTCCACCACCACCACAATCACCTTCAGAACATTCCATCACCCCCTAAAAAACCCTTTGCACCCCTTAGCTGTCATCCCAATCCTTCTATGCCCTCCAGCTTCTGGAAACCATTAATCTACTTTCTGTCATTACAGATTTGCCTCTTTTAGACATGTCACAGAAGTGCATGCTATGGACAGAATTATAGCCCCCTAAGTCCGTATGTTCTAGATATGTCACAGAAGTGCATGCTGTAGGTGGAATTATAGTCCCCTAAATCCATATGTTCTAGACATGGCACAGAAGTGCATACCATAGATGGAATTATAGTCCCCTAAACCCATATATTCTAGACATGTTACAGAAGTGCATGCTCAGACTGAATTATAGCCCCCTAAATCCATATGTTCTAGATATGTCACAGAAATGCATGCTACAGACTGAATTATAGCCCCCTAAATCCATACAGTGAAGTACTAACCCCCCACTGTGACTGTGTATTTGGAGACAGGGCCTTGAAAAAGCTAATAAGGTTAAATGAAGTCATAAGGGTGGGGACCTGATCCGACAGGACTGGTGTCCTCAGAAGAAGAGGAGGAGACACCAGATATGTGTGTGCACAGAGGAAAGGCCATGCAAGGGCACAGTGAGAAGACCGTGGTCTGCTGGCCAAGCAGAGAGGCCTCAAGAGAAACCGAACCTGCCAAAACCTTAATCTTGGACTTCTAGCCTCCAGAACCATGAGAAAATAAACTCCTGTTGCTTGAGCCACCCAATCTGTGGTATTTTGTTATGGCAGCCCCAGCAGATTAATGTCATAGATTCATCAACCTGTGACCTTTTATGTCTGGCTTCTTTCACTTAGCATAATGTTTTCAAGGTTTAATCCATGTCATAAGATATATCAGCACTTCATTCCTTTTTTGATGACAAATAATATTCCATTGTATAAATGAACCACATTTTGTTTATCCATTTTGACAGACATTTGGTTTCCACCTTTTGCTGCTATGAACCATAATGCTGCTATGAACATTAATGCACAAGTTTTTGTGGGACCATGTTTTCATTTATTTTGGGTCTACATATGTAGGAATAAAATGTATGGGTCATAGGGGAACTCTATGTATTTATAGAAGAACTGCCAAAGTCTTTTCGAAAGTGGCTATACCATTTTACATTCTCACCATCAGCGAATGAGGCTTCCAATTTCTCCATATGCTTGTCAACATTTGTTATTGTATATGTTTGTGACTACAACACTCTGAGTGGGGGTAAGGTGGCAACTCACTGTGGTTTTGTTTGTGCTTCCTTAATAACTAACAAATACTGTTGAGCATCTTTTCATGTGCTTACTGCCCATATGTACATCTTTGTTGGAGAAATGCTTATTCACATCATTTACCTATTTTTAATTAGCAGTTACTTTTTAATTTGGCTTTTATTGTTGAGTTGTAATTATTATATATATATTCTAGATACAAGTTCCTTGTGAGTCATCAGATTTGGAAAAATTGATCTCATTCTGTGTGTTATTTTTTAACCTTTTTTTTTTGGTCTTTTCAGGGCCACACCCAAGGTATATGGATGTTCCCAGGCTAGGGGTCTAATCAGAGCTGTAGCCGCTGGCCTATGCCACAGCCACAGCAACACCAGATCCGAGCTGCATCTGTGACCTAGACCACAGCTCACGGCAGGGCTGGATCCTTAATCCACTGAGTGAGGCCAGGGATTGAACCTGTGTCCTCATGGTTACTAGTCAGATTCATTTCCGCTGAGCCACAGTGGGAATTCCATATGTTTTAACTTTCTTTTTTTCTTTTTTTTTTTGTCTTTTGCCATTTGTTGGGCTGCTCTTGCAGCATATGGAGGTTCCCAGGCTAGGGGTTGAATCGGAGCTGTTGATGCCAGCCTACGCCAGAGTTACAGCAAAGCGGGATCCGAGCCCAGTCTGCAACCAACACCACAGCTCACGGCAACTCCAGATCCTTAACCCACTGAGCAAGGGCAGGGATCGAACCCACAACCTCATGGTTCCTAGTCGGATTCGTTAACCACTGCACCACGACAGGAACTCCTATTTTAACTTTCTTGATGATATTCTTTGAAGCACTACAGTTTTAATTTTGATGATGTCCAATTTATCTAATTTTTCTTTAGTTGCTTGTGCTTTTGGTGTCTTATCTAAGAAATCATTGCCAAATTTAAGGTCATGAAGATTTTTCTCATCTGTTTTCTTCTAACAGTTTCATCATTTTAGCTTTTATATTCAGATTCTAGATAATTTTTGATTTAATTTTTGTATATGGTGTGAGGTAAGGATTCAACCTTCATCTTTCCGAATGTAGATTCCCAGTTATCTCAGCATTGTTTGTGGAAAGACAATTCATTTCCTCACTGAATTGTCTTAGAAGTTTTAATAAAAATGAATTGACCATAAATTTAAAAGTTTATTTCTGGACCCTCAATTCTAATCCAATGATCTACATGTGTATCTTTATGCCAGTACCACACCGTTTTGATAATTAATAGCTTTGTAGTAGGTTTTGAAATTGAGAAGTGTGAGTCCTCTGACTTTGTTTTTATTTTTCAGAACTGTTTTGGATATTGTGGGTCCCTTGAGGTCCTCTGTGCTTTTGAAGGATCATCTCTCTCTGGTGCCTGCTGCTAGGATCTGTCTTCTGGCTGATGCATCCAAGACTGGCCTGTAAATATGCCAGGCCTACAATATGCACTGGTCCCTGTATGCCTCAGTATTATTTAGTCAGTCTTGTGTGAATAGGCTTTTTCTAGCCCCTGGAGCTAGATCTTTTTAATCCAAGTTTTTTTTCTCTCTCTCTCCCTCTCTCTTTCTCTCTCTCTCTCTTTTTTTTTTAATTTTTTTGGCCATGCCTGCAGCAATCCAAGTTCTTGATGATTACCTTGTGGAGGAGAAGATCTAATTGCAAGCCTAGCTCTGGTGGTATTTCAAATACGATTGATATGTATGGATCTGATGGTTCATTATAGAACCCTAAGAATTAATTAGCTTTGATGGACAACTTGTTAAGTGTAGCCATGCTCTGGCTGTTTTTCTAACTTATAAAAAGTAATATTGTCATATCTTAAAAAAAATGGCAAACATTAAAAAAATCAGAACTTACTTGTTAAAATTATAATGTAATTATCAGTGATCTAATGCATTTGCTGTAAAGATAGGCTCTTTTTTCTTTTTTCATAGAAAGAAGTTTTTGATCCTTTTTGGAAATAAATTCAAATTGAAAATCCCATTATTTTTTATTTCTTTTGAATCTATGGTTTCCTTAATGGTGTGAGAGGCCATTCACATTTTTGGAGGCATGAACAAGCACAATCATACTTTGGGCCTAGGAAGTTTGTTATGTTATAAGGGTGCATTCATAGGAATATATCTACCTGGATTTATTTTGAGGTTAGGCTATGACTTAACACGTAGTTTGCCTTTATTTATTTATATATTTTTGACTTTTAGGGGCTGCACCCACAGCATATGGAAGTTCCCAGGCTAGGGGTTGAGTTGGAGCCACAGCTGCCGGCCTATGCCACAGCCACAGCAACACAGGGTCTGAGATGCACCTGCAACCTACACCACAGCTCAAGGCAATACCAGATCCTTAACCCCAC
This sequence comes from Phacochoerus africanus, assembly GCF_016906955.1. Taxonomy (NCBI): domain Eukaryota; kingdom Metazoa; phylum Chordata; class Mammalia; order Artiodactyla; family Suidae; genus Phacochoerus; species Phacochoerus africanus. Next base: position 17,563,178 of record NC_062545.1, read on the forward strand.
TGAGCAAGTCCAAAGATCAAACATGCATTCTCAAGGATGCTAGTCGGGTTGGTTAATTCTGAGCCACCATGGGAACTTTTTCCTCTCTAAAAGCATACGTGCATTTCCAAATGCATCATCGTATCCTTAGCACAATTCTTAAGACTGGCTACAGATGTTGAGGTTAAATGGATGTGGCCTCCTAAGTCATTTGAATGAAGGGAGCCACACCATTCATTGAAACCTGGTCTCTGTCAATCCTGACGCTCAGATTTTCTACAGGTTGACCAGCAAGGGGCACTAAAGCATAGCATCTCTTCCCGGCTCCCTCCCAACAACATCAGAGGTTTCAGGAAGCAAGTAATTGGACATGAATCTGGGAGCCGTGTGCTCTTAGAGTCAGATCAAAACACTGGTGGCAGTCTCTTTGATATTTTTCAAGGGTATTGATATTTTTTAAATGAGAAAAATTCTGATTGGGCAAAAAGACAGCAAAACAATTCCAAATACAGAATCACTCTTTGCTTGCAAGCCATAATTCTCCTGTCTAGTCAATACGATTAGGTAAACCAGCAGAATCCTGTCATTGCTTTTCTGTGAATTACTGCATTTTTTTTTTCCACCCAGAGAACATAATGGTCCAGCCACATAACGAGTTCCTGAAAGGATGAACTACTTGATGTTTCGGTGACAAGCAATTATTACAGAGGCCTACTGGTTGGTCTTTTTTTTTTTTTTCCATTCCCCTTAAATTTTGCCTGCCTATTTATTTCCATCAGCCAGTAAAGATGACTCTTTTATTGTTTCAAATAAAGGATGCAATCTATATGCTAGGCACACATTATGAATAATTCCTTGTCATAACAAGGCATGAATGTCCTTCAGAGACTGGCACGAAGTTACTGGAGCTGTTTAGTATTTGGTAATGGGGTTTTCTTTTTAATTTTAGCTTTGATCCATACTTAATCACTGCAAGGTATTGAAACACTAAAAATGACAGCACTCAATAATTAGTTCACCAAGCTGGAAGCTAATACCCATTATTCTCTCATTCCAAATCAAAGTCGTTTCTGGAAGCTCTGTCCACTTATCAATATTCTAGAAAGGACCCATGTAAAGGTAATTAATTCAACATAAGTGTTCAATTAAAGCTCTTTGTATAATGCTTTGAGATAAATTCATTCCTTTTTCAAACTGGTTTTCTTTTAAGACGTAGGTGTTTTTGGACCTTGTTGGTAGCAGCATGTGAGAAATGAATTAAAATGGACCACATACTTCTTCACCCAGCTCTCTTCGCCTCAAATACAATCCTAAGCCTCGAATGGCTGATTACTTAAGAACCCTTAAGAAGTCTTCGCTTAATGATGGATGGTTCAGAATATGTTTTCTAATATTTTTCCCTCTAGAAATTGGAGGTTGCAGAGCAAAGATTTTTAGGGGCCGAGGCAGATATTTGAGAGTGAAATAAAAAAGAGCAAGAGAAAGAAAAGACTGTGGATTCCGTGTTCTCTGAATAGCCTCCAAGGTGTCATGTCCTGGCCACTCCAGGTGATCCTGGTGTGTCCAGGGGTCGTGCTCTTTCTGTCCCCGGGCTGTTCTTCTCTCTGATGTGGGGAGGTGGAGGAGACAGAGGTTGGATGTGACTGGATCCTAAGAGCACAGACCCTGGAGTTCTGGTTGTGTGACTTGGGGCAAGTGACTTTCTTGTTTTAGCCTCCATGCATTTTCTGTACAGTGAAGGGTCACTCATTCATTGAACACATATTTATCAAATGCCTGCTACGTGCCAGGCACCATCTGAGGATCAAATGAAAGAATCAATACGAAGTGCTTAGCGCCGTGAACACACATAGCAGCTATTATTATCTATTGAGAATCTACTGCGCTCAGACGCTTTGCCATACACTTTGGGCAATTCCTTAACCTTTGCCTACCTTGGTTTTCCTCACTTACGAGGGGAGATTCTTGTCTCATACGGCTTTTGTAAGGTTTAAATGAGGTGACCTATGTTAAGTACTGAGAACAGTGCGGTCATGTAATACGTGTTATATACAGGTTTCTATCACCACCGGTTTCTAAGTAACAGCAGAGTGGTGTTACTAACAGCATTTTCAGGATGAGTTTGCTGAGGCTCGGGGAGGTCAAGGTCACTGGCTGGTAAGCTATAGATAAGTAGTCTTACCTGCCTGGTTCCAAAACCTGCCTGTGTGTCCCTTCGGAAACTTGGTGCCTCCTAGAAGCATGGAACACCCTGCTTGTGGTCACGCAGACTGTTTACACATGAACTTGCTCATAGCTCTGAAATGGTACCTCCCTGGTTCCTCCAAGCCTCTGCTACCAGGGGCCTGTGAGTGGATGCATGTGCACGAACACACACACACACATACACACACTCTCATCCATAGTCTTGGCACTTAGCCTTCATTCTGAGCTATGCCCTCTCTCCTCACAGAAATTATACCACCAGATATGCATTTATCAGAGTTGCCATCCACTGCTCTAGAAACTACTTTTAGTTAGGTGATAAGTAAAAAAAAAAAAAAAAAAAGAAAAAAAATGCGAAAGTAGTGTTTTAATCTGTGAGTCTTCTCAAGGACAAATCTGTCTCACTGGCTTGCTCATTCATTCATTCATTCATTCAGCAAACATTCACTCTGAGCCAAGGCCTGGACCAGGTAAATTCTTTTTTTTTTTGTCTTTTGTCCTTCTAGGGCTGTACCTGTGGCATATGGAGGTTCACAAGCTAGGGGTCTAATCGAAGCTATAGCTGTCTGCCTATACCACAGCCACAGCAACACCAGATCCAAGCCGCATCTGCGACCTACACCACAGCTCATGGCAACACTGGATCCTTAACCCACTGAGCAACACCAGGGATCGAACCCACAACCTCATGGTTCCTAGTCAGATTCGTTTCCACTGCACCACAACAGGAACTCCACATTCTTAAATCTTTATTACCCACATGTGATGTTGCCTCTGTTTATAAAATATTGGATCCTAATTGTAGATCTTGTAACAATTAGTTTAAAAGGACAGAATGCAGGGGAAGACAATAGTTTTTGTTGGCTTTTCACATGCCCAGTGGTGGTCACTGACTGCCAGTAGCAGATAGTTCTATCAGCCCCTCACAGCTTAAATAAGAAGCGCATTTTCTCAACGAGTCCTTTGTATACTTCCCCTTGGGAAACACACAGCTACAAATTATAGGAAGATGCTTTCAAGCCAAATGAATCTCCTTCCGAGAATCACGAGGGAAAGTGGCTGCTTTCACAAACTCTTCTTTTTAACTTGATGAAGCTGAAAATGTTGCAAATGTTCTAAAGAGCACATTTGCTCCTTAGCAAGGTGATGACGGATTTCTGGTAAACGAAGTTCCAAGTCAAATATAGAAACTGCTTCTTTATTAAAAAAAAAAACAAGGTACAGTTTTTCCCTCCCAAGTACCTGAATCAGGAGGGAATAGATTTTTGAGGATTTGCACCCACATGGCATGCATTCTCAATTTTATGCCCCTCAAGAATCTTTATCAAGAACCTCCATATGCTGTGGGTGTGGCCCTAAAAAAACAAATAAACAAACAAAAAAAAGCTCTAAATTTTGAGAATGCATTTGCTGTGTGTTGTTCACTGAGCTTCCATTCTTTCTTCTTTTAATAATATTTGAACTATCCCCTAAGGAAATGTTTGTATTGCTCTTGATTAAGAAACAAAACCAAAGGAGTCAAAAAGCAAACAAGAAAATGCCCTTAGTGCCTTCTTCCCTGTCTCATGGGAATGAGTGCTGTGGCTATGGCTCATGGCCATCTACACTGGGCTTCATCCTTCGGGTCTCTTCTGGGGCACGTCCTAGAAGGCAGTATCAATTCCACTCAGCTCCATCATTTGGAAATATATAAAGAGAGAACAGGAATTTTAAATATTTCTGACTTGTGTTAATTGTCACTATTTAGGGGTTACCATGAAGTTTCTGCCAAGAAGTTGATCTGATTTGATTTTTTTATTTTAGGGCTTCAGGTGCAGAATATGGAATTTCCCAGTGTAGGGGTCAAATAGGAGCTGTGGCTGCTGGCCTACATCACAGCCATAGCAACGCCAGATCCAAGCCATGTCTGTGACCCACACCACAGCTCACGGCAACACCAGATCCTTAACCCACTGACTGAGGCCAGGGATCAAACCCATATCATCATGGATATTAGCTGGCTTCGTTACCACTGAGCCACAATGGGAACTCCCAAGAATTTGAAATAAGGGACTAATATTGAGAGTTAAATGGAAAACTCAACATATAATCTATTACAGATATACACAAAGATATATACACAGTGCCTTAAAAAGAGACTTGTTAAAAATGTTTGCCCATCACCATGATCAGAACAAATGCTCTTGTCCTGGCTTTCATCCTCTTGCTGCTGGAGTGTGGCACGAGTTAGGGTTTCCCAGGGACACAGGGGCCAGGATGATCAGTGTGACAGGAGGCAGGGCAGTAGCCTTTTATCAACTATTATAGAAGTATTCCCATAATTTAACAACTGGTTTGCAAAAGTGGATTTTCTAAGTGAATGGGCCCCCTCTTGCATGGGCATTTTCCAAAGAAATCTTCACTTTTATATCTAATTTTTACTCATAAAGGGGTATTGTTTCGTTAAGAGGTCCCACAAACAAGAATAAGCTTTAAGCCACCATCAGATCAGGTTTTATTTTTTTATTTTTAATTTTTATCAAAGTGTAGTTGATCTACAATGTTGTGCCAATTTCTGCTGTACCTCAAAGTGACCCAGCCATACATATATGCACATTCTTTTTCTCATATTATCTTCCGTCATGGTCTATCCCAAGAGATTGGCTATAATTCCCTGTGCTGTACAATAAGACCTCATTGTCCATCCATTCTAAATGTAATAGTTTGCATTTACTAACCCCAAACTTCCAGTCCATCCCACTCCCTCCCCCTCTACCTTACCAACCACAGGTCTGTTCTCATGTCTGTGAATCAGTTAATTCAGGTAAATAGGCTCATTTGTGCCATATTTTAGATTCCACATGATCCAAATCAGGTTTTAGACCCTCAGGATGGCCATGACTGTGCCAGATGACTCTCGACCCAGTCAACAAGGGTGAATGGCAACTATGGAAGAGGTTTGGGAGGGGCTGGCTCTGGCCCCGCCCATGTGGTGCTCAGCATCCACTGCAGTGGGTGCTCTTGTCCAAAGCTCTGACTCGTCCCATCACAGAGTCAGGTGGATCCATTTAGGAGGTGGATTCATCAGCCTGGTGTCATTATAATTTCTTATCATCTTTTGTCAAACACAATTTTTTAAATTTCATGCTTATCAAGGGACCCTGGGATTATAACTTAGCTTCTGCTGTAGCTGCCTTTGATATGCTGGCTATTGGACTTAGGGGCGTGGTCCCTTGGGCAGTTCTATTTTGTTAACGATTCTAATTACTTGGCCAAAGTGAGTCCACTTCTGAGAGACAATCCATGCTAAGGTTTCTGAGCCTATGAACTAGACTTTGGACCATGACTAATCGACTAAAATAAACATCCTGCCTCTGGGGACAAATACTCCACTGCATTGCCCTTGGCCTTCTTCCTTTACACTCAGCAGTACTTTTATTTCAGCAGAACTGTTTATTTGCCTTCCCCAACTACACTGTAAACTCCTTGAGAACAGGTTCATTTGCATTCTGAATAGTACAAATACATAACCCAGAGTAAGGACTCACCATAAATATTTGGTGAATGAGTGGATGACATAAGAAATAGTGTATTATATTCTTTTTTTAATTAATGAATTTACTGCATTTAAAGTTGTACAATGATCATCACAATTCAATTTTATAGGACTTCCATCTCATATTCCTAGCACATTCCTCCCCCCGCCCCCCAGTATTCTTTGGATATAGTAGCAATGTAAATTTTTAGCTAAATTTACAAAATCTCTTTCTTTTTAGCCAAACTTTTTTCATTACAAAGTATTCATGATGCTTTGGAGGTTGAAGATCTTCTACCTGTTTGTTTACCAGTTATATCAGATATATTACAAACTAACCATGGTTGATATAAAGTAATCGCTTCCTAAAAACATTTTCTCACTACAGTATAGTCCCTTTATTGTTTTACATCTCTCAGATCTGCAAATATTTAGGGGAATTGACAATTATTTTCTGCTTGGTATTTAAAGCTACTGATGGGAAGCTAGTTATTTTAAGAATAAACCAGTCCTTACCACCTTACACCAGCCAGAATGGCCATCATCCAAAAGTCTACAAACAAGAAGTGCTGGAGAGGGTGTGGAGAAAAAGGAACCCTAGTACACTGTTGGTGGGATTGTAAATTGGTGCAACCATTGTGGAAAGCAGTATGGAGATTCCTCAGAAAACTCAAAATAGAACTACCATTTGATTCAGCAATCCCACTCCTGGGCATCTATCCAGAGAAAACCACAACTCGCAAAGACACATGTACTCCGATGTTCATTGCAGCACTATTTGCAATAGCCAAGACATGGAAACCACCTAAATGTCCATCGACAGAGGAGTGGATCAAGAAGATGTGGTACAGATACACAATGGAATATTACTCAGACATTAAAAGGAATGAAATACCAGCATTTTTAGCAAGATGGATGGACCTAGAAATTATCATGCTAAGTGAAGTCAGCCATACAATGAGACACCAACATCCAATGCTTTCACTGACATGTGGAATCTGAAAAAAGGACAGACTGAACTTCTTTGCAGAACAGATGCTGACTCACAGACATTGAAAAACTTTTGGTCTCTGGAGGAGTCAGTTTGGGGACTGGGGGGATATGCTTGGGCTGTGGGATGGAAATCCTGTGAAACTGGATTGTTATGATCATTATACAACTACAGATGTGATAAATTCATTTGAGTAAAAAAAAAAAAAGAATAAACCAGTCCTAGGATGAATTCCTTCATTGAAGAATGTACAAAATAACCCATGTGAATGGTATTGATGCCATTACACATTATTTTCAACACACAGAAAAATCAACTGTTGGTGTTAAAATGCGCGCACGCGCGCGCGCACACACACACACGTTATCCCATTACATTAAAGTGTTGTGGTGGAAATCGAGGAAAAGAAAACAGTTCTGGTGGAAAGAGCTCTTTTAAAAAGAAAAACAGGAGTTCTCGTCGTGGCGCAGTGGTTAATGAATCCGACTAGGAACCATGGGGTTGTGGGTTCGGTCCCTGCCCTTGCTCAGTGGGTTAAGGATCTGGTGTTGCCGTGAGCTGTGGTGTAAGTTGCAGACACGGCTCGGATCCCGCATTGCTGGGGCTCTGGCGTAGGCCGGTGGCTACAGCTCCGATTCGACCTCTAGCCTGGGAACCTCCATATGCCACAGCAGCGGCCCAAGAAATAGCAAAAAAGACAAAAAAAAAAAAAAAAGAAAACCCAAAACATTCAGAGGCAAAAGAATGAACTGAATGATAATGAGAGAAATAAAAATGGAAAGACTTCTACTTATCCATATCTAGGCTTTCATGTTCAATTTTGTTTCTGAGTCTACTGTCTGTCAGCCCTCAAGGATATGGGTAATCTAAGAAAGAAAAAGAGAGGGAAAGAGGGAGAGAGAGAGAAGGAAGAATAAAGGATGGGGTGAGTGTGTGTGTGTGTGTGTGTGTGTGTGTGTGTATTTGGGACAAGTAGATGCTCCACAGCTTAATTCTTGTTTTTCTCAAACTTGAAAACCAAACCAAACTAGAATTCTCCCTTCATCTATCACTAGCATATCTTCTGAAAAAAATCCTTCAGTTACTTATGAACTATATATTGCTGGCTCTGTAACCTGCCTTAATAAAGAACCCCAGTAGAGACAACCTACAATGCATTTCCTATGGGGCAATGAATTACTCTAAGTGAACAATTAATATTTCCAAATCAGTTGTTGCTTCTATCAGATTGACATTTTGTGCTGCTCAGAGGGGAAACTGGAAACTTTCTAGGCTCAAGCAGACATCATCTGGTCTTCATCTTTGTAACACTTTTCAATCGTAGCATGATGATCAACAGTACCCTTGCTCTAATAGAAAGAACGGAGTTTATTAGCCGCATCCACAACTTAATTACAGGCAACCTGGTAGCGTCCTGGCTTCCTTGATAGAAAGAAGCAATCATTTGGGAATTGTGCTTGTATTGAAAAAGAGAGAAGTTAAGGTTGTTTGTTTTCATAAGCAGAGAGGAAGTTATCAACCCTGGATTCTAAAATTCTAAGCCTCAAGAGCTTTTAATATTTCATCTTTAAGGCATCAAGCAGCTGTTTCTCTTGGGAGGGCTCCTGGAAGCCAGTTGAGTTGAACATGGGGAAATGGAATGTGGGCTTGAAAAAGGCCTGCTGAGATCCAGCTTGTAATCACACTCACACAGACGCACGCACACACACACGCATGCACCTGTGTCCCAGGCCCCCAAACCCGCGAGTAGCTCAACTTAAATTCTTCTTTTCTTACAACCAGGCAAAGCAAGAATCCGTCATACCCTCTGTCAAGTGGCGCGGCCTTCCTCAGGGCCCACGCTTGAAGGAGCCCTGTGGCCAGAAGCACAGCTGTGATCCAGCTGCCTTTGAAAGAGCAGCCACCAGAGACACAACCCCTGAAGAAGTGACAGCAACAGAAGAGCAGCAGCTCCTTCTTCAAACTGCCACGTGAATGCATCAAGCATCCTCCCTGTTACGAAAACCAGAGGCCTCTAAGTGTGCGCCTTAAAAGTTGTCCTACCAGCCCATCGCCTCCTGGTAGAGCTGAATATGGTTCCTTTGCCAGAACACTGGCCCCCTCACTGAGTGTGTTACCTCTGATACGATCATGATAGCCACTATGATAATAAAACAACTTCCTGCCCTTGGGTGGGTTCTTCCAGCAGTTTCTGGCTGGGGGGCTCTGAGGTGGTGGTCTTGGTGAAGATCACGGGAAAGGCCCTGGGACTAAAGCTGGGCTGTCCTGAAGGGTAGGGAGATATTTTCCGGATCAAATGTGCGGAGGAAATGTGGGCCTGAGGACAGGAAACTAGAATTTAGTAGGTGATTCCATCTGGTCTTCCAGGAGTCTAAGCCTCCTTTGCCCGCAGGGTGGGGAGGAACCATGACCTTGCTACAAGGCTGCAGGGCCAGAGCTGGGAAGGGAGCTGGGTGAGCAAGCGCCATCACGAAGGCATGGAATTCAGCTGTGTGTTGTTCTGTTTCTTTTGTAGCAAGACTCTCTTTAAATGCTCCAGCCCAGTCTCAAGAGTGTTTTGAAAAAGTCGAGGAACGGTCTCGGGTCAGCAGTTGAGAGTAGAGTTAGAGGGAGGCCGCGTCCCCAAGGCTGGGGTAGTGGCCACAGGAAGGCCTCCAAATCTTAGCCCAGTCAGTCCACTGGCCTCCCATGTGGCTAAGCGGTGGGCTTCTCCTGCATCATTTCCTTCCTTCTTTTTCCTTTCTTTTCTTTCTTTCCTTCTTCCTTCCTTTCTTCTTTCTGTCTTTCTTGCTTGCTGCTTTTTGCTTTTGATGGATGAATATGGAAGTTCCCATGCTAGGGGTCAAACAGGAGCCACAGCTCCCAGCCTACATCACAGCCACAGCAATGATGGATCCAAGCTGCGTCTGTGACCTACACCACAGCTCTTGGAAAAGCCGGATCCTTTAGCCCACTGAGTGAGGCCAGGGATTGAACCGGCATCCCCGTGGACACTAGTTGGGTTTGTTTCTGCTGAGCCACAACGGGAACTCCCCCTGTATCATTTCTCATCATTCATTTCCATAGCCTTCCTGGTAACCAACACATTGACAAGCTCAGCAATGGCTATCATGATGGTTCAGAGAGCTTAAAGTTAAAATCTAGCTTTAAAGCAGGATTTCAAGTTCCCCCCATCACATCCAAGTCTCCTGTATGATCTGCCAGCGGAAACATCCTGTTTTCAGGAGGTGGCCAACATATGGGATTTATAGCATCAGTAAGAGTAAAAATAGCACATATTGGGTGCCAACAGGGCAGAGACCACAGGTTTGTCCAGCAGATAGTCACCACCCATGGTCCTTGAGGAAGAAGCTGTTACCTTCTCTGGTGTCAGGCTAATCTACACAGAAAGAAATAGTCTTATTTATTTATTTATTTATTTATTTTTTAGGATCACATCCATGGCATATGGAAGTTCCCAGGCTAGGGGCCCAATTGGTGTTGCAGCTGCTGGCCTACACAAAGCAACGCCAGATCCTTAACCCATTGACTGGGGCCAAGGGATTGAACCCTTGTCCTCATGGATACTAGTTGGGTTCATAACCCTGAGCCACAACATGAACTCCTCCCCCCAAAAAAAAATTCTTAAAAAGACTGTGTCTAGCTGTAGATGAACCAATGGCATATGGGATCTCGAGGCACTGACAGTTTATTTCACTAAGAAAAGAGATCAAAATAAATTATAGGATGCATTTTTTTTTTTTTTTTTTTAGTGGCAGCTGCCCCTTTTCAGAAAAATACTAATTGGATAGGGGGATCTTTCCTGAACCTCTAAATTGTCTTGTTAGAGTCAACATCAGGGTGTGAGGGACAAGGAAAGAGGACTTGGGATGGATGCAAACACGCACTTTCCTTGGCCTTGAGAAATGAGATTGAACGCTGGCAACTGGAGTCTTTGTTTTAGGGGAGAGTTTCTGAAATCACTGGGGCATGAAAGTGTTCTCAGGCTCATTCCAAGCTACCAAAATGCAGGGTCCAAAGACACTCAGAGTCTCATAAAGTGTCTTGCCAAGAAAAAAATGGAACTTTGCCTTCTTGGCTTCCAAAAAGAGGGTTTCCATCCAGGTTCCCACTGGAATGGAGAAGTCATTCACATATTTTCCCACCCTTCTGGTCGCTCTGAATCACAACGACTTTATTTTAGTTTGTTATTTACAAAAGGAACATCTCTGGTCCCTTCAAATTAGGCCAAAGATGAGTCGTCAGGTAAAAAAAAAAAGGTTAATAAAATAGCAGGATATAATATTGCATGCCTACAATTATGGAAGAATAACTATGCACTGAAAAAATACTGGCAGTAAATATCACACAAAAAAGTTCAGGGTGGTTGTGTAATGGAATTAAATAAGCATGTTTTCTATAATGAAGGTGATTTAGTGGATAAACGGATAAAATGTACCCTTCCCCACTCTTATTTAAAAATAAATCCATGAAGAACAGTTTCCAACTATCACTTGTCACTACTAACCAAGGCCTCACCATACATAGTAAAAGCCTAGATGACTATAGTTAATCCTGAATAGAACTACATTCCATATTTAGAAACAACTAAGGGACCAAGAAATTAACAAAAGCCACTCTTGATTGTTTTATTAACTCTATGAAAGTTTAAGTCATAAGTAACATATGATGGAATAACCCACAGATGTGGTTCTCGTGGTAGTCATTTTTGACCCAACTCTCATTTCGTAAAAATAATCCCCAACATCTATTGAATGCTTTTAGTGTCAATTACTGGGCTGATTAATATAAATGTGTTATCTCCTTGAGTCCTTACAACAATCCTATAAAGTAGATACTGCAAATAATGCCATGTACAAATGAGAAGGTGGAGGCTTGAAGAAGTAAAGCCAACTGCCCAAGGTCACAGAGCTAACAAATGGCGGGGGGGGGGGGGGGGGGGATTTGAACTCTGATCCTGTGACTCTAGAACCTACACTCTGCACCATGAAGCTTTACTGCTTTGGGAAGCTGTACGATATTGCAGCTTATTCCTTCTCTGATAGCCAGCTGGTGTTCAAGATTGTCTGTCTAAGAATGGTCAAGTAAATATAGACAACAGGAGTTCTGTCGTGGAAACAAATCCAACTAGGAACCATGAGGTTGCGGGTTCGATCCCTGCCCTCACTCAGTGTGTTAAGGATCCAGCATTGCTGTGAGCTGTGGTGTAGGTCACAGATGCGGCTCGGATCCTGCGTTGCTGTGGCTCTGGTGTAGGCTGGCAGCAACAGCTCCGATTAGACCCCTAGCCTGGGAACCTCTATGTGCCACAGGTGTGGCCCTAAAAAGACAAAAAAAAAATACAGACAACAGAATAGAGTCTCTGGAAATTAATAAAACACAAATAGAAATGTTCACGATCTAATGCTGCCATTCAATCTATGCAGAAGGACGGACATGTCAACAAATTGCATCAGAACCACTGACTAGCGATTTGAAGAAAGGGAGGAATGAATCACTACTTCAGCCTTCACACCACAATTAACTTCATTTGGACTCGCATGTGTATGGGCTTTATTGAGGTATAAGTGATAAACCAAACAACCTGGACAAATCTACGATTTGTGTGATGGATTTGGCCATACACACACACCTGTGAAACCATCACCATGGTAAAAGCAAGAACCATACTCATACCCTCCAAAACAAATTTCTCTGTTTAAACATTTATAAGAGAATATAAATATGCATCCTGAGACTTTACAACAGGCATATTCCGATGACTGTCTTAGATACAGTTCAAGGTGTCCATAAATCTCAAGTTTTAAAAGCAGGAGGAGATGCCATTTGCTTAGCAGTTTTCATCTCAAAGCTCGTCTTTTAGGAAGATTCTGGAGGTGTAATGGCATAATGTGTGACTTTAGCACTTTGTGTATGTGTGTGCGCTCGCGTGCACTCAGAAGCATTTGGACAGTTAGGGGCCATCATGTGGATTTAATCACCTCTTCGGCTACATTCAAAGACTTGTAGCTGAAGTCTGACAACTAGTTAACAACGTGGCCAGAATGAGGACACGAGTCTCAATTCCCATTTCCAGACTCTTCCAAATGTTTTTTTCATCATAAGTCCAACAACAGATAGAAGCAATCTTTAATAGGGCCGCGGAATTTCACTGATTATCTATGGTGTTAGTTCCAGTGGATATTTTTCCCCTATGATGGGCTGTAAGTATTTTACAGATTTTTTTTCTAGAGTTTGCCAAAAATAGGTCTGTGGAGACCATGACATATTTTGTTTGTGAGAGAGGAAGAGAGATAAAAACATTACTTAAAAAAAAAGAGGATGACTCTGCAGGCAAAAATAATGATATGGGAAATTCAGTCCCATGCCTAGACATCTGAAGCTGATAACTTCTCTTGACCCCGGTGCAAAAAAGAAGCTATTTTTTCTTTGATGGGAAGCACAAAATCATTGGCTAACGCTTTTTCTCTTCCTCTGAAGAAGATCTCTTCTCCCCCTTCATGTAGATCAGGTGACACAAATCCCATGTGGGACTGAAATTAAAAATGTCTTTCTCTTAATCCTGTTGGAAAGGCTTCCGCCCCAAGTTGGAGAGCACCCTGAGCTGGCCTGGCCGCGGAGGCCTGACACAGAGTCATGCCTGTGGTATGAGGGGGCCGTTCCCCACCAGCAGCCTCGGGTGTGGGAAACTATTCCTTCAACTCAGGGAAGGCAGCCCAAACTCTGAAAATTTGATCTCATTCTTTTGCCAAAGAGCCAGCTACAGGATTCTGGGATCCATCACTATTATTGTAACTGTAGGGGGGGGGGAGAATGACTTAATTGTAAAACAATGACCTCACCCTCACAGCCAAGGTCAAATCATTTCTAAAGAAAGCTGCCTTCTTCGTTCCTGCCAACTTGCAAATGAAACAAATTACATCGGGACACGATTATATTCATTAGCGATTATTCCATGAAAACAGTGAGGATTTGAATGTACCCTACGCTTAACCCAGGCAACTAACGTGCCCTGCAAGCCTCAGGCCAAGTGGAGATGGACCCTGTGTTAGGAGAACGTTTGCCCCAGACTGTGGGCCAATGCGTGTGTGCCTCTTCCTCAGGGAGATGCTGGTTCAGGGGAGAACAAGACACCAAGGCACCAAAATGCTCCTCATTTCAGACACAGGAATTTGTGAGCTGAGCAACTTTGAATGATCTTTCTCTGATTTAATTCTGTCTTTCTATGGGAAAGAATGACATATGGGACAAGCCGGCTCTCTCATTGTCACATGTCAATGTCCCGGGAGACTGTCCTGACGGAAGTTCTGCAAGGCCTCCTGATGGCTAAATAATTTGGGGGTGTTTGTGTCCCCTAAAATAAATGATAACATAACAGCATGTGGTCCTTCTGATAGGAAGATAATCCTGACGCATTCTCACCGTTACACCCAGCCTCCCACGTGGGTCATGCCTGAGAGGTCAAGTGTGAGGTCGGCTGGAGGTCAGGTCACTCCCTTTTAGGAGGGAGACAGGAGAATGAATAAAGGAGAAGAGAGATGAAAGAAGCACTATTGCAGAATGACAACATCTCCTAAAGTCATTATTTTATTATTTTATTTTATTTAAATTTTCTTTTTGGCTGCCCCATGATATATGGAGTTTCCGGGGCCAGGGATCAGATCTGAGCCACAGTTAAGACCTAAGCCACAGCTGCAGCAATGCTGGATCCTTAACCCACGGTGCCGGGCCTGGGTTTGAACCTGCATCCCAGCGCTCCCAAGATATGGCTTGTCCCTTTGTGCCCCAGCAGGAACTCCCTAAAATCTTTTTTATTAACCATTTTTGAGCTGATCTCTACTGACAGATTGATGAGCAAGGTGTCACTTTGACCGAGGAAAGAACTGAAATGGAAAAGAACAAAGATTGTGGCATAATGACTTGGTTGGAGATGGATTAGCAAGTCAGAGCAGGACTTGGAGAGGCGTTGGAATTGCCCCTCTCAAATCATGGGAGGAAGCTCAGAATCTGGAAAGGAAGAAGATGAAGAAGCTTCCCTTCCATAGTGGTCCAGCTGGTTGGACTTCTTTCAGATACTTCCCCTGAGTCACCGGGGAGCATGTGGGAGGGTCAGGGCTAAACCAGCAAATCTCCCTCTGGGGAAACAGCCCAAGGCCACGTCACAGTGCGAATGGGTCGGGATTATCTTCTCATCAGAAAGACTGCGTGTTGTTATGTTATCATTTCTTTCAGGGAAGGCCAACATCCCCAAATTATTTAGCCATCAGGAGGCCCTACAGAATCACAGTGTTCCCCTTAGACCAAGGTACTTTCACAGTCAAACAAATGCACTTGGAATCAGTGAGCAAAAACGTCTTATCTCACATAAATTGCAAAGCAGCTCAAAGTAGGATGCAGTGGTAGAACTTCAGAAATTCTGATATTCCCGGCTGAGCCAAACATCTGGCTCGACAAACTTACAGACCCGTAAAGTGCTTGGTACATTGCGGGACACAGTCAATGTCTGTTTCCACCTGACCTTGACCGGGCTAACTTGGTTAGCGAATGACATTTCCCCGGGTAATTTTTTGGAGCTATTATTGAACTGATCCACGTGGGTTTTCCCCAACTAACCTGATATGGAAATTAAGTCGGTAGGAGAGAAATGTATATGAGTGATAAGAGTGAAGTGGATGTATTAAATAAATAGTGATTGAGGATCCTGCGTGGCTGTGGCGTAGACTGGCAGTTGCAGCTCCAGTTTGACCGCCCGCCCCCAGCCCGGGAACCTCCATATGCCACGGGTGCAGCCCTAAAAAGCAAAACAAACAAACAAAAAAACCCCAAAAATACCCCCACAAACCAAAAACCAACAAACCCCTCAAAAAAACAAAACAACAAAACAAACCCAAACCCAAAACCAAAACAAAATATTGATTGAGAAGCTGCTGTGTCCAGGTAATTTCTAGGCCCAGAAATACAGTAGTGAGCAAAACTCATAAAAATTCCTTCTTTCACATTTATAATTTGATGTGTGTGTATGCAAATGTGTATGTGTGTGAGCATGTGTGACTGAGATGGGGGTGGGAAAGACAGGCCGATATCCGTGGAAAATTGTGTGTCATAGATCAGGCCGTGAGCGCTACCGAGGGAAACCAGGAAAAGGATAGGAAGTTTTGCAGTGAGCCGTGATGGATGTCATTCAAAGAAAGTGATCCAGGAAAGCTCAGTGCAGAGGCGACATGTGAGCAAAGACTGGGAGAAAGAGTGGCAGTCTCTAAGGCCACGGGGGGAAGAACTTTTCTGGCTCTGAGTGTAGAGGGTCTGAGTAGGGTCGGCACGATGCCCATGCCGGGGTGTGTCCTTCTCCAGGTTCTAGATCCGTGGGGTCCACTGGAATCTTGTCCTGCACAGTAAGAAATGTGGCAGACTTGTCATGAGGCCGGAGTATTCTGGAAAGAGCAAGGAAGCCAGAGAGAGAGCAGGGCAATCAGCAAATAGAGGGCCATGTATTTTTCAGGCTCTTTTTGACCAACTCTATGAGGACGCTAGTTGACTATACAGGGATTTTTTTTTTCTTCATTTTTTGAAGTTTTACTGACTTACAGTTGATTTACAATGTTGTGATGATTTCTGCTGCACTACAGAGTGATTCAGTTACACGTACACACATATCCATTCTTTTCCCATATAGATTATATGCACGCTGTGGCTCATGGAATGACTGACTATACGGAGCATTTCTTTTATTTTCTTTTTTTTGGGTGGTGTAGGTGGTGCCATGAGCCCACACCACAGCCACAGCAATGCCGGATTGCCGACCCACTCAGCGAGGCCAGGGATCAAACCCGAATCCTCACAGTTACTAGTTGGATTTGTTTCTGCTATGCCACGATGGGAACTTTCTGAAGATCATTTTTTTAAAAAATTACTGATTTTTTCATTTTTAAAGTTTTATTGAAATAGACTTGGTTTACGATGTTGTGCCATTTTCTGCTGTACAGCAAAGTGACCTAGTCATACATATATATATATATATATTTATATGTCCCTTTCCTATATTATTTTACATCAAAATCTATCCTAATAGGCTGGATATAGTTCCCTGTGCTGTACAGCAGGACCTCGTTGTTTATCCATTCTATTGATTGATTTATTTAGTCTTTTCTAGGGCCGCACCCACAGCATATGGAGGTTCCCAGGCTAGGGGTCGAATCGGAGCTGTAGCCTCCGGCCTACACCACAACCACAGCAACTCGGGATCCGAGCCGCATCTGTGACTTTACACCCACAGCTCACAGCAATGCCGGATCCTTAACCAACTGAGTGAGGCCAGGAATCAAACCCACAACCTCGTGGTTCCTAGTCGGATTCATTAACCACAGAGCCATGACGGGAACTCCCTGTTTATCCATTCTAATTGTAATAGTTTGCACCTACTAACCCCAAACTCTCAGTCCATCCCATTCTCTCCCCACTCCCCCTTGGCAACAAGAAGTCTGTTCTCCATGCCTATGCATCTATACAGGGCACTTTTTTTTTTTAAATTAAAAACATTTTTTATTATAGTTGATTTACAATATTCTGTCAATTTCTGCTGTACAGCAGAGTGTATCCAGGGTATTTTTAAGCAGCCCATTGCTCATGACTACTGATACCGCAAATCCTGAAAAGGGCTGGGCTGTGCCTCGGCCACATGGGGTTGATAGTTCACAAGTGAGTTCCACGAGGGAGACAGAAGTGACATGTCTGTTTGCATGGTGGCTTTTCAATTCTCCAGCTTCCTGCTGAACTTGGGAAGGAAAACTGCCATCAGAACCTGACACCAGTTATAATGTGTTTGCTCTTTATTTGGAATATTCAATTCTGCTCTGGAGGACAATAAAACAAGTGGAATGATGAAATTCATAAGAAACCTTAGGCATAGACAGTAAATAAGCTAGTTCCTTATGAGGTAGAGGCCAAACTCATAGCATGCACTAAGTTTAGGTGGAAAGTAATCTAGGATATGCTAAGACATACCGAAGATAAACAGAATAATGGATTATGTGATGCAACAAACGAGAATGTCACCTCTAGATAGAAATGGATGGAAATGTCAACCATAAGCCTTGGTTGTGCTATCTCGGGGCTTACAGCTACGCCATCCCTATGTTATTAGCCACTTGTCAGTGACCCTCAATATGGTCCCATTCTGGCCCCACAAGAGTGGTCCTAAGAAAGATGCAGACACCATCTATGGCTGTTCAGCACTCTCACTGGCAACCTACAGATTGTGGCCAGGGGTCCTTGTCCCTGCATCTCTCCAATAGAGCAAATGTGTGTCACTGGCCCAGGGGGCCTTCTGACTATGGGCTCCCTTGCTCAAAGCTCAACTCGGGTCCAATAACCACTCAGTGTGGAGAAGAGACAGGACATACGGATCTTCACAATCCAGGATTCAGGTAGGGGTGCTGCCATCTGCTTCCACCTCATCCTCATGAATTCACCCCATCTCTTGCCTTCCTCTGTGTGTGTGTGTCTTTTTCCCCATGGCCACCACCCTTGGCTTATGGAAGTTCCCAGGCCAGGGTCCCAGCCGAAGCTGAGACCTATTGCAGCTGCAGCAATGCCAGGTCCTTTAACCCACTGCACCAGGCTGGTGCAACCCGAGCCTCTGCAGGGACCTGAGCCTTTACAGTCAGATTCTTAACCCACTGTACCACAGCAGGAACTCCATTCTCTGTGCATTTGAAGTCAATTGTGTAAACTATGTGATTCCAGCATTTTAATTCCATTTTATACCCTACTCCTCCCTGAACTTTGAAATAGGTTGGGATAATTTCCCACCCACACTGCATCTTCATCTGCTTCCCACACCCTTACTACAGAAGTGTGAAGTTCAAGGTGCTATGAAGTTGTTCACAGTATTAGGTTATTATTTCTCGAATCCTGACACAGAATGAGTGAACAAGGGCCTTTAGCAAGGGAGGGTCAAGGCTTTGACTCATGAGATTTCTCTTACCATTTGCATCTATTATTTACTGATTATAATTGCTAGAAACATGTTTGTACTGGTCCCTTTGACATCAGGAGTTGTGGGTTTGACTCATCATAACATGAGAGGCAACCATAGTGCTGGAACTGTCATTACAGCCTGGAAACTGCTGAGTTAGTGTACAGCTTAGACATCTAAAACCAAGCACAAATGGCTCTTTTTAAAGTATACAGTTTCTAATCCATTTAACATGTTCTGTGGGAAATAATCCTGCCAAGAAACAATAGTATTAGTTACCTTTTTATAACTGAGTAGGTCAAAAAGGACAATAAGAAGTTAGAGGAACAGAAACTATCTTTTTGATTAGAGAGGTTTTCTTTTTCTGATTTTGTCTTTTCTTTCAATGAGTTGATTACACCTGACCAGATTAAGCATATGATTATATAAGGTCAGCAATCAGGGTCTGTTCATTTACCTGCAACCCCTCCCCTGTCCCCCTGCCACCTACCAATTAATCGCCTTTTAAAATTTTTGTTCGTGTAGAGTTGAGTTTCGTGATTAAAATTGACACATGATTAGGACACAAGTGGCCCTGAGGTGTGGCCCATCATTTAGAAGTCTGAGTTGTATGGTGGCACCACTGAGTGAGGAGGACAAGAATCCATGCGTCATCAGGAACGGATTCTCCAAAATGAATTCTATTCAACTCTGTCTTGGGCAAAAAATAGCCCATGGACTCATCAAGGTGAATTTTAGAGCATATCTGAGATATTTTCAAAGAACTTGAGAATCAGGATTTTCAGGCCCGGCAAGGTTTCCTTACTTGGCCTTAGCTCTGACTTCACCTCCATTTCCTTCTTGTCCTTATCTCCCCACCCCAAGTTAATTTCGGTCAAGCACAGACATTCCCAGAGTGAGGTCAAGGGTCACGCCAGGCCTTAGCTGCCTCCAGAAACTTTACTGGCAGAAGTCAAATATGGATATTCAGTATAAACATACACACATATTCAGATATTTAAATTCAAACTTACAAACCATTTGAATCGATTAAAAATTCTGCGAAGTTTGCTAGTTTTGGGGTTAGGCAGTTTCAGAGGGACCACAATGCAAGAGGCACCTTTCAGTAGAAACAAGGAATATTTGTTGAATTTGGTTTTGCTTTAAAACAAAATTTAGGCCCTTTTGATGAACTTACGTGGTTCTCATTTTACAGCAAACATGATTATGCAATTCTCTTCTGTGTGTGAATCTGATCAATGGAGGGGCGTTTAGGGGATTTATTTATTTATTTATTTATTTTGTCTTTTTGTTGTTGTTGTTGCTATTTCTTGGGCCGCTCCCGCGGCATATGGAGGTTCCCAGGCTAGGGGTTGAATCGGAGCCGTAGCCACCGGCCTAAGCCAGAGCCATAGCAACGCGGGATCCGAGCCGCGTCTGCAACCTACACCACAGCTCACGGCAACGCCGGATCGTTAACCCACTGAGCAAGGGCAGGGACCGAACCCGCAACCTCATGGTTCTTAGTCGGATTCGTTAACCACTGCGCCACGATGGGAACTCCCGTTTAGGGGATTTAAATCAATGTGTAATTGGTTGCTTACCATCAGTTCTTTCTCCTGTCTGTAAGTGCCATGAGGGTAAGAATGGATTCCTGTTCCTCTTTGTATCATTAATAGTTGGCACACAGAACATACACGGTACATATTTTTAAAAGATATGGATGGATATTTGACGAAGGGAAGAATAAAAGGCAGGAAATAGAAGGAACAATGGTGGGAGTGGGTTGGGTGGGGGCTCCAGCCTGTATGAAAGTTCCCCGTCTCTCCCTGGCAGATCAGAGGGAAGGCAGCCTGCCTCTGCAGCGTGGCACCTTAGAGCACCAAGAAGAGCTTGGACTTTGGTATCAGACAGACAGACAGACAGTCTTTGCTCTGCTAATTAACTACCCTGAGTCTCAGTTTCATCTATCAAATGCAGAGAATACCACCTGCACTAGAGCTTTGTTATAAATACCAAATCACGTATTCTCCATAAAAGCTCTTATGTTGGTGCCAGGCTCAGGGACCTGAATTAGGAGACATTAACTAAATGCTAGTTTTCCAAGGGCACTGACTTCAGGAAATTTGAGGCATACTTGTCTGTAAGCTCTGGGTGATGCATAGTAGGGCTTCTGAAGGATGAAAAACTAAATGCCAAGTTCGCCCATTTTCCTTGTCTATAGTCTGTGGCTCAGAGGTTTGTTTTTTTTTTTTTTTTTGGCTGAACCTGTGGCATATGGAAATTCCTGCGCTAGGGGCTGAATCAGAGCTATAGCTGCCAGCCACAGCCACAGCCACAGCCACAGCAATGCGGGATATGAGCCACATCTGTGACCTACACCACAGCTCATGGCAACTCAGATCCCCAGCCTGAATGAGGCCAGGGATCGAACCCACATCCTCATGGATACTAGTCGGATTCATTTCTGTTGCGCCACAGTGGAACTCCCTCAACCCCACATTTTAGTTATCTTCTGCAAGTTGGATGCTTTCCTTTGTACTTTTAAAAATAATTCTTATGTTCAAGTTTAACATACCCTTCACTCACTGAAGAATCTCAAACTCGTGTCTCCTCTCCAGTCTCCTCTTTGTTAATTTTACTTCCGTTCCCTTGAACTCCAGGCTCACAGCCTCTGCGTGAGCTATCTTTGACTCATCTAGAAGAGTGGTCACATCATGGCCTCTTGGGTCAGTGGCCTTGAACTGAAACCTGAACAGGGACACTTACGTGCCCTTGAATGGATGAGCTTGCTGTCTATGTCCAACAAGACCTGATTTTCCTACTAATTTCTTCCTTTTTATTAATAAGTGCCTCTCCTCCCCACCAGTTATTAAAGCTTGAAACCTCAAACTCATCCTTGGCAGCATATAAATTCAATAGCTCTTGTTCTTCTTCCTTTAGGAGATCACTCATTTTCATTTATCTTCCTATATACGCCACCACGACTCATATCCAGATCATAAAGGTTAAGAGCTGGACTCTGGTGTCAGAGAGAACTTGCTTTGAGTGAACACTATGTCACTTTTTAACTATGTGCTGTTGGACAAGTTACAAAACTTCCCTCAGCTTCTTTCCTCACCTAACAAAAGGGATAATAATTGTAACTGTCTCATACAGTTGGGGGGATTAATTGAGATAATGCCCAATGACAGTACCTAGTTTTTCATTGCCATCCATATGCACATATCATAGAATTGTATTATCTTCTATCCAATGCTGGGATTTCCTCTACAACATTATTCATATATAGGGCATCTGGCCTTGGCTTAAATCTTTTCAGGGATGGGTGAATCAGTGTGTGGGACCTATTTTTGACTAAGTTAAGTTGTTATAAGGTTCATCCTTATATTGAACTGAGGTTCCCCTCACATCATTTTCACCATCTGGAGTAACAAAGAATTTCACTGGAATCATTTTCCACATTACAACATCCTTTTAAGTCAGTCATCTCTCATGCTCTACTTTTATATTCCATCTTGCAAATTTAAACAGCACAACTTGTTGAAGTTTTTCTTCAATTGACCTCTGATCCACTCGGCTTCATCAATTATCTTTCTTAAAATATGCTGTCTTAAGCTGATCATGAAAATGCAGTGGACCCAGAATAGGCAAAACAATCTTTTTTAAAAAAGAAATAGTTGGAGGAGTCACATTCACCAATTCTGAAACTTAGTACAAAGCTACAATGATCAAGAGAGTGTGGTACTGGCATAAGAATAGACATATATAGATTCCATGAAATAGAATTGAAAGAGAGTGCAGAAATAAATCCTAACATGTATAGTCAATTGACTTTTGACAGGGGTGCCAAGATAATTAAATGAAGGTAGAAAGTAATTTCAACAAATAATCTAGGACAAGTGGAGAGCCACATGCAAAAGAAATTGGTCTCCTTCTTCACACAGGTTAACTCCATGTGGACTATGGACATAAATCTAAGAGCTAAAAGTATAAAATTCCTAGAAGAAAACATAGAGGTAAATCCATACGGTCTTGGTTTAGGCATTGGTTTCTTAGATATAACACCACAAGCAACAACTACCACAACCCCCAAATAAATTAGACTTAATAAAATTAAGAACTTTTGTGCTGCAAACAATGCCAACAAGAAAGTGAAATGACAACCCACTGAATGGAAGAAAATATTTGCCCATCATGCATCTGATATGAGACTTGTGTGTTCAGAAAACTCTTAAAAACTTAATAATAAAAAGATAACAATTAAAAGTGGGCAAAAGATCCAAGTAGACATTTCTCTAAAGAAGACACACAGGGGGACAATGAGCACATGTAAAAAATGCACATCGTTTGTCATTAGGGAAATGCAGATAAAAACCACAAAGGATACCACTTTCAATTGCTATAATAAAAAAGACAACAAAAACAAGTGTTGACCAGATTTGGGGAGACCAAAAACCTCACACAGTGCAAGTGGGAAAGTAAAATGGTGCAGCAACTTTGGAAAATTATTTGATAGTTCTTCCAAATGTTGAACACAGATTTACCATATGACCTCACAATCCCATTCCTAGGTATATACCCAAGAGAAACAAGACATATCTTTGCACAAAAACTTAAACATGATCATTATTCAGAAGAGCTAAAAGGTGAAAACAACACAATGTCCATCAAATGACAAATGGATAAACTAAGGGTGGGAGATCCACATAGTAGGATGTTATTCAACAATAAAAAGAATGAAATACTGAAACGTGGTACGAAATACTGATACATGGTACAAAATGAGTGAACCTCCAAACTTTGTTCTAAGTGGAAGAATCCGGTCACAGAAGACCATGTATTGTGTAATTCCATTTTTATAGAATCTCCAGAATAGACAAATCTATAGAGATGGAAAGTAGATTAGTGTTTCCTTAGGACTGTGGGAATGGTGTTGGTGTTTGGGGGGAATAGAGAATGACTGCTAATGGTTACAATGTCTCTTTTAGGAGTGAAGAAAGTGTTCTAACATTGAACGTGGTGAGGGCTACACAACTTTGTGAATACACACACACACACACATATACAAAAACCACTGAGTTATATGCTTTCAATGAGTGGATTATAAAGCAGTTTAAAAAATGTGTGTACAAGGAATTCCCACTGTGGCATTGTGGGTTAAGAATCTGACTGCAGTGGCTCAGGTCACTGCAGAGGCATGGGTTTGACCCCTGGCCTGGGGCAGCAGGATAAAGGATCCAGTGTTGCCACAGCTGTGGCATAGGTCACAGCTGAGGCTCGGATTCAATCCCTGGCCTAGGAACTTCCACATGCCGCGGGTGTGGCCATAAAAAAAATGTGGGTACAAATTTAGCACAAAACTCTGCTGTAATCTGACCAATATTTGTTCATTGGGATTCTTTGTTATTTTTGAGGCTCTACTTTATTTATGCATTTACAGAACTATATTTTAATTGTATTTGTTTGTCTCTGTCATTAGCAGTATGTCTCTAAGGACAGGAATCATTTTTATTGTTAGACTTCCATATTGTTATATAATATGTTTTCATTAAACACGTTTAATGAAAACATGTTTATTGAAGGGATAAATTTCAGGCTAAATGACATTTACTTTAGGCCAAATTTTTACATGTAATTAGCTAATCCTCCTCAAGTCTCTTTTTATGTGGACTGTTGTTAAGCCAGAGCAATTCCATCGTGTGCTTGGCCTATATATATTTATATATATAAATTTGGGCAGTATATATTTACCAAATAAGTTTAAAGCTCTTTGCTTTAATGAAGAGCTTTATACTCATTTGGTAAATTTTTTTTTTAGATACTATCAATCATTCTAGCCAGTTAAGACCTTTTTTTTTTTTTTTTGCTCCTTAGGGCCACACCTGTGGCATATGGAAGTTCCCAGGCTAGGGGTCGAATTAGAGCTACAGCTGCTGGCCTACACCACAGCCACAGCAACACAGGATCCGAGCTGCATCTGTGACCTATACCACAGCTCATGGCAACGCCGGACCCTTAACCCACTGAACAAGGCCAGGGACGGAACCTGCAACCTCACGGTTCCTAGTTGGATTCGTTTCTGCTGTGCCACCACGGAAACTCCGGTTAAGACTTTCTTGGGTCTTTTCTCTTTTAGCTAGTGTAGTCTCTCTTTCTACCTGCTTTATATTACAAACAAATCTGAATAAGCACATTTATTATTAAAGACTGATAAGGCTTTCTCCTAGATGTTGACAAACACACTGAACAGTGCAGAGCTGAGGTCAAAGACTGGTGGAATGCCAAAACTACCTGAAGACAGACTTAGTAAATGGCTCTAGCTGACTCTACTATGATCTAGTCCAGTGGCTGGAGTTTCCTTGGTGCCTTTCTACCCATCTCCCTAAATCCATCTGACAAGCTCAGATTCAGTGCCATCTCTTTCCTGAACCATGTTCTGATCATTGCAGCAGCAGTCTCTCTCCTTCTATTTAATTTCCTGTAATATTCTGTTTGTACTACTGTGGAGACATTGATCTCATACTACCTTGAATTATGATCATTCATGTATGTGTCTCAGTATCTGTTCTAAACCATAAGAAACTTAAAAAGAGGAACTGTGGGAGTTCCCACTATGGCACAGTGGGTTAAGAATCCAACTGCAGCTCTTCAGGTCATTGCAGAGGCATGGGTTCAATCCCTAGTCTGGCACAGTAGCTTCCAAAGATCTGGTGTTGCCATAGCTGCTATATAGGTAACAGCTGGGGCTCAGATTCAATCCCTAGCCCAGGAACCTCCATATGCCATGGGTATGGCCATTAAAAAAAAATAAACATTCAGTGTGATTTCTTTGATGATTTTGCCTCAGAATTTAGGTGTGCTTCATAGAGAAATAAAATATTCAGTGCTGTTAAAATTACTATTAAATCTCATACCCTCAGGGGCTATATATCTGAAAAACTGTGACAAATACTTAAAATAAATTGAAATCGTCCATATCAAAAACCCTGCTAGAATAGATACCTCTCCCCAGTCTTCTTCAATTATTCATGGCAAAAATTTGCAAAAGCATCACAAATTGTGTGTTTAAAGTTTAGAGAATGAATCATCTTAGAGTTTTCAAACCAGTCTTACTAGCTTGAAGTTAATGTTTCTTGCAACTGCATTTCCTTGTTTTGATTCCATCTGTCTTGGTCCAATGCTTGGTAACTGCTCTGCCTTTTTATGTTGCTTTGATGCTTCCAGGTGTGTTTTTGTAGCTGTGTTCCTCCATCCCTCCATATGATTGACTGTAGCCCAGTCATACCTCTTCTCTCTGCACCGTGTCACAGAATCACCTTATTGAAAGGATGGACAATAACTGTTTTTGGTATTTTTCCATTTCAGGGGATGAACACACTGAATGTGTGTATAGAAATGTAGAGGGCTTTACATTTGGTTTGCAATATAAAGATATGTGATTTCTAAATCGTGATTTCCACACTGTGGCTGGAAAGGGATTACAATCTCCTCCTTGTGATTTTCATCATTTACTCAACAAATATTTCCTCCTGAGTGTTCACCATGTGCTAATTAATTGCACTGTTCTAGATGTTGAAGATACAGGGAGTCCGCCCTCTCAATGAACTTACATTCCAACGGGGGAGAGAGATGGAAAATAACTTGGTACATAAATTTTGTTGTTGTTGTTGTTCTTTGGGGTCCCATCTGCGGCATATGGAAGGTTACAGGCGAGGGCTCGCATTGGAGCTGCAGCTTCTGGCCTACACCACAGCTCATGGCCATGCAGGATCCGAGCCATGTCTTTGACATACACCACAACTCACGTGTAATACTGGATCCTTAACCCACTGAGCAAGCCCAGGAATTGAACCTGAGTCCTCGTGGATACTAGTCAGGTTTGTTTCCACTGAGCCACGATGAGAACTCTTGTACATAAAATCTTTTCTGACAGGTATTAAGAAAATAACTAAAGTCTAAGTTGCTCATTTTCAAGGCTAGAATCCCTCGGACCATAGTGAACATTTCTGAACTAAAAATTCACACTTTATAATTCTACACTTACGCTAATATATGTTCAGTACTGCTATTTCTCAACAGCTGGCTGCCACCTCAGATCACTGCCCACCCCAAACTTCCCTACTCAGTAATCCAACATTTTGTTGGAGTCACATTGTTCCCATGGGATTTAGAGGTTAATCTGAGTCCTTTATACCAATCAGGGTAATCTTATTCTCTTTGATTGTGATTGTTTTAGGCAGAGGGATGGAACTCTGCTAATGAAAACCAGAAGTCTGACACAAGGCTTTTGTTTGTTTGTTTGTTTTTTGTGTTTTAGGGCTGTACCCATGGCATATTGAAATTCCCAGGCTAGAGGTCGAATCACAGATGTAGCTGCCGGCCTACACCACAGCCATAGCGATGCGGATCCTAGCATCATCTGCAACCTACACCACAGCTCATGGCAACGCCGGATCCCTGACTCACTGAGCAAGGCCAGAGATCGAACCCACATCCTCATGGATATTAGTCAGATTCGTTTCTGCTGTGCCACAAAGGGAACTCCGACACAGGCTTTTGAGAAAGATTTCCTGGCTTGTAAAAGAAGACGACTTAGGAAAAAAAATGGTCTTCTCCACCCCTGGAAACCTGGTGATGTTCTGGTTAGTCTCGCACCTGTGACATCATCTTGCAACTCCAAAGAAGCCAGCTCAGGTATGCAGCCTATGTGCCAAGAAGTCACAGGAGAAAAAGAGAAAGAAATGATTTTTTTTTCTTTTTTTTTTTTTTTACAGTCGCATCTGCGGCATATGGACGTTCCTGGGCTAGGGGTTGAATTGGAACTACAGCTGCCTGCCTAAACTATAGCCACGGCAACACGGGTTTGAGCCACATCTTCGACCTATGGCCATAGCTGTGGCAACCCCAGATCCTGAACCGACTGAGCCAGGCCAGGGATCAAACCCACATCTTCATGGGGACTCTGTTGGGTTCTTCACCTGCTGAGCCACAATGGGAACTCCAGAAATGATCTTGTTGACGACAGAGTTGAGCCATGAAACTGCCCAACCCTGGAGGCACCCCATTTTGAGTCCTCTTGTTCTGTGAGATAAATGCCTTTTCTGTTTCCAGCAGCCTAGAGCATTTTCACAGATAAAAGTAGATACAAATGCACATACATAGTGAGCAGTCTGGCTGACTGATTAAATGTATATGTAGGAATAAATTATCTCCCCCCTCCATTCATGATTGTCATATTTATTTTTACCTCAGGCAAAAGGAACAGTAGAATTAGAAAATTTCAGGATTGAAAATAAATATCTGAATTTGCTACAATTAAAAAAAATGAATTCAATACGTAGTGGTATTACAGTAAAATAAAAGATTTGCCTACAAATTTGTTAACTGCTGAGGACATAGTATGACATCAAATAAACCAATTTTTCTTTAAGTTCTTTAAGGAAAAAAAAAAAACCATGGTGAGTCCAATCTTTCATCTTATCACTGGAATAAATAGAGAATAGTCATTGCAATCAATTGCCTGTTTGTTCCCCTAGAAGCTCTCCCACAAGCATATATTATGTATGGAGATGAGAGGGGAAACTGGGTTCCTTTTCATACTGTCTTTTCTTCTAAACTACAGTTTCTCCATTGGGTTTACTTCTAAATAAAATGAAAGCAAAAATGCTAAACTACTGCTGTCAGAAAACAGCTTTCTCTAAAAATGAAATGCCAATTGTCTTGCAAATATTTTCTCTTTCTCATTTGCAAAGTTCTACTGGTCACTTTGATGTAGTCAAAGCTTCTGAATATTTATAAAGATTTGTTATTTATTTATTTTTTTTGAGAAAGACAAGAAAGGCAGTAACAACCTTATTGGGTTGTTATTTAGCAACTCAACCTTTATTTGACTTTTTTGGGGGGCTTTTCTAGGGCCAGGCTAGGGGTCCAATTGGAGCTGTAGCCACCAGCCTATACCACAGCCACAGCAACGCAGGATCCGAGCTTCGACTGTGGCCTACACCACAGCTCACGGCAACGCTGGATCCTTAACCCACTGAACGAGGCCAGGGATCGAACTCACAACCTCGTGGATCCTAGTCGGGTTTGTTAACCACATAGCCACAACGGGAACTCTGCAACCTTTATTTGAAAGGATAGATGGAAAGGAATTATATGTCTAAAAAACCCTCAATAGATAGTCTTTATAAAGTTACTTTTGTCAGTGTAGCTATCTATAACCTTTGGCATATTGCAATTTAGAAAACAGTTATAACTAGTATCTGAGGCATGGGGGGTGGAGGGAGTAGATGGAAGAGGGTTGAAAATAGCCACTCGTGCCTAACACAATCACAGGTCTTCTTTCCACCCGTAACTGGTGACACGTCTTATGGGGATCATCTCCCAGTTCATTCTCTGTCTTTCCGACCTGCAACAAGCAACCCTAACCCCCATAACATGTATTTCTTCCTGCTAGCTTCCATTAACCACCAACCATCAGCAGCCCTTGGGAAGATGAAAAACACACCCCTTCCTTCCATCTGTCTGCAGGAAAAGGGAAGCTGTGGAGGAACTATGGGTCATCTAGGCACATGCCCAGCTTTTTAAAAGGAATCAATTTCAGGAGTTCCCTTCATGGCTCAGCAGTCCACGAACTCAGCAAGCATCTATGAGGACTTGCGACTTCGATCCCTGGCCCCGCTCAGTGGGTTAAGGATCCAGGGCTGTCGTGAGCTGTGGTGTAGGCTGCAGGCTCGGATCCCATGTTGCTGTGGCTATGGTGTAGGCCGGCAGCTGTAGCTCCAAGTCCACCCCTAGCCTGGGAACCTCCATATGCTATGGGTTTGGCCCTAAAAAGCAAAAAAAAAAAAAAAAAATTATCAATTTCAGGATCCTCAACTTCCATCTATATCAATATCAATATATCTATATTTTTCTATATATTGAAGATGATTTAATTGAGCGGGAGCTTGGTTCATTATTGTTTAGAAAAGATTTTAGTAAAATTTTCCTATTGGTTTAGAAAGAAGAAAAGCATACCTATCACTATCATCTATCCTAATTCTTACGACAGTGCACTGCCCGGGAGGCCGATATTTTCTGGAGAGCTCAACAAAGACATAAATGGAAACAATGATTCAAGGAAGACCCTTTTACTGATTTATCGAGGCAACGTAAGCACACGGGGGCTTGCTATCCTTCCCCATCTCACACCCAATGCTATAAAAGCCCGGTGCTGGTAAAGTGAAATCCTAGATCGTGCAGAGACGGATGATGTCAACTCCCCACAGCCAAAGCAGTGTAGATTATTGAAGCTCAACATTTTAAAAGCAGCTGGAGTATTTGTTGTTGTCTAACAAAAATGCTGGTGATATATTTGATAAATCCACTCATCAACATTTTATGCAATTTTTTTTAGATTTGTCCTGCTTCATTCGATAAGCTAAGTAAAGTCTGTGTTTTCAAATCAAATCGTGAGATAACTGTTTGCAATTATAGTCAAGCCTCATCTTATCTCATATATATATATCAATTTTATATATTCTTTTTTTTTTTTTGGCCATGCCTGTGGCACGCAGAAACTCCCAAGCCAGGCAACGAATCCATGCCACAGCAGCAACCTGAGCCACAGCAGTGATAATGCCATATTCTTAACCTGCTGAGCCACCAGGGAATGCCTTATTTTATATTTTCTACCTCCTAATAACAAAAATAACCTTACTTAAAGTTCTAATACAATTTTGGCTATCCATCTTCAACTGTGTGAGCTGCAGGAACAAACTCTTTTTTTTTTTTTTTTTTTTTAGGAGGCAGAGAAGCAAAATGGTTTACAGGCTAGTAGCTGATGGATTGGATGATCTTCATGCTATGGTTGCTTCTTTTTCTCACCAGCAAAACCCCCTTTGTTTGAACTCAACTCTAGCTCATGCGTGACAAGGACCAGAACTGCCTCTTTCCAGACAAAGAGGCGCCTTTTTTCCCCCCAGCATAGTCAGAAATGCTAAATTTTTATTTACACAGTACTTTGACATTGAAAGCACTGTTCCAAGAACTTTATAAATATTAACTTGTATAAGCCTGTTTACAGTGCTAAGGGAGTCGCTATTATGCCTTCATTTCATATTTGGGGAAACTGAGACAGCTTAGTCAGTAGCAAAACTGGCATTCTAATCAAGTCCGCCCACTCTCAGTCTCGGCTTTTTTGTGTGTGAACTATTTTTTTATTTTTAAATTTTGCTATAGTCGATTTACCATGTTCTGTCAAGTTCTGCAGTACAAAAAAGTGACACAGTTTTTTATATATACATATATATTATATGTGTATGTTCTTTTTTTCATATTATATTCTATCATATCCTGTCACAAGAGACTGGACATAGTTCTCTGTGCTGTACAGCAGGACCTCATTGCTTATCTAATCTAAATGTAATGGTTTGCATCTATTAACCCCAGACCCCCAGTCCATCCCACTCCCTCCCCCACCCCCTTGGCAACCACAAGTCTGTTCTCTAAGTCCATGAGTCTGTTTCTGTTCTGTGGATAGGTTCATTGGTGCCATATTTTAGATTCCACATGTAAGTGATATCATATGGTATTTGTCTTTCTCTTTCTGACTTTACTTAGTAGTATAAGAATCTCTAGTTCTATCCATGTTGCTGCAAATGGCATTATTTTGTTCTTTGTTTACCGTCTCAGTATCTACTTTTAACCACTGTGCTACAGTTGCCTCTCCAGAATCATTTTCCTTTTTTTTTTTTTTTCTGTCTTTTTAGGGCTGCACCTGTGGCATATGGAGGTTCCCAGGCTAGGGGTTGAATTTGAGCTGAAACTGCCGGCCTACACCCTAGCCACAGCAATGTTGGATCCAAGCCACATCCCCGACCTACATCACAGCTCATGGCAACGCCGGATCCTTAACCCACTGAGTGAGGCTAGGGATCGAACCCACATCCCCATGGATGCTAGTCTGGTTTGTTAACCCCTGAGCCACGACAGAAACTCCCTCCAGAAACATTTTCAGTTCCTGGCTCTTCTTAGGAAGTTCTCAGGGTCATCCCCATCTTGTGGAGGCCACACCCATATTTCTACTGTTTGAAGATGGAAACACTTAATAACATGCAGTAACCTTTCATCTGAGAATCAGTTTCCATGCAAAGTGTTATTATCCTCATTATATAGATAAAGAAAGGAGGAACAAAGGATCAGTTAAGTGTAAATGAGACCAAATTGAAAATAGAAGCCCCTCGCCCTGTGATCTAATCAGAAGTTTGCATTCCTAGGAGTTGCTGAGGCAACCGATTTTAAGAGAGAGAGAATGAATGTCATTTTAGGGAAAATAAGGAGGAAAAACCTGAAATGCAAAACTCTGTGCCTGCAATGATCCCATTTATAAGGTAATGGAAGCAAAATGATTTCATAAATGCATTAGACATCTCCCGTGTGGAGGATAATGGGGTATCAGGTCCACAGTCATTATTACCGTAATGCCGTGGGTGTTAGCTCCATAAACCAGGTGCAGATCTTTCAAGAAGTCAGAGGCTGATGCAGCTGCACTTGGTCCAAGGTCTTGGGGGCACTTGGGGCTGAGGGATGTGAGGGCCCTGGGTGGCTCTTCCTGAGGGCGTGGCCTCATTTTTCTTTCCAGCTGAGGAGCCTGAAGTGAGACAAGTCACACAGGGCTCTGTGCTGGCACGTCCCCTACCTAAAGAATCCCCTGATTCATTGGTCTGATTCTCAGGGTTTTTTTTTTTTTTTGCCTTTTCTAGGGCCGCTCCTGCGGCATATGGAGGTTCCCAGGCTAGGGGTCGAATCGGGACTGCAGCTGCTGTCCTACACCAGAGCCACAGCAACACGGGATCCGAGCCGTGTCTGCAACCTACACGACAGCTCACGGCAACGCCGGATCCTTAATCCACTGAGTGAGGCCAGGAATCGAACCCGCAACCTCATGGTTCCTCGTCGGATTCGTGAACCACTGCGCCACGACGGGAACTCCTGATTCTCAGTTTTTAATGTAGGTGAGATGAAAATTTATGGAATAGTTTCATGTTGCACGGCTATTAAAAACAGCGATATTGATTGTGTCTGGGAGGGAGAAATCCTAATCATTGATTAATCTGCACAAATTCACTATCCCTAAGCTGCCTAACTGTCCCTTTAGCCTGAGAACCCCTTTGATACTCTGGCCCAGTGATGCAGAGGAGGAAAACAAAGTCCAGGTGGCCCCCCAAATAAGTACAATCACAGGTTGGGAAGGGGAGAAAAAAAACCTCAACTTGCTTTGAATTTAAGAAGAGAGAAAATAAAATTTTAAAAAGGGAAAAGATTCCTATTTTTCAGTTCATTTTGTTGGTGGTGTAAAGAAAGAGGAAGGTATTCATTTCCTTTCGTGCCTCAACGGTTAACAAACCTGACCAGGATCCATGAGGATGCGGGTTCAATCCCTGGCCTTGCTCAGTGGGTTAGGGATCCCACTGTGGTTGTGGCATAGGCTAGCCGCTACAGCTCTGATTTGACCCCTAGCCTGGAAACTTCCACATGCTGAGGGCGCTGCCCTAAAAAGCAAAAAAAAAAAAAAAAAAGAAAGAGAGGAAAAAAGGAAGGTGTAAAGAAAGAGGCTGGGAACATGGGATAAAGACAGAAGTAAGGAGGCCTGATGGAGAGGGTGAGTAGGGGCTGGGCTTAGAGACCAGTGGGCAGAGGAGACTGGAACATGGAGAGAAAGATGGAGGGAAAAGCTCAGCCATTGCTAAGTGTTTTAATGGACTTGAACTTCTGTCACTTCCTCCTGTTCACCACTGTTATCACTGCCCTTTGAAATTCTAATTAGCCAATTAATCACTGTTCTCCACTCACCAAAGGGAAAATTATGCTCCTGGTGGTATAGGCGAGGCAATATCACGCCATGTCTAGATGAACTCACATAAAACTCATCTTAAAGGCTAAAGTTTCCCTCCTGCCTTCTGTAGCCACAGTAAATTCTAGGGGATCCAGGTCATTTTCAAAACAAAGTGTTCCTATAAAATTTTGACCTAAAAATCAGACTTTTAATAGGTACTCTAAAGCCTTTAAATAAAGAGCACTTCTCTCTAGAGATGGCATTTTTAGTTTGACTCTGTTCCTTTCAAATCTATTCACCTACTTGTATACAGCTATGCAAAAGATATTTGTGCAAATAAGGGACATAAATTCAGTACTAAGCAAGCTCTGTTGAAGCTTTGTCATGTTAATACCAGCCACAAATGAAAGTAAAATTTTATTTTTAGTTTTAACCTCATAAATTGCCCCAAAGCGATTTTTTATTTCCAGCTGATTTATTTGAAGAAAATAGGCTCAGATTTATTGGGTCTGTTAATAAAAAAAAAATTAAATGACCTCCTGTCGTTTTGCTGCTATTTATTGATCTCTTTCAAATTTAGTAAGCAATTCAATCTGCAGTAAGGCGTGTTGAATGAAATGGATTGTGAATGTAAAAATGGAATGAACATTTAGAAAGCATTTTCAAGTCCCAGAAAGTAGCTCTAATAAATGGGAATAAATTAAATTCGCATCACTGGAGAAAAAAAGATGGATTTTGTTTTAATGGTGAGCTACAGAGAAATACTTTATTGGATATAGGATCTATCAGACATTTTTAAGAAGCCAGCTCAGAGGATGGATTGCTGTAGCTCTGATGAGTGAAAGGTCCATCATAATCTGTCTTGGAACCTTACCTTCTGAGACTTTGAAAAATCTCACACACCATTAGGGTACCTCAGTCCTGTTTTCCCCATCCAGCCATTGAAACTGCTATGACCTATGACCCCCACTGCTACTAGTAATGGTGATGATGATGATGATCACGTGACTTCAAAAGGGGAAGAATTATAGGGTGCTTTCCCTGAGTTAGATCACGTGACCTCCATGTTGCCAAATCCACATGTAGGTTTTAGTACCTTTCCCATTTCACCATTGTTATGGCTGCCACTACTGATCATCCCTCTCTTCTTGAAACACCTTTGGTTCCCCCAATACCAAGCCCCGTTCTGTACAATTTCTTTGCAAACTTCTGTCTTCTAGGTCTTCCTTTGGGATTCCTTTGACCCAGCCCAAGTGTTAATCTGCCCCTGTAAGTTAAGTCTTAAGACTGAGGCATCCCAGGGCTCTGCCCCAGATCTTTCCTTAGTTTATCCTTCTTCTAGGCAACCTCCTTCATATCCTTAGCATCAACCAACCCCTATATGTTGATTTTTCTCTTTCTCTTGCTCACGATTCATTCCTCACCTCAAACGCAATATGATTGAACTGGAACTCAGTATTTTCCCCCTAAATATGTTTCTACCTCTGTATTCCCCAGTGATACCATGATCGACCCAACCCTCAATGGGAATCCTCACCATATGTACACAATACAGGAACTGTTGTCTGAATTCTTCTGTCGATGGCACATATCTAGAACCATTCTAGATGCTTAGGAGGGAAGGTAATACACTATATTACACAATAGACATCAGAGCTTGATTCTCGCCAGGAATCTGGGCTGAGAAAGGTTGCATCTACTCTGAAACCCAGCAGTCACCAGAGACTGCTCCATCTCTTTCATCCCTGCCATGCAGTTGTCCTCTGTACCCAATTTTCCTCTCTGACTACACCAGGGGTAGGTGGGTGGGGGAGGCTTATGTGTGGATTTTCTGACTAAAGCTGTCCACTTCTTACTTTCCTGATAAGAATCCCTTTTCTCTTGTATATAGTAAGCTTCATCCTGAATGAAATCCATGCCTCCAGCTTTGCCCTCTCTAGCCTCTTTTCCCACTCTGTTCCAAGTCATTTCTAAGAGGCAAATCTGATCTTATGCTTCTGCTCAAACCCTTCAATGACTCCTCTTGGCTTTCAGATTAAAGTTTAAACTGTTTAGCATGACCAAATGTATTGTGGGCCCTGTCTATGTCTCCACATTTCCTTCTATCCCCACCTCCCCAAACCCAAGCCATAGTCAAAACCAACTCTCCCCAGGTAAAAATTAGGTTCCTCCCATGGCTTCTACAGGCCCTGCACAATTCATACTCCATTGCAATCATTCACCCCTTTAACAGAAATGTACACAGTGCCACCTATATGCACCAGGGAGGCAGTTGTGGGCAAAACAAAGTCTTCATTCTCATGGAATTGAGTTCTACATGGAGAAACAGACTGTACAGGAGTGAACAAATTAAGAAAATAAAGTAGAATAATGGAGTAATAAGGGACTTGGAGGTGATTTCATTATGGAAGTTGAGGTAGGTCTCTCTGGGAAGGTAATACTTAAACTGAAAAATAAGCAATGAGAAAAAGAGGCCATGTGAAGATCTTGGGGAAGAAGGTTCCTAGTAGAGATGACAGCAAGTTCAAAGGCCCTGAGGTTGGAACAAGGTATTTTGAGAGATGGAGAGAAGCCAGGGCAGCCTTGAGAAGTCACTGAAGTAGCAGTTGAGCAGGAGAGATTCAGGAGAGTCAGCTGAGGCCAGGTTAGGGGGTTGGATTTTATTTTAATTGCAGTGGAAAGTCATTCGAGGGTTTAAAGCAGGGCAGAAAGATCTAATGGCAGCTGGTAGGGAATGGACTATAAGCAGGCCAGAGCAGAGATATAATCTGGATTCAAAGTCATGGTGCCTTTACCTGAGGTTTTAGCAAGGAAGATTGCAGGATGTGTCATAGTTGGAATACAATTTGGATGCAAAGCCCATAGACGATACTGATGGATTGTGCATGGTGTTACTTCTGCGACAGTTTTTCTAGCCTGTAAGCTCTTGGGGGAAAGGATTGTTTCTTCACATCTGTATTTTTGGCTCCCAGCATGGTGCCTGGCACTTAGTGGGTCACTAAGACTGGTTTGTGAATGAAGCAAGCTAAGGGGAAATTACATTGCAGCTGGGGAGGTCAGTGCAGGCTTTACAGTAAAGGCAAGAATGGACCTGTAACTGAAAAATGGGTAAAATTTCAACTGGCAGAAATGGAAATAGAGGAAATATGAGCCCCTAACATTTCTGGATCTTGGGACCGGAATAAAAATGGCACCCACATACTTCTTGACTTAATATTTTTTTAAAGTCTTAAGTCAAATGAACAAACTGTTAAATAAAATGTGCTCTACCTAAAGTTATAAATGAAGTTACCATACTGTGAAATAATATATGCTCTATCCTTTCACCTTGATAAATACACTTTATAATCACCAGGTTCTGGAACTTAGCAGTGGAACGGGAGAGCCAGCCCCTGGCCCCTGGATGAGGTATGGCCCCTCCCCTTCCCATGCCAAGTTTGTCATGTGCACACATGCAAAGACCCCATCTGCAGGTCTAAGCTCGATGCCCACCCTTGCCCAGGGGGTGAAAAGCTGCCATCGGGCCATGGGAACATGGGTCGCGGGTATCCAGAGCATGGACTATATGGCAGGCCTTGGATTAAGGGTGGGAGCATCCCGTTGGCCCTGCCAACGTTTCACCCCACAAGGAAAGTAAGGCCAGAGCAAGGTCCCCTAGGGTGTGAGGCTGGAGTAAAGGCCCTTTGGACCCAGATCTGAGCGTGGTGCTGGCCGAGCGGGTCACAGGGAGAATCATGAGGTAGATGAAGGGAACAGGGAAAGACCAGTTTGTTTGGAGCGGATAATTCATGCAGCTGAGTAGGGATCAGATCTTAGGTGGATAAGAATTTGTGGATAAAGAACTTTGAACGTGTGGGCAGCACAGGGCTCTGGACTCAAGTAGAGGAAGACACCATCAGACATTTGTGTGCAGGGCGGATGAGGACACAGGAGAGGGAATGAGACGAGCAGAGTGATTTTACTGCAAAGTTCAGAGTATGAAGTAATGAGAACTGAAAGCAGAGAGAAAGGAGTTCATGTAAGAACTAAGGAGAAGAGACAACTAATTAGACGGAGGGGGTGACGGAGATGGAGAAACTGGGCCAAAGATGGTTTTGCAAGATGAAGTGTGGCTGACTGTGTTACTCCTAGTGCTCGGGATCGAATATTTGTGCCCCCTCCAAATTCATACTTTGGATCCCTAATGGGGGGGTATTTGGCCTTTGGGAAACAATTAAGTCATAGGTTGGGGCCCCTATGAGTGGATTAGCGTCCTGAAAAGGAAGACAGCTAGCCCTCTCTCTTTCTCTGTTATGTGAGGATACAATGAAAAGACAGCTATTAGCAAGCTAGGACCTGCCTTGATCTTGGACTTCCCGGCCTCAGAACTGTGAGTAATAAATGTCTATGGCTTAAGCCACCTTATCTATGGTATTTTGTTACAGCAGCCCGAGCTGGCTAAGACACCTTGTGTAAGGCTTTTCCCCTTCTGAGATGTCAGCACCTGAGTGGGTGTGCTTGGAGCACCGCTCCTGGAGCCAGCACCAAGCCTGTCCTCTCAGGACCCCTATGAACCCGCTTTTCTTTCAAGGTGTCTTTGAGTAAGCCCCCTCCCCACCTCAGCATGCCTATCCACTGACAGGCTGAGCATAGGAATGCCATTTCAGCTGTGAGTTTTTTTTTTTTTTTTTTTTTTTTACACAGCTGCTCTTGAGGCATATGGAGGTTCCCAGGCTAGGATACGAATCAGAGCTGCAGGCTGCAGGTACCGGCCTAGGCCACGGCTCACGGCGACGCCGGATCCTTAAACCACTGAGCAAGGCCAGGGATTGAACCTACGTTTTCATGGAGATAGTGTTGCGTCCTTAATCCACTGAGCCACAAGGGGAGCTCCACAGATCTGAGTTCTAAGTTATGTTTTTTGGGGTTAGGAGGAGGATGTTTTAGAGGTTATAAAAATGTAGGATTCTTTTAGGAAAGGATAAACAAGTCAGTCCCAAGGCAGGCACCTGGGTCATGGTCAGATAAGGTTAAATGTCACAGAGAAGCTGCAGAGATGACAGGGCAGTGCGGATTCTAAAGAACATGGGTTTGGAGTTCCCCTGTGGTTCAGTGGGTTAAGGACCTGATGCTGTCTCAGTGTGGATGTGGGTTCAGATCCCTGGCCTTGCTCAGTGGGTTAAGGATCCGGCGTTGCCACAAGCTGCAGCCTAGGTCGCAGGTGTGGCTCAGATCTGGCGTTGCTATGGCTCAGGTGTAGGCTGGCAGCTGCAGCTCCAATTTGACCCCTAGGCTGGGAACTTTCTTATGATGCCGCGGGTGCAGCCCTAAAAAGAAAAACAAAACAAAACAACCCCCCCCCCCCAAAAAGTACCTGGGTTTGAGTCTGTCTCTTACCAGCTACATGACCTAGGAATGTCTGGCCTGGAACGTCGACCAAAGTACCATAGCATGAGTGTTTTCTGTCCTGACGTGGGTGCTGGGATGGGGAGGGAAGCTCTCCATCCAGGGTGCCAGCCCCAGCCCCGGCCCTCCTCCTGCTACCCCAAAGAGGCAAGGATAAAGGCCAGGGAGCTTTGGTTCCAAAAGTTAGATGCATTAGGGTCGCTGTGTTGTGATAGAACCAACAAATTAAAGGGATTACTTGCAAAAGAAACCTGTGCCCTCTGACAGAAAAAGAACCATTTTTATATATTGGAACATAAAGTAACTTTTGGCAAAGACCTCAATATTTTTAGTTGTGATTTTTCTTCGTGTGGGCTTCTTATTGTGACCATCTGTGGTGACGTGCTAACTAGTTGTTTGTCACTAGTTCTTTTCTCCTTGTCCTCTTCCCACCGCTGCTTGGCAGCTGAGTTTGTTTTTCATTTCAATCAGTGGCACACACGATTTCAAGCAGATGTTTTCAAAAGTGCTTGACTTTTAAGCCAAGTGTGCAGTGCTTTCTCGATGGTGCCACTGCCCTTGACCCTGAGTCTGGTTTGCAAATGAGAGGGCGGGTATGTTATTCGGCCTGGATGGACCTCCCCTCCAGCCCTGAGGGTCCGTCAGCATTGTGGATGTGGCCACACTGTTTTGGGGTGAGACACAGGCCCAGCACAGACTGCAGGGCTGCGTAGCACATGCTTTCGATTAGGACCACCTGCATTTTTTTTTTTTTTTTTTGTCTTTAGGGCCGCACCCGAGGCATATGGAGGTTCCCAGGCTAGGGGTCTAGCTGGAGCTATAGCTGCTGGCCTACACCAGAGCCAAAGCAACGCCAGATCCAAGCCATGTCTGTGACCTACATCACAGCCCATGGCAACGCCGGATCCTTAACCCACTGAGCAAGGTCGGGGATCGAACCTGCGTCCTCATGGATATTAGATTCTTTTCTGCTGAGCCACGACAGGAACTCCCCACCTGCTTTGAACCCTGCCTCCACCACGTGCTGGCTGTGTGACCTCAGACAATGCTCACAGTTTTCTTGCCTATAAAATGTGGGTAAGAATGGACCAGCCCCTTATAGGCTGTGAGGATGGCCAGCGCTAAGGTGTGTAAACCATGTTAGTTCAATGACTGACAGGGAGTAAGCGCATCCCAGAAGAGTGGTATTTTTTTCTTTTTTAAAAAATTTTTAATTAAAGTTGATTTACGATGTTCTGTCAATTTCTGCTATACAGCAAAGTGACTCAGTTACACGTATATATACATTCTTTTTCTCACATTATCCTCTATGATGCTCCATCACGAGTGATTAGATACAGTTCCCTGTGAGTGGTGGTGTTTCCATCTAGATATTCAAAACCCTGACAACAGATCTATGGGGGGTAGGTGGCTATGAATATTATCACTGTGCTGTGGATAAAAAAGCTGAGGCGCGGAGTGGTTAAAGAACTGGTGCAAGGTGGCACAGCCAGGAAGTGGCAGGGCAGTCTGGCTCCAGGGCTCTTGGGGGTTGTGTTGTAGGGCTCAGAGGGGCTGGGTGGTACATGACAGGCAACACACACCCCGTTTCAGGCCCTAGGGGTTCACACTCCACAGCACAGGATCTCACTTGACTCCCTAACCTAACTCCCCTGCTATGTGCTGGGGGATGCGGAGGAGATGAGGGGAAGCCGAGGGTCACGTGAGGTCAGGGCAGACACGCTAATCAGAGAGGCTGATCTCCAGGGCTGGTTCCCTAGCCTCTTTCTCTGCACGCTGCTGGCCACTGCCCTGGACCCTTCAGAGCTGGACAGACCTGAGTGGTCATCTCCATCCATGTTCCCAGGCTGCCAGCCAGCTTCCAGGAGGCTCATGAGTCGGAGCCCACGTGCCCTGACTCTAGGCCATTGTTTTATGGTTTTGTTCATGGTATGATAATAACAGCATCTAGTTGCCACTGTAAGTAATTCGATATACTTCATGTTTTCTTTTCCTCTGGCCACAAGTCTTAAAATAATAAAAATTTCTAAAATGAATAAATATTAAAAACCTAATTTGCACAAGCACGAGGAAGTCCAGAAGGCCAAGCAAGTAAACAAGAAATCTGGGCACTTTTCTTCAGAAAAGAAAAGTAATAGGGGGAAAAAAAAGCAAGGTAAAAAGAGCTAAAAGTGGAAAGGAATTCTGCAAAATTCCTTCATGTTACTCATATTCTGGAAAATTATTGGCCACAGTTGCCTATTAGAAGGCATTGCTGGTATTATATTTATTATTGCTGTTACTATACTTCTGCCAGGAAAAAGGTTTTTGTTTTTTTCCAGGAATTAGGTTTTTTTTTTTTTTTGCTAATACTGCACACTATATACCATAACTAAATGTTGGTGCTGTGGAAAATTCCAGGCATGCTCTGCAAGGTGATTCTAACTGATTTACCTTTGACCCTTACATCTGGGGATACCATGAAACTATACTGCAGTTTATCATCAGTAATAAGACAGTCGTTAAAATGTCGCTTTCTGTGAGACCTGGTGCACGGCTGTTTATTACTGAGAATCCCATTTTTGAATGTTTTAACCTATCCCAAGTTTCCTTGTTATTAGCTATGAGGAGAGGTAGCCCTGCAAAATCTCTATACGTCCTAAAGACATCCTGTCTCCTGTCCGGAGCTCACTTCCAAATCACAAGCAACATCTCAGAGCTTTCAGTTTCTGCCAAGCATGTCACAGAAGCTCTATTTTCCACTAGTTAAACATACTCAGTCTTATAAACTCTTCCTCCCTTAGAACTTCTGCTTTTGTGTGATCCACATTTTGAAATTTTATTGATTTGCCAAGAAACAAAGTTCTGCACACTTGAGCAGAACCAGGAAATGTATCGACAGAGTCTCCTACCGATTTCTAAATGGGGTTATTTTCTTCCAAACATTTATTGGATTTCCGCTGGAATGAGACAGGTAGTTTTAGGCTCAAAGCTCTTCAAGGCTGACAGAAAAAGAAGGCAAGGCCAGCAGCCTGTCTCCCAGAGACCCTGTCCCAGTGCAGGCAGAAGCCCTCAGCATGTGTGGTCTACCACGGCTGCGGAGACAGGTGACAGGTGATGCCCACCTGGACTTCAGATGAACGTAGCATCTCTGGACTCCTGGGGATTTGGGAAGACTGAGACGGGCCTGCCTGCTTGTCTAGAATGTTCCGGTTTGGAATAGATCTGAGTCTATGCACCTGTGCTGACCATAGGGCCACAGCTGGGATGGACAAGGCACCAGGGTGCAGGCCAGTGGGATGAATCCAGTCATTGTTTTTTTGTCTCTTCCACTCAGCCCAGTTCAGCAGAAACACAGGTCCCTACCAGGCTGCCATATAGCACACAGAAAAGCTATTTGTCACAGAGGCCTGCAAGCCTCTCTTGCGCAAAGCACCCTGGTAATTTGAGATTCACCTCCTCCCCTCCTCTGAGCATCAACTCTCTGATAGCTCAGACCTGGGAGAAATAGCAAATTTTATTTTTTATTTTATTTATTTATTTTTAGAACTGCAGGTGTGGCATATGGAAGTTCCCAGGCTAGGGGTCGAATTGGAGTTGTAGCTGCTGGCCTATGCCACAGCCACAGTCACAGCAAAGCTGGATCTGAGCTGCATCTGTGACCTACACCACAGCTCATGGCAACACTGGATCCTTAACCCACTGAACAAGGCCAGGGATCGAACCAGTGTCCTCATGGATACTAGCTGTGTTTGTTACCGCTGTGCCACGACGGGAACTCCAGAAATAGCAATAAATATCCATCTTGGTACCTCAAGGGACGCAGTTGTATTTAAGCCCAAATGATGCCAGAGGAGTTTCTTAGAGGAATCAGAGTGGGGAAATCATTATTATCCTGAGAGATGATATTGATAGATAACTAACATGTATTGAATAAGATGCTGTGCTAAGTGCTTTACATGCATTATCTCAATTACTCCTTAAAACATCTCTATGGGGAAATATCTTTTTTTTTTTCTTTTTAGGGTTGCACCTGCGGCATATGGACGTTCCCAGGCTAGGGGTGGAATCGGAACTGCAGCTGAAGGCCTGCACCACGGCCGCAGCCACAGCAACAATGGATGCAAGCTGCATCTGTGACCTTCGCCGAAGCTTGTGACAACGCCAGATCTTTAACCCACAAAGACTGAACCTGTGTCTTCACTGACACTATGTCAAGTTCTTAGCCCTCTGAGTCACAAAGGGAACTCTGGGAAATACCATTTTAAATTCCATTTCACAGAGAATGAGGCATAGAGTGATGAGGGAACTTGACAGTCATTCGTCTGATAAGTGATGGATTCAAAACTCAAACTTGTGTTGGAGTAACTCCAGAGTCTAAGAACTTAACCTTTTTTTTTTTTTTGGCTCACTTGCATTTATCATTTAATTGTACTTAATACCATGTGGGAAATGAGAAGCATACAAGCATTTTACTCATCTGAACATGCCTAGTTTGTAACTTCACATCAAAACGCATGCATCATCAGTTTCTATCAATTACCACATGCACGAATCAGAAACACAGCTCAGCCCAGTGTCATGAACCAGGGACACTCTCATCAGAGAAAAACCAGCCTGAATATATGGCACTTGGTGTGAAGTGACAGAACTGTCATAAAGGAAATCATGTAAAAAACAAAACCTGCCATTATCCAGTTTCTGAATTTCCGGGAAGGAGTGGTTTTCTGCACCAGCTAATGATGAACATCCTTCTTCTATTCATCATTTCCAGCTTCATACTCTTGGGACTAGGTTATCATAACCATCAAACCAGAGATATAAAAGACTAGGAAACATTTAGTGTTCGAAAAGAATGGCTTTGAACCCTAGTAAATCAAAAGAGCAAGAGGGAAAATAAACTATACAGTTACGATGCCAGCTGGAGATTCTTTATCGTTGGGCCTTGACAGTGGTTTGCAACTTTTAGTATCGCGGATGACAGAAAGTAATCTGCCAGGAGAACCAAAGTCTCCGTGCGCTTGCAGACAGAAGAAGATAATTGCCAGGTCCTGGAACTGAAAGTCACCTCTACTGCGTTCCCTGCTTTGGGGACCATTTGGTTGTTTATACGAGCAGAGGGGTCAACAGAACTCTAAGGGTTTCATAACACTTCTACGGGCAAGTCCGAGAACTCAACCTCCACCCAATCTTTCCTCCCAACACCCTAAGACACACACACACACACACTCCCTTCTTTGGCTGGAGAAGTCTAGGCTTCTACAGAAATTACATCTTAACTGAGTCATTAGATTTATTAGTTGAAATGACCTTCACTCTTCCTTTTTTCTTTTTAGGGCCACACCCAGGGCATATGGAAGTTCCCCAGGCTAGGGGTCAAATTGGAGCTGCAGCCACAGTAATGCCAGATCTGCACCTATGCCACAGCTTTCGGCAACCCCAGATCCTTAACCCACTGAGTGAGGCCAGGGATTGAACGTGCCTCCTCCTGGACACTATGACAGGTTCTTAACCTACTGAGTCATAGCAGGAACTCTTGATCTTCGCTCTTTAAAGTTGAACTTTGCTATTAAATTTTTCATGGAAAACGTACTCATCCTCTAAAAGTTGGGGACAGAGAGTCTTCATCTGGGGTTCGTGGCTAGGCCCCCTGCAGCAGGATGAATTTACTCTGTGGAATTGGATGTGTGATATCCCATGGAGAAAGTTCACAGTTTTCATAGATTCTCAAAGGAATCCAAGACCTCTTAAAGGTTCGAAACGACGTCCTAGATAGAGGTTCTCTAGCTGAAAGACATTAGTCTTGAAAAGGATCCTATTTTGCTCTCACTCAACACTTTCTAGAAGTTCATGTCGACAGGAGGCTCTAGCCCCGCAGTGGCTTCTTTTTAACAAAAACCAAAACGATTGTGAGAGATGTCAGGGTCAGAGACAGGTTTAACCAGGAGAAGGGGACAGGTCCCTGAGTCCCCTTCCTGGGAGCCACTGCTGGTCATGCTCCAGTCCCTATCAGCACATCGCATGGCACAGGCCTGCAGCAGATCTGGGTTCGTGTGTCGGGTTCAATCCTCAATCTGATACTTTCTACTCGGTTGCATGACCTGGGTCAAATAAGTGCTTCTCTACCCTTATTTTTTATCCATA
Organism: Phacochoerus africanus; assembly: GCF_016906955.1. Taxonomy (NCBI): domain Eukaryota; kingdom Metazoa; phylum Chordata; class Mammalia; order Artiodactyla; family Suidae; genus Phacochoerus; species Phacochoerus africanus. Next base: position 17,608,149 of record NC_062545.1, read on the forward strand.
AAATGGAGAAAGATACGACTTTCCTTTCAAGACTAATGGGAGAGTAAAATGAGATAACGTGGCAATAAATGCATGACACACAGTCACTCGGCTGAACTCCTTGGGAAAAGAGGTGTTTGGGAATTCAGGTTTGGGACTTGGGGTTTTTAAGAAATGTAATATAGTCCTATCCTCTACAATATTTAACACAATCCGGCACAACCCATAATAAAATAAATTGATATTTTGACAGCAAAACTATGAATATTCACATTAAGAGGGATGAACCAAGACTACAGCTGGCCTCACATTAGTTCAGGACAGGTTTTGACACCCCAAACTTTCAGTTTTCAGAGCAGTTTGAGGATTGAGAATAAGCACCTGTAGGTCTGTCTTGAAGGATCCTACTTTTCTTCAATTCCCAAGGCCCTAATTCTCATCATCGTTGAGCCACAAACCCTGGCTGGTCCCCATGTTTACACTCTCCTAGTGTTGGTGCTGGGCCTGTGGCCTCTCCCACTGTACTTCTCTTACCTTAATGCTCCTTTGAAACATGCTCTGTGGACCCCCGGGGCTCCCCTCCTACTATGGCTCTGGGCAAAGAAGGCTCCTCTTTCCTCTGGGCTTTGTCTCAACCTCTCCGAGTTCCCGAGACAGTCTTGCCACAGCCCCGCTACTCCTAGGGCTGTCTGCCTCCCGTTTAATAGATTCTCAGGAACTATCCAAAGTGTTCCCAGTGACGTTGGCAGGTGCACTGGCGAGAAGGACACTCTTCTCCTGGAGACAGAAGAGTCATTCCTGGGTTCCATTCGGGTATGCCCGAGAGCTGCTGGAGAATGAATGACGCAGCAGATCCTCCTGGACAAGCATTCCAAGCTTCTTCCTCATTCCAGAATATCCCATGCAAAGGAAGATGGGGTCCAACATGAACAGAATAGCTGGGGCCACACTTCTAGGGGCTCGGTGGCAGTCAGTGGCAGGTAGCAGCTGCTGAAGGCCACCCTATGATACCCAGTCTAGTACTGGTAGAGTGCAAAGAGCACGGTTAGACACAAGGGGGCTTGATTTCTTCTTTCATGTGCTGTGTGACTCTGTGTCAGCGCCTTTAAATCCTCTGGGCCTCAGCTATAAAACGGGGATAACATTACCTACTTGACTGAAGCTGTAGTTAGGAGTATGGCAGATAACCTAGATAAATGATAAATGCCCCAACAAATATCCAGTCCCTTCCTTCAGTACCTTTCCCTAGACTTTCCTGTACTAGCCTGGGAGACCCCCGAAAGGGTGGGAACAGGTCTCCTTGTATTTATTCCTAGCATAGGGTCTGGCCCATAGTAGGCATATAAGAAACGAGTGAATATATGAATGAATGGATGCAACTGTTTTTGCAGTTGGTATCACACCTGTAGTTTCTGCTAAATCTGATATGCACAAGTAGAAAAGAGGAAACTACGGTGAGGATGCCTGAGCCAGAGCGTCAGTCACAGTGCAAGTCAGCATGTTTCCCGCCAAAGCGATAACAGAGTCAGCCTGCACAAGTTCTGCCACTCAAGGGGACTTTTAATTTTATAGACATGAAATTTTATAAGAATTTCATTAATTTTTACATATTAGTTATATCTTAATAACTAGTATGAAAAGTCTTTTTTTCTATTCAATTATCTCATTTAATTCTTGGGGTTTTTTTTTTTTTTTTTGGTTGCACCTGTGGCATGTGGAAGTTCCCAGGCCAGGGATCGAACCCACGCTACAGCAGTGACCTGAGCCACAGAAGTGACAATGCCAGATCCTTAACCCACTGAGCCACAAGGGAACTCTTCATTTAATTATTGTTACAGCTTACTTGGTAGGTAACATTATTGTTTCCATCTTGTACCTATAGAAGCAGAGATTTAGATCAGTTAAGAAACTTGACCAGAGGGATTTTGCCAGTGAGTGGTGGAACCAGGAATTGAAAGCACACAAGTGTTTCTGACTACTAAATCTGAATCCATAGGTGATGGCTATCATTTGAATTGATACAATCCTAACCAATGTATTCTTTTTCTTCCAGATTTACTGGAATATAATTGACATATGAGCACTGTATAAGGTGCACAGCATACTGATTCGATCTGCATATCAGGAAATGATTATCACAATAAGCTTTGTGAATATCATCTCACATATTGTGTTTGTTTGTTTGTTTTTTTGCTTTTTAGGGCTGTTCTGTGGCATATGGAAGTTCCAGGCCTGGGGTCGAATTGGAGCTACAGCTGCCTGCCTACACCACAGCTCACAGCAACATCGGATCCCTGACCCACTGAACCCGCATCCTCATGGATACTAGTTGGATTCGTTTCTGCTGTGCCACAATGGGAACTCCTCACAGAGATTTTTTTTTTGTCTTTTTGCCTTTTCTAGGGCCGCTCCCATGGCATATGGAGGTTTCCAGGCTAGGGGTCTAATTGAAGCTGTAGCCACTGGCCTACGCCAGAGCCACAGCAACGCCAGATCCACAGCAACGCCAGATCTGAACCGCATCTGCGACCTGCACCACAGCTCTCAGCAACGCCAGATCCTTAACCCACTGAGTGAGGCCAGGGATCGAACCCACAATCTCATGGTTCCTAGTTGGATTCGTTAACCACTGAGCCACGATGGGAACTCCTCCTCACAGAGATTTAAAATTAAAGAAATAGAGGAAAATTGTTTTCCTCGTGATGAAAGCTCTTAGGATTCACTCTAGCAATTTTCATACATAACACATGGCAGTGTTATATTTTCATGTTGTACATTAAATTACATCTTTAGTACTTATTTATCTTATAATTAGAAGTTTGTACCTTTTGAGTACTTTTGTTCAATTTCCCCTCCCCCCAAAGTGTTGAATTTTTAAAAGATGTCTCAGTTTAGAGTAAGACTGGAAGATCTACTAAGGCTCAATACCTTTTTCACTAATCCTCAACTATTACTAATTAAACAATTTAATCCTAGCGTTCCCTTGGGCTCAAGCAGATTATAATGGCCAAACTAATTCTGAAATGTTTTGTGGACCCAGAGATTCACTGAGGGCTTTACATGGGTTTTAAGACACCTTGGATTTAAAAGCCTACTCAAGCAGCTGTGTATTTAATTATTGCCCTATTCTCTCGGAGGAGAGAAGAAACAGTGATTCCAATTTTTCAGTATAGAAATCAATGAGGCCTTTTTTGCAGCATTTTCAATTAGCCTCAGATTCCTTATCTGTAAAAGGGGCAGTAACAGTATTTGCCATGCCCACGTGAGACAGCAGTGGAAACACCAGGGCTTTGCCAGCTGTGAAAAGCTGCTGCTGCTGCTGCTGGATATAAGCTTATTGCGATAGACGGCCACAGGTCCTTTCCAGTGCTGATTATCCATCATTCCAAGATGATGTGGTGTAGTCGTAAACAAGGTTTTTACTTATGATGTTCTGATGGATTTTTATTTTTGCTATGTCTGAAAGAAACTTTGGGGCAAAAAAAATGCTGTGTGTGTGTGTGTTTCTTTTTTTCTTAGAGTACAGTAGTCCCTCCTTACCCAAGCTTTCACTTTCTGGGGTTTCACTTAGCTGTGGTCAACTGCAGTCTGGAAATATTAAACAGAAAATTCCGGAAATAAATTCATAAATTTCCAAGTGTGTGTCGTTGTGAATAAAGTGATGAAATTGCGAGTGCTCCAGCTCCGTCCTGCCCTGAATGTGAAGCATTCCTTTGTCTAGCATATCTCATCCCCACCAGTCACTCAGTAGCCAACTCGGTTATCAAATCAACGATGTGCTATGGTGGTACTTGTGTTTGAGTAACTCTTACTTTACTTAATGGCCCCAAAGCACAAGAGCAGTGACGTTGGCAATTCGGATACGCCAGAGAGTAGCCATAAAATGCTTCCTTTGATAAAAGGGTGAAAGTTCTCAATAAGAAAGGAAAAAAAACATATGCTGAGGTTGCTAAGATTTACAATAAGAGTAAATCTTCTGGGAGTTCCCAGGTGGTCTAGTGGTTAGGCACTTTCACTGCTGCAGCCCAGGTTCAATCCTTGGTCTGGGAACTGAAATTCCCGTATCAAGCAGCTGCACGCTGTGGCCAAAAAAAAAAAAAAGGTCAAAAAAAGAGAGAATGTATTTTCTATTTGTGAAATTGTGAAGAAGAAAAAAGAAATGTGTGCTGGTTTTGCTGTTGCACCTCAAACTGCAAAAGCTACAGCCACAGTGCATGATAAGTGCTTACTTAAGGTGGAAAAGGCATTAAATTTGTATAATAAGGTATTTTAAGAGAGGGAAACCACATTCTCATAATTTTTATTGCTATAATTGTTCTATTTAATGCTTAGTTATTGTTGTTGGTCTCTTACTGTGCTGAATTTATTTTTATTTATTTATTTATTTTGTCTTTTGTCCTTTTAGGGCCACTCCTGTGGCATATGGTGATTCCCAGGCTAGGGGTTGAATCAGAGCTACAGCTGCCGACCTGCGCCACAGCCACAGCAACACCAGATCCGTGCAGCGTCTGCGACCTACACCACAGCTCCTGGCAACGCTAGATCCTTAACCCACTGAGTGAGACCAGGGATCGAACCTGCAACCTCATGGTTCCTAGTCGGATTTGTTTCCACTGCGCCACATTGGGAACTGCACTGTGCCTAATTTATAAATTGAACTTCATCATGGGTTGTACGTGTAGAGAAAAAACAGGGTATTTACAGTTTTTCCTCAGTATCTGGGAGGAGTTGGCTCCAGGACCCTTGTGGATACTAAAATCCACGTGGAGGCTCAAGTGTCATACAAAGTGGCATAGTATTTGCTTATAACCTTATGCACATTCTCCCTAACCTTTACATCCTCTCTAGATTACTTATATACCTACTATAATGTAAATGCTATGTAAATAGTTGTTAATCAATTTAAATATTATGTAAATAGTTGCCAGTGTGAGGCAGATACGAGGCATGACTGTTGAAACATTCTGGAATTTGTTTTCTGAATATTTAAAATCCGTGGTTGGTTAAATCCAGTGGATGTGAAATCTGAGGCGACAGAGGGTCACCTGTAAAGGGTTTGGTATCATCTGTGATTTCAGGGAGTCGCTAGGGGGCTTGGAACGTATTGCCCGTGAATACGAAGGGACTACTGTATGTAATCCCTTTTTGCCTATAACAGGGGAGAACAAAAGGCAGTCTCTGAGAGCAGGCACTGTGACTAGAATCCCAGGAGAGAGAGGAGGAAGTTGAAGGAGGAAAGTGAGCTAATTTAGATGAGCCTGCAAGGGCCCATTTTGGACGAGAGAGGGATACTGGTGTCAAGCACAGCCTCTGATGGGTCATACCCTGCATTTCTCCCCAGAGGATGCTGATGGTATGGGTAAAAAAATGTTGCTCGGAAGGCTTGGAGGTAAGATGCTCAGTATAGCTGACAATGGGGAGGACGATGTGGGGAGAAAGATGTGTAAATTCTACACACTCAGCCCACACGCTCTGGCACGCCTTCCAGAATTCCAAAACGTGTGCACACTTAATTTAGCCTAGCACATTGCTCCCCAAGAAGAGGAAATTCTTTTCTCTTTTTGTTCCATTCTCTTTTCATTTCTTTCCGCAGAACCTTAAACGCCACCTAGATAGAGCCACACAGAAGAGTCTACTTCCTCGTTTCTGATGGTGAGAGGCAGGTGTACAGAATGAGAGCAGCAGCAGCAGCAGCCTTTGATTAATATTTCAGTCATAGGAGAGGCTTTCGACTACAAGATGAAGGAGTATTAAGAAATAGCTCCCAGACAAATGGACTTTGTGAGTTCGTCACGACTCATCCAACATCAGATTCACACAGCATCAAAACTCAGGTGATTTATACGGTCACATTAGATCCTATTAGTATTAATGGAAAATATGCATGTATATCGATACCCGCATTAGTGCAGACAGACGTCCCAAAGGGTTGTTGCTTTGGGGCAAAAGCTGCTATTATTTGTACCTTCTCCACAACGGAAATAGAATTATACCCATTAAATAAGTGTTCCATATTCCATGCTCCGCTGAAAAGGGCTCACGCTTAAAGATACAATTAAAACTATCTTTTATATTTATAACGAAAAGCACTAAAGCAAATGGCCCTCTCTCATTACTATTATATGTTATTTGCAGTTTGGGATTTATTTTTATTATCAACTGTGTTCAGTCATCGATTACAGTCGAAGGGAACAGTTGTCCAGTCCTTTATTCCCACGTCAAAGATGAAGACATAGGCACATTTTGTCACTTTATACAGAGAGGCATCCCAGAGGTAAAATAATAAACTGTCAGAAAAGACAATTTTTCTTTCTTTTTTTTTTTTTTTGGTTGCTGTTGTTGCTATTTCTTGGGCCGCTCCCGCGGCATGTGGAGGTTCCCAGGCTAGGGGTCGAATCGGAGCTGTAGCCACTGGCCTACGCCAGAGCCACAGCAACGCAGGATCCGAGCCACGTCTGCAACCTACACCACAGCTCACGGCAACGCCGGACCGTTAACCCACTGAGCAAGGGCAGGGACCGAACCCGCCACCTCATGGTTCCTAGTCGGATTCGTTAACCACTGCGCCACGACGGGAACTCCAGAAAAGACAATTTTTCTAATCCACAAAGCAGGAAAAAGCTAAGGCTATGGCTGACTCATTTTTTTTTTTTTTTGCAGGAAGAAGTTTTAAGTCAAATTAAAGTCACTAAGACTTCTGCAATGTATTATTGTTATATCAGTAACGATGATTTCAGCTGCTAATAAGAGAAGACCCAATTCAAAATGGCTTAACCTACTAGGAGGTTTATCATTTCCCAGAGGAAGTTTGAACGGTTTCAGGGTTAATTTGCCTGTTCTGCTGTGTTACCAAGGACCCCATCCCCCTCTCCCCTCCATCATTTCCTAGGCCATCTTGGTACTTCATGGCTGGAAAACGCCTGCTACAGTTTCCGGTTTCAGCGGTACACCCAACGCTGCCAGTCAAGGAAGAAAGATCACTTTCCATGCATCTCTTTTGCACGGTGGGGAAGTTGGTGCAGGAAAGCTTTTTGCGGAAGTCCTTTAGTGGCCAGCATTAGGTCAGGTTCCTCTTCCAAACTCAATAAATGGTGAGAGAAGTGGAGCTTCATGATTGACTTGGATAATCACTTTCGACATCCCAATCCACGAGTTCCTGAACGGGTCACTGTGTCTAAGCTCACGGTCTCCCAGAAGAGGCTGTACACCACAGGGAATGGGGCTCAAAGCAGGAGGAAGCAGGAACATGGTGGGTAGGAAGGGATTAGAGTCAGTGTGTGTGTGTGTGTGTGTGTGTGTGTGTGCGTGCGCGCGTGCACCACACAAGTGAGTACCATTGTTGGGATCTGAGACTGAAATGCAGTCTTGGGTCCCTGGGGCCTCACAGAGGTATAGGGGGGAGTGGCGGTTTTTGTCCTCAATTTGATTCAGAGCAGTTGGTCCAACGATGTGACCACTAAAGCCTGGCACTTGAAACCAGCTCAAGCTGCAGTTTCTAAGTTTAGCGGGTTAATGACAAACTATTGAGCAGACTTTATTCTGAACCTAAACCTTTGACTCCAAGTGACAATTGGCTTAAAAGGGACAAAGAGAAGGAAATAAAATGCTATTAATACAGTTCAGATCTAGGGTATTGTTAGCTTTGCAAAACTGAAAAGCAAGGAGTGTTAATCTTTGATACCCCATTCTCTCCATTTTGTCCCCCCTCTCACCCCACCCCCATAAAGCTCCCAGTAGCTCACAGAGTTCTGTTCTGCACCTGCTTCCTTCTGCTGTATCTCCTCCCAGAGTCTTCTTTCAGACTAGGGTGTAAATGTCTAATAGCACCATAAATATCATCCATTTCACTAGTAAACGTGGCCATGTGTTATCACAGGCCTCATGGAAAGGGAAAGAATTTTCGAGCTGATCAGTTTTGGGATGGCGATCTAGAATCCAAGAAGGATGGTCACGGCCAAAATCACACTCTATTGCTGCCCTGTGCAATACAGTAGCCACTAGCCACGTGTAGCAGAAGAGTTTAAATTTAAATTCGTTAAAATTAAAGTAAAGGTTTTGTTCCTCAGTCACCCTACCCATGTTCCAAATGCTCAGTAGTTACATATATCTAGTGACATAGAACAAGTCGAGGATAAAGGATGCTGAGGACCTCAAAACACTGCAGTTAGGTAGAATGAGAACATAAATTTAAAAAACGGCAGAATGTATTTGTACTAATATGTATGAATGTATATTTTCTATTTTTTTGGCAAGTGTCTTAGTCTGCTTAAGCTGCTATAAAAAATTCCCATAGACCAGGTGGCTTAAAGAACAAACACCTGGAGTTCCCATTGTGGCACAGTGGTTGATGAATCTGACTAGGAGCCATGAGGTTGCAGGTTCGATCCCTGGCCTTGCTTAGTGGGTTAAGGATCTGGCGTTGCCATGAATTGTGGTGTAGGTTGCAGATGCAGCTCGGATCCCGCATTGCTGTGGCTCTGGCGTGGGCCGGTGGCTACAGCTCCGATTCGACCCCTAGCCTGGGAACTTCCGTATGCCGCCACTGCGGCCCTAGAAAAGGCAAAAAAAAAAAGGCAAAAAAGAACAAACACTTATTTTTCATGGTTCTTGAGACTGGGAAGTCCAAGATCAAATGCTGGCGAGAGCCCACTTTCTGGTTTGCAGATGGCTATCTTCTCATTGTGTTCTCACTTGGCAGAGAGCAGAGAGCAAAGCAAACTCTCTCCTGTCTTTTCTCATAGGACACTAACCCCATCTTGAGGGCTCTGCTCTCATGACCTTCTTACCTCCCAATGGCCCTGCCTTCACAAACCCTCACGTTGAAAGTTAGGGCTTCTTTCCTTATTTCTTTTTCTGTCTTCTTAGGACCACACCTTGGGCATATAGAAGTTTCCAGGCCAGGGGTAGAATTGACACTATAGCTGCCGGCCTACTCCACAGCTACAGCAAAGCCAGATCCAAGCCATGTTGGCAGCCTAAACAACAGCTCACGGCAACGCTAGATCCTTAACATACTGAGCAAGGCCGTGGATTGAACCTGCATCCTCGTGGATACTAATTGGGTTTGTTATCTCTGAGCCACGATGGGAACTCCCAGGATTAGGGTTTCAACACTTGAATTTAAGGGGGAACAAACATACAGTTCCCAACAGCAAGTTTTGCTGGCTTTATGCTGCTAACATAAACTTCCTTTTCAAAATACAGTTACTAACATTTTTTTTTTGGTTTTGTTTTGTTTAGTTTTATTTATTTATTTATTTATTTATTTTTAATAATTTTTTTAAATTTTCCCACTGTACAGCAAGGGGGTCAGGTTATCCTTACACGTATACATTACAATTACATTTTTTCCCCCACCCTTTCTTCTGTTGCAACATGAGTATCTAGACAAAGTTCTCAATGCTATTCAGCAGGATCTCCTTGAGTTACTAACATTTCAAAGGGGGTCAACTTAAAGAAAAATATTAGGTGAAAACTAGTACTGGGAAGGAACAAAGTGGTACAATTCCTAAATGTGGTTTGCATAGGATGGAACTTTGAAACACTCATTCAAGGTTAAGGGTCTGCCAAGAAGGTTCATTTCTGGGTAGGACCACCTTATCCATCAGGGGTACTGGGTACAGTGTCCAGGTCCCAAAATACTTTTCGATATCCATGTCAATGTGTTCATTTCTTTTAAAGAAATAAAAATCAGAGGAAAAAAAAAAAAACACTTTCAAGACAAAGTTTTTTTTTTGTCTTTTTGTCTTTTTGTCTTTTCTAGGGCGACTACCGCGGCATATGGACATTCCCAGGCGAGGGGTCTAATCGGAGCTGTAGCCACCAGCCTGCACCAGAGCCACAGCAACGCGGGATCCGAGCCACGTCTGCAACCTACACCACAGCTCACGGCAATGCTGGATCCTTAACCCACTAAGCAAGGCCAGGGATCGAACCTGCAACCTCATGGTTCCTAGTAGGATTCGTTAACCACTGAGCCACGGCGGGAACTCCTTAAGTCAAAGATGTTTTAATATACAATATGAACATATCTGTCTTTATCTCAACACAACTGTAAAACATAACTTCTAATGTTTTTTAAATGGAGGAAGTGGCCCGCAAAGCCTAAAGTGCCTGGGGACCAGGAAAGTCATAACAGTGCCCGTTTGAAAGTATACCCGGGAGGCACCAGGAAGCAACAGGACGCAGAAGGGTAGCACTTGCTCAGCAGCGCCCCCAGTAGGCAGGGGTGTGCGAGCTGTATTTCAGCAAGAGAGTATAATAAGCACATTATCAGAAAGCAATGGCAGGACGCCATCCTGCCCCTCAGCTAATCTCGGTGGGAGCTAGGGTGCGAGTCAGCAGACAGGATGCCCAGGGCTCAGCCCAGGCGCACCAGGCACCAGGCTTAGGACAGCGGGACTAGTCCCTGTTCAAGTGGTTGCTACGTGCAGGTCAGGATAGGTTCTGGGAGTAGGATGGCAGCCTTCAGGGTGAAATTTTTTCCTGGGGATGGAGGAAAGGCACGGATGGTCAAATCATGAGCTTCCAGGCATCATCTGCTAGGAAGACCTATTTGGACTATTTAGCCTTGAAATCACGTTATGGGGTATAGGAGTGATCGCCCACGGGGCCTGAGTCAGGCCGATGGGGTTATAGGAAACACAGAAATGAGGGGCAGATACAGCCCCGTGCACAGAGGCAGCAGCTCCTACACACAAAATGTGGCTTGGGAATGTTGTCAGCTACTCCTTTGGAAAGAAAGAAGTCTATGAAACAACTACCAAATGCACCCTGAAGGCCAAGTCTGGCAAAGTTGAGGCTGAGCTCCAGACCTCTTGACAAGGTCTGGGATGACGGGGGTATAAATTCCATTTCACGCTGGAGGGCTGTGGTTACAGGCCAGGTATGCAGACCGACTCTATAATATCTTGTCGTTTCTCTCTTGTTGCCGAGGGAGGAGAACGACATTGATAAATCACCCTATTATAACTTGTGATAAAAGCAGCAGGTACTTAGAGAACTGACCAACGGACACCTGAAAAAGACGAATGGCTGCACGGAAACGGCCGATCCAAGTTGGAAATTAGTGCTACCCGCTGGGGGCAGAACAGGACAAAGCCGACAGGACAAAGATAATATTCCAATCTCACGCGTGTCCATCGATTCGGGTCACCTGACAGTCTTCTCGGAAAAAAAGTCTCAGTGACGAATAATGTACGTGAAAACACCCTGAAAACTATGGCACATCATGCAGATGTAAGGTATTATTATGCCTTCACCCGCCGAAGTGGAAAATTGAAGCAATTCTCTCTACACTTTCATTTTAGGCTCAAGTTTTGGGCTCTTTGGTCAGGACTTTTTTTTGGTTAAGTGGTCCAGATAGTTACCGTTGTGATATATAGAAGCAGCATAAAGTGTGTTTTGATTTCCTAAAACCTCCAGCTTTCAGGGGGACTCAGAATGACCCTGCAACGATACGCCAAGTCCCGCAGATAGGTCTCCTCTGCGGACATGGGTTAGTTGGTACCGTTGACTGTGTGGGTTTCTGTGGTGGTGTAGTCCACACATCACTTTCTTCTTCGGCCTCAAGGGCAAGTTTCCGCAGCCCACATCCCTCTGGTCTGTAGAAAGTGCTGTCCTACATTTTCCATGACCTCAGAGTCAGGCCAAGGCGACCTGAGGGGGAGTCATTAACCTCTTCAGTTGCCTCCTTGTGTCTGATGAACCACAAATATCTAAATAACCACAGTAGAGCAGCCTTGTGGGAAGCCACGGGGGGAACCAGGGCAAAACATTCACAGCAGTTTTCTCTGGCAGTTGTCAGCAGCCAACAAGACCCAAACTGAACCCTTCAGCTGCCAACGGTTCTAAATAATACATGTCCATGTGCCTGAGATAGAAGGTCCCTCGGGGGACCCGGTCAAGAGGGGGATCGTTTGGGTGAGAGGGACAGGGTGAAGGTGGGGAGAAAAATGGACTTCAGAAATCATAATAAGGAAAGGCACAGCTTAATGGTAGGGACCCCTGCGTAGGTGTCTGGTGAAGAGCTGGTGATACTCTGGAAACTACACGTGGCATCCAACACTTAGCTCGTTTTTCCTTCAAGAAAGCTCATTCTCGCATTCTGCAGCAGCTGCTCCTGTTTGGATTAGGAACAGTAATAAGCCATATGGTATGACAGAAAGGAATCACACATATTTTCACATGGACAAATATTATCATTCCAAGACATAAACACGTCAACAGAAGTGTTTTTTTCTCCTGGGAGCAATACAGCTCCCGATCTCGGTTACAAGAAAATGACTCACTCTGGAGGTGCAAAAATTACCTGCCATGGTTATTACTGGAACCTGCACCATGGGTCTCCTCAAATTTTTCTTTCCTCCTTTGTAGGAAGACAGACAGGAGGGGAAGAGGGAAGGGAGGGGAGGAAGGAATGAAGGAAAGACAGAAAGGAAGAGAGAAAAGAGAGAGAATGGAAAGCAGGTCCCAGGGAGAGGAGATATGCTTTTCCTGGCTCCCCATCTGGATGGCAGCCCGACCCCAGAACTCTCCTGAGAAAGCAGCATGCTTGCCGGGGATTAGAACGCCAAATACCTAGCAACCAGGCCCTGCAGGCAAGGGAGGAAAGACTGATCAGGTCGCTTAGAGCTGTCAGCGAAGGCATCTCCTGCTTTTATTTCAAATGTCTCAAGGACACAGCATCCGTCACTGACCACACATTTCTCATAACCGTTTAAGCTAGAGCTTCCCTTTCTTATCTTGGTCATGTTATTTCTCCCTGCTTTTCCCGTTCCTTTATTCCTCCTTGCCCCAGAACTTCCTAGATAAACTGTTGCTCCTGAGAATCTACCACATTCACTGCTCCTTGTTTTGTAGCCAACCCCAAACTCCTCTCCCTCATCTCTCTTCCTGCTGGACCTTGGTCCTTGTCCGCCAAGACTTTTCAATGCCCGGTGTCTCAAGGCTCTTGGAGGCCCACAGAGAGGACCTGCCCATGACTTAGGGAGCACAGCCATGGCGCAGCGTTGGCAGGGAGGGAGAGAAAGGGCATGTCTGCCATTCAGGTCCGGTGGCCACCGTGGGTCAGCTCTGATAAAGTGCATGTGGTTCTCACACACGAGGAAAGCCTCTGGCGGGAGTAGGCTGGAGAGAGGAGGAGGTGCCTGAGAAAGCGTGCCCCGAGAGCATCCTAGGAAGCCCTGCCCTGACTGCAATGCCAGGATCGCTTCCACGGTAGCCGTTTGTGGCAGGTCCTCTCTCCCGCTTGTACAGTTCCTACAAGTGAACACACTGGGATCGATTTATCCAGTGACCCTTTTCTCATTCTCTAGAGTCTGGATGACAGATCATTTAAAAAAAAAAAAAAAAAGACCTGAATCCAGCATGAACTGCTGCCTGCTTACCCTGTAGCTCAGGGGTCTTTAGCTCCTGAGCCATCTGTGGCCAGGCTGGTGAGTGTAAATGGATGAATCATCAGGACTGAGAGACAGAAGGGGCTTCGGGGAACTAGAGGACATATGCATTCAAATTAAAACACACAGCATCCCCAGCACGCTTGCGGCAGACCCATCTGTGTCTGCATTCAGCCTCGGGGCCACCAGGTTGTAATCCTTGCTCAGAAACCCATCACCCTCCTCCGCGGGGGCACCTCCCAGGTTCCTCAACTTGCTGCCTCCACAGGCAGCCCACTCCACCCGTTCTCCCTCATTCTCAGCTGTGCTTATCTCCAGCCACACCTTTTGACCAGTGACATATCCACGGTCCCAAGGGTATCATTTATACAGTCCAGCTTTTTAACAGGCTGCGGGAGGTGTCTGTGCCCCTCAGAGCAGTCTCGTCTCTGGGATAGGCAATTCGGGGTGACCCCACCTGCCAGCATGTGAGACAGTTTTGAGCTCTAGGCCCGTAGCTCTCAAAGTTGCTGGGTGATGCTGATGCTGCTGATCCAGGGAGACCACAGCATCAGCATCATCCAGAGACTAGCTGTAAGTGTAAATTGAGGGGCCCTCCCCTAGAGCACTGCATCAGAGACTCTGGGAGGAGATGGACCCAGCAATCTGTGTTTAAGCCAGCCTTCCAGCAGATTCTGCGGCAGGCTCAAGTGTGAGCACCACAGTTGCTCTTGTCCTCACTTTGCAACGTGTTTCAGTTTGCCTGTATCTCTCTTAAACTGTGTGCCTACAAGGGAACCTATTTACAAAACAGAAAGAGACTCATAGACATAGAGAACACACTTGTGGTTGCCAAGGGGGAGAGAGTAGAGAGGAGGATGGATGGGAGCTTGGGGTTAGGAGATGCAAACTATTCCATTTATTTATTTATTTATTTTTATTTTTTTTGGTCTTTTGTCTTTTTTAGGGCCGCACCTGCGGCATATGGAGGTTCCCAGGCTAGGGGTCGAATCGGAGCTGTAGCTGCAAGCCTACGCCACAGCCATAGCAACGCCAGATCCAAGCCACGTCTGCGACCTACCTCACAGCTCATGGCAATGCCAGATCCTTAACCCACTGAGCAAGGCCAGGGATCAAACCCGCAACCTCATGGTTCCTAGTCAGATTCATTAACCACTGAGCCATGACAGGAACTGCCTGAACTATTCCGTTTAGAATGGATAAGCAATGAGGTCCTGCTGTACCACACAGGGAGCTATATCCAGTCTCTTGGGATAGAACACGATGTAAGAAAATATGAGAAAAAGGAGTTCCCGTCGTGGTGCAGTGGTTAACGAATCCGACTAGGAACCATGAGGTTGCGGGTTCGATCCCTGCCCTTGCTCAGTGGGTTAACGACCTGGCGTTGCTGTGAGCTGTGGTGTAGATTGCAGATGCGGCTCGGATCCTGCGTTGCTGTGGCTCTGGCGTAGGCCAGTGGCTACAGCTCCAATTGGACCCCTAGCCTGGGAACCTCCATATGCCACGGAAACGGCCCAAAGAAATGCCAAAAAGACAAAAAAAAAAAAAAAAAAGAATCCGGCATTGCCATGAGCTGTGGTGTAGGTTGCAGACATGGCGCAGATCCTGCGTTGCTGTGGCTGTGGCATAGGCCGGTGGCTACAGCTCCAATTAGACCCCTAGCCTGGGAAGCTCCATATGCTGCAGGAGCAGTTCTAGAAAAGACAAAAAAAAAAAAAGAAGAAAGAAAATATGAGAAAAAGAATGCATATGTATCTATGACTGGGTCACTTTGTGGTACAGCAGAAACTGGCCACTTTGTAAATCAACTATACTTTAATTAAAGAAAAAAAACCCCAAAAGAAAAGGAAAAACAAAAAAAGAAACTGTGCCTAAAACTAAACTTTGTCCACACAGACCATTATTGCATTCGTTCTAGAGGAATACAGGGGCATTATGAAGATTAAATTAGATACTATCTCTGAATACATAGCACAGTTCCTAGCACTTACTAAATATGTAATTCCTGTTAGTTATTACTGTCAGCGTTAATCCATGTGTTATATTAATTATACCACACTAATTCAATGTGGTTTAAGTCCATTAAAACGAACTTTTTTTTTTTTTTGTCTTTTTGCCATTTCTAGGGCTGCTCCGGCAGCATATGGAGGTTCCCAGGCTAGGGGTCCAATTGGAGCTGTAGTCGCCGGCCTACGCCAGAGCCACAGCAACGCAGGATCCGAGCCGGGTCTGCGACCTACACCGCAGCTCATGGCAATGCCGGATCCTTAATCCACTGAGTGAGACCAGGGATCGAAGCCACAACCTCATGGTTCCTAGTCGGATTCGTTAACCACTGCGCCACGACGGGAACTCCTAAAATGAACTTTTAATGTATTGTAACTTTCTACTGTGGACTCGCAGTGTCAAATTCCTCTAGAGCTTTTGTCTCTCATTTATAACTCATATATTTACATTGTGGATAAAAATGTAAACCTGTATTGAAAGCAATAACCGAAATGATAAGGTGGAAACACTCTCACTGATGTCAGGACGTGATCTTTTTACATCAGTTGAGAGCTCCTTGGATTTGGGGAAGTTGAAGAAAAGCTCGTGGAGAAAGGGAGTCATCTCTGAGGTATGATTCCTTTGAGGAGGAGGGTGAAGTGATGAAAGGAGAGATCGAACACTGATTTTAAGCTCTCTGATATTTCAAAGAACACAGATTATCTCTTTTCGGCCCCATCTTCCAATTCTAAATGCCCTGCAAGATCTCCGCCCTTTTTCCATTTTAGCGAAAAGACTATTTTGAACATAATGACGCAAAAAGTAGAAATGCCAGCCCATGCTAGGTTGGTATGAACATTTGCTCAATGAAGAATTCTGACTTTCATTAAAATAACAGTGAACGGAGGGCCAAGAGGTTGACCTTCACCTTGTTCAAGAGCGACACCAATCACCCGGCCTTGGCACACACACGGACCTCTTGCAAGGATTTCAGCAGGTGTTTTCTGAATAGCATCCAGAATCGCACTGGACAGAAACGCAGCTGAGGGCGTCGAAGCCACATCAATAATGATAAGCAGGATGATCGCAGCCCCCTCCCGCCTGCCCTGTGAGCCCACGGAGATCACAGTGCCACTGAGTCTGCGGGAGGCAGCGTCTGCAGGAGCTTCTAGCCAAGTGCCAATGTCATTTTAATGTACTTGAGACAGAGACTCTAACAGTGCAGCCCAGAGATCTAAGGAAATGAAATGAGCTTGGGAGAGGAAAGTGGACAAGAAAAAACATGCAAATATTTTTTTATAAGTAAGTTTCACTTAGAAATTTGGGATATTTTCAAATGCTTAGGATGTTATATCGCAACTGCCGTATTTTCAAGGGCACTTTTTTTTTCTAAGTAAAGAAATTGTAATCAAAGGGAAAGGCTAACTATGAAGCATGTTCCTTCTTGGAATTATAAGGAGTAAGTACAATAAAGAAAATAGAATCATGTCAATGGTCACTGTTGAGAAATACTGTCGTTCTGAATTTCTCCAGATTCCTGCCTCAGGAACACCTGTTCAATAGCCCTTTTGACTGATGTGTGTATTCCCACACGCGGGCCATTGCTTTCCTCCAGATTGCCAACTGTATTCAGAAAACATAGCTACAGTCCAGACAGTGAGGGAAAGAGGGTCCAGGAGTCATAGCAAAGCTCAATTCTTTTTTTTTTTTGTTTGTTTGTTTGTTTGTCCTTTTGCCCTTTCTAGGGCCGCTCCCGTGGCATATGGAGGTTCCCAGGCTAGGGGTCTAATCAGAACTGTAGCCACTGGCCTACGCCAGAGCCACAGCAACACAGGATCCGAGACACGTCTGCGACCTACACCACAGCTCAGGGCAAGTGCCAGATCCTTAACCCACTCACTGAGCGAGGCCAGGGATTGAATCCGCAACCTCATGGTTCCTAGTCGGATTTGTTAATCACTGAGCTACGACGGGAACTCATCAAAGCTTAATTCTTTTCTTTCTTTCTTTCTTTCTTTCTTTCTTTCTTTCTCTTTCTTTCTTTCTTTCTTTCTTCCTTTCCTTTCCTTCCTTCCTTCCTTCCTTCCTTTCCTTCCTTCCTTCCTTCCTTCCTTCCTTCCTTCCTTCCTTCTTTCTTTCCTTTCTTTCTTTCTTTCTTTCTTTCTTCTTTCTTTTTTTAAATTTAGGGCCACACCCACGGCATTTGGAAATTCCCAGGCTAGGGGTTGAATTGGAGCCGTAATTCCTTGCCTACACCACAGTCACAGCAATGCCAGATCCAAGCTTCGTCCATGACCTACACCACAGCTCACGGCCACACCAGATCTTTAACCCACTGAAAGGAACCAGGGATTAAACTCACATCCTCATGGATACCATTTGGGTTTGTTACCACTGAGCCACAACGGGAACTCCAGCAAAGCTCAGTTCTAGTCTCTGTATTGCCACCAATCTCTTGGGTAAGATTGCAAAAGTTACTTAACCTCTCTGTGCCTCAGTTTCTCTTTCCGTAAAATGAGAGACTGGTTAGATCAGAGTCATAACTAACTAGAAAAAGACGTCAAATGTCCAGAGGTCCTGATAAGTTCTTAAAAGTGTAGGGAAGAGGGGGATGGGTACACCATCCACAGGGAACAGCAATACTCAGCTCCAGCCATTTATTGCTACATCTTCTGATTCTTTTTCAAGGAAATACGTTTCTAGATTTTTATGTAAAATCTTCAGAATTTTAAATGTGGGTTTAAGATGAAAAGAAAAAAAACTATTAAAAAATACTCTGTAGGAGTTCCCTGGTGGCCTAGTGGTTAAGGACTTGGCATTGTCACTGTGGTGGTGTGGGTTTGATCTCTGGCTGGGGAACCTCTGCATGCCACAGGTGCAGCACCCCCCACCCCATACTCTGCAGGTGAAACAGAACACATGTACGGTTCCTTAAAATCCTCCACCTTTTATGATTCAAAATTACCCTTGGAACCTGCCTAGGACTGACAAGTCTAAATCTGCAACCCTTGATTTTTCTTCACTTGGGTACTTGTCATAACTTGTTTCCCCCTTGCAAACTCTCAGGCGAGCTGTGAACCTCTTTTTCCTGCACATGTAAGATAGTTTAAGTCAAATACAATGGTGCATAGAACGGCAAAATTGGTCATCTAAAGCAAAGGATGCTGCCAGGTAACCAAATTTCAGTGGGCAAACTGATGCGAATAATGCCAGAGTCGAAGTAAGTCAGAGAGAGAAAGAAAAATACCATATGATATCACTTACACGTGAAATCTAAAATATGGCACCAATGAACCTATCTACAGAATAGAAACAGACTCACCTACACAGAGAACAGACTTATGGTTGCCAAGGATGGGGGCGGGGGGGTGAGGGGAGAAGTGGGTTGGACTGGGAGTTTGGGCTTGGTAGATGCAATGTATTACATTTAGTAAGGATAAGCAATGAGGTCCTACTGTACAGCACAGGGAACTATGTCCAGTCTCTTGGGATAGACCATGATAGAAGATAATATGAGAAAAAGAATGTATATATATCTATATGCCTGGGTCATTATGCTGCACAGCAGAAATTGACTAAACACTGTAAATCAATGATACCCTAATAAAAGTAAATTAAAAAAATAAAAAGGCAACAACAATGACAATAAAAGCCAGAGATGTGAGGAGCAAACTAACAAGAAATACACTAAGATGGTGAGTACGAGAGACATAAAAGTGTTTCATGTTCCGCAACCAGGAGCTAAGAAGGAGAACTTGAGAAATTTACCCACAATGTCATGCAAACAGCTGTGAGAGAGGAAGACCTTTGAGGGGGTTCCACAACCAGGAGCTAAGAAGGAGAACTTGAGAAATTTACCCACAATGTCATGCAAACAGCTGTGAGAGAGGAAGACCTTTGAGGGGGAAAAATGTCCAAGATGGCAGGAGTGTTGCATAGAAGAGAAATTTTGGCCTGAGCTCTTAGGATGGATACTGGTGCCTGGAGAATTTTCTAGAAAAGATTTGGGTAACTTAAGGAACAGGGAAGGAGGTGTCAGAAAGGTCGGCTGGCTTTGGAAATAGATCTAAGCAGACATATTAGATTCCTCTTTAATCCTGAGTAGAGATAGATGGTTATTTACTCAAGAGAGCCACCATGTCTAACTTGATGTCATTTACCCTCTGCAGGATCCCATCATCAAATACAGTTTCATATTTTTTCCTTAGAAATAGGCTTCTTTCTCCCAGTTCAACTTGTACCATCCTGGCCTGGAACCACTATCATCTCATGTTTAGGTCCCGTAACAGCTTTCTAACTGGCCTCCAGAATCTTCAGAACCCAATCTCCTAGACAGATGAACTTTCTTTAAACACAGCTTTTATCATGCCATTTGTCTGCTCCCATGCTTTCCATGGCTCTGGAGTCCTGATTCCTCTGCTTGGCCTTCAGGGCTGTTTAGGATCTGGTCAACTCTCTCTCTCCCTGTTCCCTCACCTCCATTTCCTGTTCAATCACTCAGTGCTGTCTCAGCACCAAAAGTGTTTCTGGAATCCCAGCATTCTCTCAATACCACCTCCTTCACCTGGATGCCCATCCCCCTCTCTTTAAAAATCCTATCCATCCTTCTCGACCCATTTCCTTCGTAAAATCTCCTCTAGGAGTTCCTGATGTGGCATAAAGGGGTTGGCGGGGTCTTGGGTGCCCTGGGATGCAAGTTCAGTCTCTGGCCGGGCACAGAGGGTTAAGTATCTGGCATTGCCACAGCTGTGACTTAGGTCACAGCTGTGGCCCCAGGGGGGAAAAAAAAAAAAAACCTTCTCCAACTTCCCTGACTTTAGAATCACTATTCCATTTCACGCCTGAACCATGCCGTTTGATACTCATTTATACATTACTTTGTTCTCTGAATGTTTCGTGTGCGCATCTCTCGTCTCTCAATCATATGTTGACCCTCATGAGTCAAGAGCGTGTGTTCTTTGTGTTTTCTGCAGAAAGAGCAGAGTAAGTACTTTGTTCAGATGACTTGACTGGAGATAGGGGATGGGGGCAAGTGAGGATTTGGGGCTTGAAAAAAGAAAGATGGTTTGCTTCTCCTGGGTGGTGAAGATACAGACGCAGCACTACATAGCCAAGAACTGTCTACTTCCCCCCAGCAAATGCACGCGTACATCACACCCACTGCCGACGGCATCCTCATATTTAATCTCCTGGTTGAAGCTGGTCTGTATAACCCTTGTCCTAGGTTGTGTGCAGGGCAGGGACCTGATCTACCAATGGTCCTTAATCAGCACACAACCTTGGGGATCTGAAGCCGTACTTGGAGGCAAGGTCCTAAATTTGAACGTGGGGCATTGCTTTTATCCTCTTTGAGAGAAGTATAATCCGGTTATGTCCAGCATGGAAGTGAATTTTTAAGCAACACAAGCAATTTGCAAGACCAAAGACTTGCAAAAAGTCAAATGCATGAAGAACAAAGAGTAACCAGGGAGTTACCAATGGAGGAACAAACTTGCTCTGGTCCTCCAGGCAGAGGTGGTTGAGACTGTCCATCACGAGGTATGAAACTGCCAGCTTCTGATGGTGGAGGCTTATATTGCTCACTCCCACACTGCTTACCATCCAGACAGTGCCACACCCATCATGAAATCTCTGTGCCTCACTCTCTAGGCAGTTAAGATAACACTCTGTGGACCATGAGAGAGGCTGGATACATTAGTTATGATAGAAAGACACTGAGAAGATATACCAGGCTCCAGACTCCATTTCTGTGGAGGCACACAGGCCCCTGAGCAGTCATTGGATCACAATGAATTTTAGTCTCTCTTGACCAGGGCTGTGCCTGTCCCTGGGTGTCTGAGTTTGCGGGTAATCTACCTCCTACATAGCCTGAAAGAAGCTCAGGAGAGACTGCTGAGCTGCTGCCAGCCACCTGAGACCGTCTCAGGAGCCTGCTGGCCTGGCAGTAAGTGGCCACCCACTTGCCAAGGGAACTGGCGACGACATGCAGTGGCTGAGATGGAGCCAAGGGCTGAAGAGCTTCCAAAAGAGGAGAGAATTTTCACAATGGCGGGTTGAGTAATCAAGGTTGAACAGAGCAACAGGCAAGTTTGAATTTGCATGACAGGTGCTTACGGTACTCTTCTGATGTTCTCTGGGGCTACTGTATCCTGGGAACCTCCTTGGGCCAGGGACTGGGAGGAGCTCAGTGGAGGGGACCATACCTACATCGCCCCACTCTGCATGTTTCCTGAGCGCCAGGCTCTGCCTGGGCCTCTCTGGCTGTTGTAGGACCGGAAGCCAATCTAAGCCTGCTGCTACATCAGCTCCCAGTCCCTTGGAGCAAAGACATCCCTTCCTGCCCTAAGGGCATGCAGGAAAAAGTCCTTTTTCATATATGTATTTATTAATATTATTATTTTTATGGCTGCACATGCAGCATATGGAAGTTCCCGGGCTAGGGGTTGAATCAGAGCTGCAGCCTACTCCACAGCAGCCACAGCAGTGTGGGATCCTCAACCCACCGAATGAGGCCAGGGATCGAACCCACATCCTCACGGACACTATATCGGGTTCTTTAACCTATTGAGCTACAATGGGAACTCCATCCTTTTTATTTTTCTACAGTTTTTTCAAAATTAGCTCCTAACAAAACTAAGACATTAAAAAAAAATCTATTAAGAGCATAGAAATGGTTCAGTTTCCAGAATACAACCAATTGATATACTTTCTAAGTGAATGCCTTGGGTAAAGAAATGTGGATGCATCAGAAGCTTGAATATTGATCTGAAAACCGTGCCTTTTTAGTTATGGCTGAGAACAGTCTAGTGTTTTTCACTCTCCTTTCTCCAAAAGTATACAGCATGGCTTCCCAGATGAGACAGAGCTTTAAAAACCTGACACAAGGCATGGTGTACATTTTTTAACGAACAGAAGGGATTATTCCAGAAGCTAATGTTTTCATCTGTCCTTTCAGTCAACTTTATGTCATAAAAGAAAGTAAGGGAGGTCATACTGCAAAGGAAAAGACAATGGGTCACAGCGCGGCCACCCGAAGAACAATGTTAACTCTAATCTAAAAATCCCCTAGTTTGGGACAGAATCTTCTACTTCCAATGATGTTCAATTTCACATCAGAGAGGAAAAAACACAAAGAAAAGTTATACCATGGAAAAGTGAGATATACTAACTGAAAAAGCCCTGTGCTGGTGTTGGGGCCGGGGGTCTGGGATCTTGCAGCCCAATTCTGGGTCATTCCACTGGCGGGAGCTTCTGTTTATCCAACTATAAAATGAGATGATCAGCCGGGGTCACTGAGGCCTGGGAATCTGTGTCATTCTGTGAGGCTTTCAGGACTTCACCAATTCATCTGAAGTAGATTCAGTGGTTCTCAGGGACATAAAAGGAGATAGCAAGTCTGAATATGCCCAGTTCAAAAAATCATAAAAATTAGCTTTAGATATTAGAATACGCTCACTCTTTTTTTCTTTTCTTTTTTTTTTTGGCCATCCCTGCGGGGACATGGAAGTTCCCTGGGCCAGGGATAGCACCTTCACCGCAGCAGTGACCTTCACCACAGAAGGGACCATGCTGGATCCTTAACCTGCTGAGCCACCGGGGAACTCCAGTATGCACTTTCTCCTATTCTTTTGATCAAATATACATTACAATCTTATGTATATATACACCCACATACACACACACATTCACATATATTTATATTAATCTTAAAAGAAGTACATTTGCAGAAAATCAAAAGTAACAATCCAGCCCAGAGGTACAAGGAACGCTTCATCTGTGTTAAAACCTAGTTCGACATTACAGTCCTTCTCTGCCTGTGAGCGTATTTGCTTCAATAAGGTCATGTCTTGCATGCCTTCAAGCCGTTCAGTGTGGGTCATCAATAAAATTAGAAAAATTTACACCCAAATAATTCAGCCAAAGTCATTTATCACTAATACCATTTGGTATGTTGAAGGCATGTTTCACTTTAAAAATAATGAGCAGGACTACAGTCCTTTGATTATAAATTTCCCTTTCATCTTAATTTTATGAAAAGCCACAAGGAAAATGCCCAGCATGGTGCCCTTGATATTTAAACGCTTCGTTCCACTTACCATTAGTTTGCTCCAAAACTCAGCCTCCCTTGCAAAATGCTCCATGTTGAAGGGATAGATTTCTTGTTCTGCCTTGTCCAATGTGTCACTTGGACTGCTCAAGTGTCGCAGTACAGAGAAGCAAACATTTCAGCTGAGCTGTCTTCATAATATTGATGGCTTGCATTCTCTCATAGCTAGGAGTCTTGGGCGAAATAGAATTTACATATGTTGGGGTGCGACGGGTGCGGGCATTTCCCATCACTGTGATTCAAACCCAAGTTATGTTTCATTCAGGGAGATAATAATATAACTCAAAGCAGAAAAGTATCCCCTAGCATTACTGCCACTTAAGACATGACAACTCCTGTTGCCTTATGCCAAGGCACCACGCCTCAGTCTCTGTGCCAAGAACAACCCTACAGCGGGTGGGGTTGGCTCCTTCTGACATTTTTTTTTTTTTTTTTTCCCAGGCAGACTCTAGTAACGATCAGCCTCTCAGCATACTTGAAGGTGTGCACAGTAATGCAAGAACAGACATCTGGAATGCAAATATGAGGTTGCGAGGTGAGAGAGACAACTTTGCGCATTCTTGTGGGTGAAATGAACCAAAGGCGACTGCTACATGATTCCTCCTGTGTGTGCTCTGTCAGAACAGGCAAAATATCATTTTTAAACAGCCGCATAAAGATGTACATGCTTATCAGAGTCTCACTCTTTGCTTACTAGTCCTCGGAGAAGCAGTAACTTCCCCCAAATATCCCAGAGAATTGGATCTGCAGTTAGCATCTCAGGCATGACTTAGACATGTGACACTCCTCTTTTTGTTAGTTCTGACGATGCTGACGGTCACTCAAAAGTAACACATGTGTAGACGGAGAAGTCGAACGGCCCTTACCTCCCATTCTGAAAAAAAGAAGGACAAGCAGTCTAGATGAAGCCTGATGGGACTGACCCGGAAGAACCGAGGTTCTTTCTGTGGTTGCATGACCTCTACACGCTCAGTGAACGTTTCTTGGATACGGAGATCTAATGAAGTTGTCAAAGCTTCTGATGAAAAGCAAAACTCAAATGCACCCACTGCATATCCTTTGATAAACCTTCCCCTGAGTGTTCTAACAACATTTCCTTCCTTTGCCAGTTTCTAATTACACAGGACTTAATGAGCGGCGGCCTTTTACTGTAAAACCTCGCTGTGGTCAACCGCTGAGCTTTCCTTCCAAAGCCTGGGGTGGAAAATCAGAAGCCAGCATCCTGCTGTTCCAGCGCCACCCGGGCCACTTTGATAGTTACTCGCTTGCAGGGAGGTGTCCCCCTCCTCGTTTTAATATGGGTCGGCCTTTCTAAAATGCTTAGTTTTATAAAGTTTTACCCTGGAAAGCGGCTATTTATGTCTGGCACATTTTCTCCATTTCCTTCGTCCCCCAAATTAGTATCAACCTTGTCAGATTAACTGCTTACATATAAGAAACCAAATATTGACCCAGCAAGAGACCTGGGGAGATGGAAAGTTGGTCAAAGACTAGCAACTTTTCAAGAGAAGAAAGATGGTTTTGTTGGAGGAATATTTAAAAGTGCACGTTTACTTTTCTTCCCTGGAAGCCCGAGGAGGGCTACACTTAGCGTAACTATTCCGTGAACCACCACGTCTGCCAGAACCAGTTTTTCGGGTCCTGCTTCGAGGTTCATCTCTAACTGCTGGGTGAGTCATTTGAACACTGAGCACTTTTCTAAACAAGTGAAGCACCTCTCTCTGGCAGGGTGTCTTCTTTCGAATTGGTGAAATCTGAGGCTCTATCTACTTACTATTCATTTCACTGAGTATGGGTATGTGTACTTTACAAAAGAGATACACTTGTAAAAAATCACCCATCACAAGTCTAAACTGTCATATATATATTTAAATGTATATATTTTAAATTCAGGGACATCTTGATAATTAAAGGGAGCCCTGGCACATCCACTTACAAGAGAGAAAACAATCTTTGCTTTAAAACCAACTTCTAGGAGTTCCCGTCGTGGCTCAGTCGTTACGAATCCAACTAGGAACCATGAGGCTGGGGGTTCGATCCCTGGCCTTGCTCAGTGGGTTAAGGATCTGGAGTTGCCGTGAGCTGTGGTGTAGGTTGCAGACACGGCTTGGATCCCACGTTGCTGTGGCTGTGGCGTAGGCCGGTGTCTACAGCTCTGATTCGACCCCTAGCCTGGGAACCTCCATATGCTGAGGGAGCGGCCCTAGAAAAAGGCAAAAAAAAAAAAGACAAAATAAAATAAAATAAAACCAACTTCCACATTGTTTTACAAGCATGAGCTTTTATAACCTGCATTTTCTTCAACTGAGGGACACAAGTTCAGCCCATATGGCTTGTGTCTGACTCAACTAATGTCACTGGACACACAACTGACTCTCCAGGCCTGTTTTGACATCTTCTGCACAGGGAGTGGTTATGAGAGCTTCCTTGAGTATTAATGAATTTGACACATTTGCAAACAATTTACAAGAAAAAGAGGATGCAAAATTAGTTAATATTTTCCAGCAAGTTAAACTGATATAAAGGTAGTCTGTAAAGGATGAACCGGTGGTGCTTTGAAAGTAACCCTTCAATCTCCCCACTCCCCTGCATAAACTCAGAGGGTGGAGGACCCAAAGCCTCCTCCTCTTTGCAAAATGTTCGCTCCACTTCATCTCGAAAAGGTTAGAGCCCCACATACAGTGCAGTGCGGTGCTTAGTGCTCCCACTCATATTCATAGCAGTATTTGAAGGTTTGATTTTAGGGTTATTTGCAGGTCTGCACCACAGCCGCAGCAATGCCAGATCTGAGCTGCATCTGAGACCAACACCACAGCTCACAGCAATGGTGATCCTTAATCCACTGGGCAAGGCCAGGGATTGAACTGGCATCCTCATGGGTATTAGTCAGGTTTGTAATCTGCTGAGCCACACTGAGGGACTCCTTCCTTCCTTTCTTTCTCTTTCTTTCTTTCTTTCTTTCTTTCTTTCTTTCTTTCTTTCTTTCTTTCTTTCTTTCTTTCTTTCTTTCTTTCTTTCTTTCTTTTTCTTCCTTCCTTCCTTCCTTCCTTCCTTCCCTCTCTCTCTCTTTCTCTCTTCTCTTCTTCTTTTTTTTTTTTTTTTGCTTTTTAGGGCCACACCTGCAGCATATGGAAATTCCTTGGCGAGGGGTTGAATTGCAGCTGCAGCTGCCTGCCTGCCCCACAGCTACAGGAGGACTGGATCCGAGTCATATCTGCAACCTATGCAGCAGCTTGCGGTAATTTCAGATCCTTAACCCACAGAGCGAGGCCAGGGATCCAACCTGCAACCTGGTGGATTACTAGCCAGGTTCTTAACCTGCTGAGCCACAATGGGAACTCCCTCCCTCTCACTCTCTATCCTTCCTCTTTTCCTTTCTGTTTCTGGACCTCATCGCCTCAGTGCCAGACCCAGCTGCAAGATTTCTGGGCTTGTATTTTCTAAGAGTCTGGCTCCCCAAGGGAAGAGTGAATTTGGAGAAAGGAACAGAATGTCTTTGAGAAACAGGTCTTGGGGTAGAGACAGGTTCCAGGGTCCCAGGGAAGGGAGGCTCCCTGGCTCGTCCTGGGGAAGCAGAATGCCCCAGGGAGCAAGAGTCGTAGTGTATCTACAGAGGGAACTGTAGGAATGGGGCTGTCAGCGTCCACAACCATCCTCATGCCTTGGGAGGGCATGGGGGCAGCAGAGGATGCTGGTTGGCCAGTGGCCCTGGGGACTGGGTGCTGGGGTGTCAGCAAGACCATGAGAGACCCCACAGCCAAGGGCTCTCACCTTTCTGAACCTACGGCAATCCTGGGAAGGACAGGAGAGCCCAACGGTGACAAAAGCGATGCATCCAGGGGCTCAAATTTGCTTTAAAGGAAATATAAATCAAGTCACATTTAGTCTTTACTTGAGTTTCGGACAAGAATTTGTATTAACTTCTCATTCTGAGGCCAGGCACAGAGGTGAGGACTCGGAAAGTCTGCCATTTTTTTTTTCAATATAAAAGCAGGTGGAGTCACATCTCTAGTGTTACAACCAGAGAACGAGAGAGCGCCACGTACAGCCTGACTCCTGGACTCAAGGTCACCTGGAAGCCTTTGCTCCTCAGATGTCACCTTGACCCTCACCATCAGACTCCAAAGTAGCACATTTACTGCTGTTATTTCCTGGCTCTGCAGAGCTAAGTGGCATGGGTTGAAACAACAGATGGTGCGATTTCTGAATTAGAAGTGGTTATTGCGTTCATTGTGATTTTAGCTTTTGGACCGTCGTAGATAGAAAAGCACATCTTGACCAAATAAAATTCCATGGCGGCGGAAAAGATCCATGTCGGATCAATCATCAAAGGTCTCATCGGACAGGGAGCGTGGCACACTCGCCCCGGAATTCCATCTGGCCTTTCTCTTCCAATGTTAGGTGAGGCAGTTTCGGAAATGTAGTGTAAACACTGCCTATGTCGGTTACCAAAAAGTTTCTGGGAGCTTTGACAGATGCAACCAAAAAATAAAAATGCAAAAATGCCCTGCTGTATGGGTTGGAGCCTCTCTGATGACATAAAAGAAGACATTCCTCAGTCTTTCCTGAATGGCCCAGAGAAGGTGAGGTGAACACACCGGATCTTAAGTGGGCAACATAAGTGATAGAAAATACTAACTCCCCCCACCCCCCATCCTAGGAAGCCACACGGACATGGACTTGGGAGTCTTCTGCGTCCTCAGAAGGAAGGTGCCCAGATCGCACGGACAGGCGAGGAGGGGTAATGAATGGCCCATGCTGTGGGTGGATAATGAACTGTTTGCTGGGACTATGTCCTCACTTAATCAGCTATTTTCACAAGCAGCCTAGGGACCCAGCAATTGTCAAATCGCTGTGGTTGGCTGCCTCTTGTCCTCCACCAGGCTGCCTTTGGGGGACACTGCAGGGTCCCCGTATGCATGGAAAGGTGGTCCGTTTCCCTGTCTCTGTCAATAGGAGATGGTGGGAGGAGCCAGGAAACAGCAAGCAGTAGGAGGCCAGACCCTCTGACCACCGAGCAAACAGAGCAGAAGCTCAGGCAGAGGCCTGAACGAAGAGCGTACATCCCAGGCTGGGCACTGGACATGAAGGGTCTCTGAAAGAAAAGGCGGAAGGAGAGGAACATTTATGTGTCGGACACATTTCTTGCTTCCTCTACAGCCTTAAGATTGATTTAGACCAAGCAAGCCTGGGGGAGGGAGGGTGTGAATCTTTTCTGGACACACATCCAGACATCGGGTCCAATTTAGAGTGCATTTAAGGCAACTCGGCAGACTCTAATCTAATCTTAGGATCAGAGTGAACTACTAGCCTGGGAATCACAAGGGCTTGAAGAGTTCCTTGCTATTGCTAAGAAGAGAGAAAGCGAGGGAAAGATTGTGAACTAAATTTATTGAACATCCATGCCACGTGCCCAGCACTTTACAGATGTTTGCATTTCATTATTATGCTTGCTTTGCTGAAGAGGTTCCGAGGGTCACCTGCATTCCCCCTGGTCACACAGTGGGCAGTTGTAAGAGTGAAATTCGTGGAAATGGTTGAAGCGGCAGTAATGAAGCCACAGCCTCGCTATGTGCTCAGAATTGTACATACTTATTTCATTTAATTGTCCCACAACCAAGCAAGGTCTCACTCCAACTGTGCAAATTAAGGATCTCAGAATGTGTCAAACAGAAAGAGACTTGCAGACACAGAGGACAGACTTGTAGTTGCCAAGGAGGAGGGGAGAGGGCGTGGGATGGATGGGGCGTTTGGGGTTGGTAGCTGCAAACTATTCCATTTAGAATGGATGAGCAATGACGTCCTGCTGTACCACACAGGGAACTATAATATCCAGTGTCTTGGGATAGACCATGATGGAAGATAATATGAGAAAAAGGATGCAGGAGTTGCTGTTGTGGTTCAACGGAAACGAACCCGACTAGTATCCATGAGGATGCAGGTTCAGTCTCTGGCCCAGCTCAGTGGGTTAAGGATCTGGTGTAGCTGTGAGCTGCAGAGCAGGTTGAAGATGCGGCTCCGATCTGGCGTTGCTGTGGTTGTGGTGTAGGCTGCTAGCTGTAGCTCTGATTTTTGACCCTTAGCCTGGGAACATCCATATGAAACACCTGCGGCCCTATAAATGAATGAATGAATGAATAAATAAATAATAAATAATAACTGTATCTATATGTATGATCAGGTCACTTTGCTGTAAGCAGAAATTGGCACAACATTGTAAATCAGCTATACTTTAATAATAAAAAAAGAAGAATCTCAGAATGTTTCAATAACGTGATCATGGTCATTCAGACATCAAATCAGAATTTAAACTCGGGCTGATTTGCTTCACAGTTCATGACCTTTCTATTACATCATGCTGCTCCTTTCTCTTTAAGTTGTAAACAGTCACATTGTGTTCATAGAGAAGGTTAAAAAAAAGTTTAAACAGAGTTGGTAAAAGTTGCTGTGTGCTACAGCCACTTAGAAGACACAGGAAAGGCCTAGGTAAGAAAGTCTAATTGAACTATCTTACATAAACACAGAAACTGTGCTAGGCTAAAAAAATAGAGATGGGCAGTAGTTGAAAGCCAGGAAAGCATAGCCTCTGCTATCTGGCTGATACTTCTTTACATATTAACTCATAGTTCTTTATACCTTGCTCTCAATGATATCTCATTGTTTAAAGTGTAAAAATTAGTGACATTCATTTAAAGAATTGGAAAAGTTAACCTAAATGTCCATCGACAGAGGAGTGGAACAAGAAGATGTGGTACATATATGCAATGGAATATTACTCAGCCATTAAAAGGAACGACATATCGGCATCTTTAGCAACATGGATGGACCTAGAAATTATCATGCTAAGTGAAGTCAGCCATACAATGAGACACCAGCATCAAATGCTTTCACTGACATGTGGAATATGAAAAAAGGACAGAATGAACTTTGCAGAACAGATACTGACTCAGACTCTGAAAAACTTATGGTCCCCAAAGGAGATGGTTTGGGGAGGGGTGGGGGGATACACTGGGAGTGTGGGATGGAAATCCTATAAAACTGGGTTGTGATGATCACTGTACAACTACAAATGTAATAAATTCATTGAGTAATAAAAAATAAATAAGGAAAAAAAGAAAACACTTTAAATCCATTAAAAAAAATTGGAAAAGGATAATCGAGAAGAAAATTTCTCTCATGTTATTCGAGCCTAGACAGAGTATCAGGATGTGGGGTCCTGGGCACCACAGCCCATTTATGGCAGTTTATCTAAACTATTGTGCCGAATGCAGGGGTAAGTCTCTGCAAGTTCATAGCTCAGACCTACTACAGGTGGATAATGGCTCCTTATAGACACACCAGCTCCGAGTCTGCCTCCTGGGTCACTCCTGCCAGACACAGACCTGCCAGGGCTGCCCTGGTCACGGTCCTTTGGGCATAGCTCTCTGATATCTCCTTCCCTCTCCTCATTCTCTCCCTTGAAGGAAAAGAGGTGAAAGTAATTATAAAAAGTCACCTCTTGGGAGTTCTCATCGTGGCTAAGCGATAACGAACCCAACTAGCATCCATGAAAATGCAGGTTTGATTCCTGGCCTTGCTCAGTGGGTTAAGGGTCTGGTGTTGCTGTGAGCTGTGGTGTAGGTCACAAATGTGGCTCGGATCTCTTGTGGCTGTGGTGTAGGCTGGCAGCTGCAGTTCTGATTCGACCCCTAGCCTGGGAACTTCCATTTGCCAAGGGTGTAGCCATAAAAAGAAAAAAAAAAAAAGTGGGATTGCTGGATCAAACGGTAATTCTTTTTTTAGTTTTCTGAGGCACCTCCATACTGTTTTCCACAGTGGTTGCACCAGTTTACGTTCCCACCAACAGTGTAATAGAGTTCCCTTTTCGCCACACCCTCTCCAGCATTTATTGTTTGTAGACTTTTGGATGATGGCCATTCTGGCTGGTGTAAGGTGGTACCTCACAGTGGTTTTGATTTGCATTTCTCTAATAATGAATGATGTTGAACATCTTTTCATGTGGTTTTTTGGCCATCTGTATGTCTTCTTCGGAGAATTGTCTCTTTAGATCTGCCCATTTTTTTTTTTGATGGGATTGTTTGTTTTTTTTGGTATTGAGCTGCAGAAGTTGTTTATAAATCTTAGAGATTAATCCTTTGTCAGTCACTTCATTTGCAAATATTTTCTCCCATTCCGTGGGTTGTCTTTTCACTTTGTTTAGGGTTTCCTTTGCTGTGCAGAAACTTTTAAGTTTAATTAAGTCCAATTTGTTTATTTTTGTTTTTATTGTCGTTACTCTAGGAGGTGGATCTTTGATTCAGCAATCCCAATCCTGGGCATCTATCCAGAGAAAACCATGACTCAAAAAGATACATGCACTCCAATGCTCATTGCGGCACTATATACAATAGCCAAGACATGGAAACCACCTAAATGTCCATCGACAGAGGAGTGGATAAAGAAGATGTGGTACATATGCACAATGGAATATTACTCAGCCATTAAAAGGAAAGAAGTAACGGCAGTTGCAGCAACAAGGATGGACCTAGAAATTATCATGCTAAGTGAGGTCAGTCAGACAGTGAGACACCAACATCAAATGCTATCACTTACATGTAGAATCTAAAAAAGGACGCAATGAACTTCTTTGCGGAACAGATACTGACTCACAGACTTTGAAAAACTTGTGGTTTCCACATGAGACAGGTTGGGGGACAGCAGGATGTGCTGGGGGTTTGGGATGGAAATGCTATAAAATTTGGTTGTGATGATCATTGCATGGCTATAAAAGAAAAAAAAAAAGATCTCTGAACAGCCAAAAAAAAAAAAAAGTCACCTCTTGTTTCAAAAGCCTTTTTTTTCCTGATGATCTCAAAATAATTTTCTGGAATCAAATCTACTCAAATGAGCCAAACAAAAGGCAGTATTTTGTATGTAGGGACATGATCTAAATTTCTTGGCAATAGCTGCATAATACACTAACACCAAATTTATGACCCACTCTTAGCAATTAGAATCCTACTGTATACAATTTGGTCTCATTTTGTGTTGCCACAATCCTCTCGTTTTTGCATTCCACACTAATCCTATTTCTGATGGATAAAGGTAGGGATGGCTAGGATTTGGAATTTCCATTTCCCTCCTAACTCTTGGCAATGTAGGTATCTTGTCTTTCATGGAAAATTCTCATAGCATGTTTATGGCAAAAGAATAGTCCACTGGTTTCACCCTAATTCCCAGTGTATTTTCTTAGGCCATTACTTAAAGTTACAACATGCTTGAGGCCCAAAGACATCATTTACCTCTCTGGCTAAGTCTACACCAAAATCAGGCTTTGATGTGTGCTAAAATAATTCCAACATGTGCTTCCCTTCCTCTGAGCTCCACTCTGTTTCCTGTCTGGCCTTTTACTATTTAGTTTGTGTTAAAGTACCATGGGTACCTATGAAGTACATACTGCAGAGGCAGTTAAGATGGAGTAGGGGTGAGGAGTCAAACCATAAAACATAGAACCTCTTGGGAGTTCCCCTCATGGCGCAGTGGAAACGAATCCAACTAGGAACCACGAGGTGGCGGGTTCCATCCCTGGCCTCCATCAGTGGGTTAAGGATCCGGCGTTGCTCTGAGCTGTGGTGTAGGTCGCAGACGCGGCTTGGATCTGGCATTGCTGTGGCTGTGGCAGGCTGCAGGCTGGTGGCTGTAGCTCCGATTGGACCCCTAGCCTGGGAACCTCCATATGATGAGAATTAGGCCCTAAAAAGACAAAAGACAAAAGACAAAAAAAAAAAAAAATAGAACCTCTTTAGCTGGTCAGCTTGTCATTGCCAAAGGTCATTCACTAGGGGATATATCTTGCTTTTATCAGATGTTAGTGTTTATTATTGGAAAGTCCTAATTAGTAGTGCAAATTTCTTGAATATGTTGATTTAAAACCAACACCTGGTTCTATTCCAAGGAAGACCTTTTTTTTTTTCGTAGTTAAAACAAAAGGCAAGCAAGCCAGTTAGAGAATCTAACTTTGATCAAAATCAATCTCCGACTTTATCAAGCTCAGTTTAGGAAGCCTAGCTGCTGTCTGTGGAAGCATTAGTTTGTGGCTGTTAAACCTGAGCTGTCTTAAAAAGAGATCCATGTCTCTTTTCCATATACGGTGCAAGGGGCTGTTTAAAAGGATGTATTAAATCTAGCCCTATTTGGAGGCAGGAGAAGGAAGGGAGGCTTCACTGAGGACCACCTAAGACCAGTGGAGCTTCGAGATCATGGAGCAAATGCTGCTTTCACTTGCTCCCCCTGCCTCTCATGGAAGGCTGGGGTTGATTTGGAAATATCAGGGCAGAACCAGCAGCCACTGGCGAGGGAGGTGACAGGAATTTCTCAGCCTGCTCGTCAACAGCAGACCAACAGTTCTGCCCCGAACATCTCAACTTTCCTGAGGCGGCACCACTGTCTTCTTGCAAACTCAATAACCAGTATTCACGAAGGCGTATCCTCTGTCTCCCTAACAGTGACCCCCCCAATTTAGAGAACACCGAAAAATCCAATGACATTTTTTTTCTCGAACACTAGAAAAAACATAAGCCATGTCTATGCACTGAGCCTAAAATACCTCTATATTGACCTCCCAGAAAACCAGGGCTTCGAGTAATCTGAATGTCGAAAAATTCATGTTCTTTTTTAAAAAAAATTATTTTATGGAATATAGTTGATTTACAGTGACACTTGGGTTCATTTCTACTGTGCCACGAAGTGATTCAGTTATATATATAAAAAGAATACTTTCTCGTATTCTTTCCCGTTATGGTTTGTCACATGGTATCGAACGCTTCCATAAATGGTGCCAGGGGCTGCTTAAAAGGATGTGTTAAATCTAGTCCCTATTTGGAGGCAGGAGAAGGAAGGGAGGCTTCACTGAGGACCAGTGGAGCTCCGAGATCATGGAGCAATGCTGTTTTCAGTTGCTCCCTCTGCCTGTGCTGTATAGGAGGATCTTGAGTTTATCCATTTTTCCTCTTCTTTTTTTTTTTTTTTTGGCAATACCTGAGGGATGCTGAAGTTCCCAGCAATGGGAGCGAACCTGTGCCACAGCAGCAACCAGAGCCACAGAAGTGACAAAACCGGATTTTTAACCTACCAAGCCACTAGGGAATTCCAATATCCATTCTCTGTATAAGAGCTGACATCTGCTAATTCCAAATTCCCAATCTGTCCCTTCTCCTCATCCTTTAGTAATCATACGTCTGCTCTCTTTCTTTATTTGTGAATCTCTTTCTATCTCAAAGATAATTTTATTTGTGTCATATTTTAGATTCCACATATAAGCGATAGCATATGTATGGTATATATATATTTTCTCTCTCTCTCTTTTTGTCTTTTCTAGGGCCACACCTGCGGCATATGGAGATTCCTAGGCTAGGGCTCTAATTGAAGCTGTAGCCACTAGCCTACACCACAGCCATAGCAACACCGGATCTGAGCCGAGTCTGCAACCTACACCACAGCTCATGGCAATGCTGGATCCTTAACCTACTGAGAGAGGCCAGGGATCGAACCCACAACCTCATGGTTTCTAGTTGGATTCGTTAACCACTGAGCCACAAAGGGAACTCCAATTTTTCTCTTTCTTACTTACTTCACTTAGTATGATAATCTCTAGGTCCAACCCCTGCTGTAAGCATTATTTCATTCTTTTTTAGAATTCATGTTCTTTTAAGCATAACCCGAGCAAAGAGTCTGTAATATTCCTAGGTCTTCTAAGTTTTGGCTTGAGAAACACAAGTGTTACATAAAAATGTCATGTCAAGTGTTGGCTGTGCTCTTACTTTCTAGATTTGTGAAAACACAATGAAACCAAACTGAATTAGTTACACAGCACAGAAACAATCGGATGTGTAGGAACCAAGCCATTTCTACTATGCACACAATATTTATGAAGGGAAGTGAACTGAATAAGTTTTCCTAACAGAAGTACATACACGGAGCCATACTTGAGAAAAAAAGAGAAAATAGAGATTACCTTCATAGGGTATATTTTTCTTCTGTACCATCTAACTATGCAGCTACAAATGTTTAGAATTAATTTAAATGATTGTGTTTAAGTGCTTTTTTGGGTAAGCATCATTGTAGACCTTCTCAGGTGGTCCTTTAGATGTCAAAATAAAGATTTCTTCTATAATCACCCACTCTTTTCTTTCAGCAGATGACTGGCAGTGAAACACATAGTTCATCCCTTTAGATCTTTTTTTTTTTTTTTTGTCTTTTTAGGGCCACACCCTGGGCATATGAAGGTTCCCAGGCTAGGGAATCGATCAGAGCTATAGCTGCTGGCCTACACCACAGCCACAGCAATGCAGGATCCCAACCTTATCTTCAACCTCCACCACAGCTCACAGCTACACCGTATCCTTAACCTACTGAGTGAGGCCAAGGATCGAACCCACATCCTCATGGATGCTAGTTGAGTTCATTACCACTGAGCCACAATGGGAACGCCTCTTTTCAGATCTTTAAATCATGTGCAGTGAAGCGTTTTCTAGCCGATGGAGCCAAGCATCAAGGTCCCCTAGCAGGGAACCGGCCCATGCACAAATGCTTCCAGCCTTCTCTCAGCCTGCATACCAGCTCTCCGGCCATCTGCACTGTAGCAGGCCCTTGACCCTTCACCAACAGCCTTGTCAAGATGTTTCTCTAGGGTTTGGGCAGAAGGGAGACTGGTTTTATTTGTATCCATGGCCATCAGCTTCTTGCCCGCCAAACAGCTTTTATAGATTAATAACGTTCACTGCGGGTAAAGAGCTTCATAACCAGGCCTGGGGCCAGCCAGCCTCCCCCGGCCTCCCACTCCTGGACAACCACACAGGGGGCCAGCCTGCCTCTCAGAGCACCAATGGGGTGTGAGTCCCCCCTTGTCTAAGAGAGAAAGATGCCCCACGATTCTGGATGTTTACTTCACAAGGCGCCAGCACAGGGCAATTTGTAAGAAAGGCAATTTCACGTGGCGGGGAAGAGAGGACATATTTGTAATTGATGATGCGGAGGGAAAATGGGCCTTTCTTGTTCTTTCATAATCAGTGTGAGGAGATGCATACAGGACAAGGGCACCAAAGGGGCGTTAGTTGCAGATTCGTCTTCTGGACTTACAACCCCCCCCCCCCCCCAAATAATTTAGTAATGAAGACCTCTTCTGTGAACTGTCAACTTTATTTATCCGTTCCTCCTCCATTCGGAATCAGAGTCATTTATATACTCTCTGTGGAGGAGTCCCACTCAGCCGAGAAAACGGCTCGCGGTATGGAGTTACGGAGGGAGGTGGCCCCTAAAATGACAGCGTTTATCACATAGGATGTGACTCACAAAAATAGCTTTTTGAGTTATGTCAGTGATAGACAGATTCTATTTGGGTCTAGCAATCAGTCTCATTATTTCTAACAAAGAGTAAGATGCCATTTCTCAAAACGTCTTTAAAAAACAGCCTTATGGTGTTATTCTGTGCTGTAAACAAGGTCGTTGGAAGACATTGGTGGGTCCTGGACAAGATAAAAATCCGGAGAGGACAGAGTGGTGTGGTGTGAACCCGACTGGGAGGGGGAAAAACCTGGGTCTGGGCTGTCCCCCAGCTGATCAGGTGACCCGGGATGGCCATACCCACTCGGCAGTTTTCTAGTCAACCTGCTCCACTGGATTTAATGAGATTACAGTAAAAGTGCAGCTCCTCTGAAAATGCTCATGGCAACACATATGTATGGTGGTACCCCCTCACCATACTATGAGATACCCTCTTAGCATGAACAAATACCGCCCGCCACCCTGGCCTCGTTCCAGTTCCCTCATGTGTAGTTTTCAGGTCAAGGGAACAAACGTGGGTCACCCCACACACTTTCCAGCCCAAGAGACTGAGGCTTCTAGCCGACATCCCAGCTTACTCCCTGACTTTTTCCTCTTTCCATTTTCCAACTAAGGGAACTCATGGTCCCTTAGGGTTCTGATGTGGCTCTGATCATGCAGGACTTTGTGCCCCTTACTGCCCAGTGTTCCTTCTGTATATTGGGTACCAGCTCCTATGTAGGGTGTTAATTAAGTCTTTAGTCCTTTTGCATTGTACTTATTCCCGCCTCTGACTTCCAAACCACTTCCCACTCCGAATGGCCTTTCTCTCTTCCATCCAACATTGAGGACACAGTGCGGGCTCCACATCGGGGGGGAAAAAGACTTTTCCATGAGTTACCAACCCAAGAGCATTTCCCCAGCTCTAACCTACGTTCTGTCTTGGCCACAGAACAAACTGGCACACTGTCATTCTTTCTAATGTTCATTTATTTGATGTTTACAATACTTGCTTAGAAAAGGACTTATGTCCCCCAAATGGCTTAGAAATAACGGATTCTTAATGAATCTTCTAGCTTGATTGCTGGTCATTAGATGCTTTCTGCTAGAGGACTTCCATAATAGGAAACATTTATTCACTCATTCCCTTTGTCATCATCCAACATTTCTTGAGCCCCCTCATGTCCCTTCAAAATCAAATTGAACTTTCCTGGAAGTGTTGAAACAATGCCTTGAGAAACAAGATTAGGAATTACAGGCAAATGTGTATAGTGAGAGCCCCTTCCCTCTCAGCTGTTTCTCTGGGCTTTGACTAGTGGCTCTTTAAAATAGAAATTCCACCCTGTAGCTTTGTTCCAGTTATCTATCATTGCGTGCATATCAAACCAGACCACAATTTAGTGGCTTGAAATAACAAGTTAAGATGATCCTTCATAGTCCAGCGGATTTGCTGGGCTCAGCTGGGTAGTTCTTGGCCAGGATCTGTCATACGGCCACGGTCAGATGGGGGGCAGGTGCTGGCTGGGTCTAAAAGCCCACATGTGCTAGCTATTCAAGATGGCTCACTTGTGTGGCTGCAGTTGATGCTGGGTGTTGACTGGGAGCCCAGCTGTGTTGTCAACCAGAATGTCTACATGTAGCCTCTCCATGTGGCCTGGGCTTCTCAGAGCCCACTGGTTGGGTTTTGAGATGGAACCTCACAAGGTCAAGCATACACGAGGCTTGGAGTCTTGGAAGTGGCACATTGGAGTTGTAGCTGCCAGCCTACACCACAGCCACTGCAACACCAGAGCTGAGCCACGCCTGTGACCTACACCACAGCTCAAGGTTAACACTCACAGCAGGCGGATACTTTACCCACTGAGCAAGACCAGGGATTGAACCCGCGTCCTCATAGTTACTAGTCAGATTCGTTTCTGCTGAGCCCCAATGGGAACTTCGCAGAGCTGATTTTTAAATCCTGGTATGTCTGGCTCAAAACACAAGTTTTTTCACATTATACAACCCTGCTTTCAATGATTATTGTATATGAATAATGCCCAAGGAAAGATAAAGAGAAAAGAAATGGATAGAAGTGTTTTCATTTAAGTGATAACAGTTCTCCGAGGACAGCAAGCTCTAGACCACAGCCTCTGTTGCTTTTTAGGTAACAGTTTTAGATGTTCAAGCCCCCAAATATGCATGTTTTATGGAAAATGGTCTCTAGTTTTAGATGAAGCATTTCAAGGTTACAGACTTCAGCAAAATGAAAGCCCAACATATAATTAGAATTAAAATTTACTGTAGAGTAACACATTTTTATTAAATGGAACAAATGTTTTCTAGTAATTTTTCAATTATCATGAAAATAAGGCTAACATTAATCCTACTATCAAATCTGGGTTTTAAAAGTTAATTAGGAGATGTAATTTAGTATTATGCTATAAGCAAGTTGGATTTTAAAGTAAACATTAAATAAAACAGTTCTTGGAACAAGACATTCACTTGTTTTGGCCTCATTTCCTTCAGCCACAGGGGGCGGCAGCATTGGTCAATTGATAGCTTCTTTTTTACTTTCTGTTTTTGTTTGTTTGTTTGTTTGTTTGTTTTTTGGTCCTTTCCTAACAAAAGGGAGTCATTTCCTTCCATGAAATGTTTTCATCTTCTTGAAGAGTTCCTGTCTCAAACTCTACTACAAACAAGGGACTTCATTTTTGGGAAAGAAAAATTGGTAAAATGCTCCATCCAATGTTTCTTAAATTTTAAAATTCCTTTTAAAATTATTCTGAAATTCCTTATAAAATTATTCTAAAATTCCTTATAAAATTATTCTTCCTCCTAGCAAGAATCAAGTAGGACCTAAATGGAAGATAAAGATAAAAAGGAAAATCAGGAAATCAACCACAAGCAATACCATCAGTGAAAGTGTCCATGGGAAATGGGTTGTAGGCACA
Source organism: Phacochoerus africanus (assembly GCF_016906955.1). Classification (NCBI taxonomy): domain Eukaryota; kingdom Metazoa; phylum Chordata; class Mammalia; order Artiodactyla; family Suidae; genus Phacochoerus; species Phacochoerus africanus. Next base: position 17,647,850 of record NC_062545.1, read on the forward strand.
CCTGTTGGATGAGTGCTGGTGCCTTGAGATGCAAGGTATTCTTTGGGTCTGGTCCACTGGTATGTTTCTGAGCAGCAAAGAGCTAAAGGGATAAATCTTTTCCCACAGGCTTTCCTAAATGAGGAAGGGCAAAAATACAGTGATTATCTAAGCAGTGCTGCCCCCTGCTGGTAGCAGTTATATAACCCTGCAAACGGAAGTTTTCCTCTGTCCCAGTTTCTAGGACCTGCTAGGAAATGTTTTGAGCTCTAAAGCTCTCAGAGACCATCCAGGTCACACTGCCTTGCCCACCCCACCCCTTGTGCACGGTGGACTCTTCGGCCAGCATTTAAAGGGGGAAGTGACTTGTTTATTATCACAGCTTTCGTTTGGGTCTCCTTCTACAGCACCTCACCACATGGAACACCCCCTTTCCAGAATTCACAGTTCCAAAGTACACAGTGCTTACTGTCACTGTGCTGTTTGTACCTTCTTTTAAAAATATAGTCCGGCGCTCAATGGTGCCACTTCTCTTCAAACCTGAGCCATTTAACTAGACGAGTCAGACTTCTCCTTAAACACCGAAATATGATTCCTGGGATGGGTGTGATATTTCTGATTCTCTACAGCTCTTTCATGAAATAAATATGATAGAAAAAGTTAGTTACTGTTCTATAGTTCAGTTTCTGGGGAAAGGATTCCTTCATAACTAGAGCTAGAGTTTTAGGATGGCATTAAACAGAGTTGGTATTTACAGAGCCAGGAGGTTCCAACCATCTTTCTCAATATTCATGTATTTGGCTAAGTTTTATTTAGATTTTATTAATATTTGAATCAAATATAATTCAGGTGATCAAAAAATTATGTGTAAAATTTTAGTGGCCAAAGTTTATTGGAAAATTCAGAATCTCACAGCAGCCTCGTGGGGTAATTAAGCTAAAATTTCGACTGGCTAGTTTATTCTTTTGGTGCCTGTACACACTTAGGTTAACTCCTTTGGTTACTAGTTTTAGGATTGTGTCCATGTTATATTCATAGAGATGTTACCCATACATGGAGAGCTTTAATGCTTCCATATCTAGTAAGATATTTTTTAAGAATTATAATGTAATGACAACTGGGTAGCTTCTGTGGTGGATCTTCTTAATGTCCTTTACCAAGAGCCGAGTCTCACACCTTGAGATGCCTTGATCTTCTCTTTACTGTAGAATAGTAACTAACTCTTAAAGTCTCATCCCAAATATGATACTTACAAGAGGTTTTCTGTGATGCATCCCATCTGACTCTAGTCCCTCTCCTCTTGATAGTACCTTGGTATCTATGTTCTCAGTTCGTGACATGTGTTTGCAGTGAAAGTGACTTTCTGTGTGTGTGTGTGTGCGTACACGTATGCACACATGTATTGTGTGCTTTTGTAGATTGAACTAAGCTGTACGCTTCCTGAAGGCAGGTGCTGGGTCTTTTATTTCTTTGATATTGTTCAGAAGTGCCTGCTATAGAGTGTGAAGAAAAGGGAACCCTCCTACACTGTGAGAATATAAATTAGTACAACCCCTATGGAGAATTGCATGAAGGTTCCTTAAAAAACTAAAAATAGCACACCATATGATCCAGCAATCCCACTCCTCGGCATATATTCAGAGAAAACCATAATTCAAAAAGATACATGTACCCCAAGGATCATTGCAGTACTACTCACAATAGCCAAGACAGGAAGCAACCGAAATGTCCATCAACAGAGGAATGGATAAAGAAGATGCGTTACATACATACGATGGAATATTACTTAGCCATAAAAAGAACAAAATAATGCTATTTGCAGCAACATGGATGGGCCTAGAGATTATTATACTAAGTGAAGTAAGTCAGAGAGAGAAAGACAAATATTACATGATACATACCACTTATATGTGGAATCTAAAAAATGATACAAATGAACTTATTTAAAACACAGAAATAGACTCACAGACTTTGAAAACAAAGTTATGGTTACCAAAGTGGAAATGAGGTGGGGAGAGATAAATTGGGAGTTTGGGATTGACATATACACACTTTTATATACAAAAAAGAGATAACCAACAAGGACCTACTGTGTAGCACATGAAACTCTACTCAATATTCTATAATAACCCATATGGGAAAAGAATCTGAAAAAGAATGAATACACACACACACACACATATCTGAATCACTTTGCTGTACACTTGAAATTAATCAAATATTGTAGATCACCTACACGCCAATATAAAACAAAAATTAAATTGAAAAAGAAGTGCCTGCTCAAAGCTTCTTTTGTCCTAGGAACTCAAATGATGTTGACCAATGAATGTATCTGGCCTGTCTGAGAAAACTGATTATAGGAAAAGCCTCAGCAAGGTACCGCATCTTGCTCCTCTTAACAAATGTGTCTGTTTCTCCCGAGATGCTGTCCGCTTATCCTGCAGCCTGCCTGTTTTCTAGTCACTACCCATTAGCATAATTACCGTCTTCAGGCTTTGCCCTTTATTGATCCTGGTAGTTAAGGCAGTTTACAGTCAGGAGCTGTGCTGACAGAAGGTACAAATACATGCACTGGGACCTCTCAGAGAGTTTTGTCCCTTTTCTTGGTCTTCGGGATTGCTTTTGTCTGCTTTTGTTTTAGAGTGTACTTTCCTTCTTATCATTTCCCCCAAATTTGCTGTGGCAGAAATTCTGTAGATCACTTAACCCAGGGATAGAGAGCTGTGGGAAGATGCTGATGATGAAAGTTTGGTTGCAAGACAGACTAATGCGATCAACCTGTCAAAATAAGCATAAAGCTGTATAAATAATCAGCGAGGTATTTATCAAACGTCATGGCAGCACCATATGGAGGGTTATTCAAGGTTTTTTAGTTAATAGAAAGGGTTGAGGCTGGAGTCCCTGGATTCTGAAAAGCCTCTCCCCACGATGCTATTAAAGAAATGAACTAACAGCAAGAAAGCTGGCAAAAGACCAGCCTGTATCCTGAGACACAGTCAGAAAAATGCATTCTCCAGCCTCTAGAAACTAGCGGTGTGCAGAGGCATCGCCTGACATAAAGAAGACTGTTTCTAATTTGTGTAAGCGGTGCGCCAAGCCAAGGAATTTATTATATGTTATTAAATTATTTAATAGTGACTACGTAGCTCGTGCACATTTGTATGCGTGGAAATAAGCATCCAGGACCAAGATGGGCGATCAGAGAGGGCGGGTCAGGTAAGGAAACTGTCTTGGGAGAAAATAAGACTAGAGCTTCCGAGGTGCTAAGTAGACAGATCCTGTCTGAGGCTGAAGCCAGCACACCTGGGCAGAGCTGGAGAGCCTGAGGGAGGAAGGTGGTCTGATGCCATCGTTTGAGCCACAGAATTAAAACATTTTGAAGTCGCTTTATTGGCCACTTTTCAGTTACAGTAAATCCTCCCTCCTTTTTGTTTTTGTTTTTTGTTTTTCGGCTTAATCCAGGTTGACCTGGGTGTTCTCTTACTCTCACTCAAATGGTCCCAACCAAGTTACCTGGCATCTGAGCTTCTGCGCCTGACTGAGCGACTTTTGGGGTCAGAGCTGCAACCAGCTGGCCCCTCTTATTGCATGAATATGGCTCGAAACAGTACAAAGAAAATGTGGGAAAAAGCCCCCTCATCACTACGTGCTACAGTATAATATGTCACAACTACTAATGTTGTAGTCACACGGACTGTGGTCTCTGGCAGAGCGGTCGTCCTGTGGCACACACAGTGAGCTGAGAATGCGTGTTCAGCAGGGAAGTGTGAAATTGAATTGGATCATTTAAATATTACGGATACAGGTCAAAGCTGTTTTTGCAAATATCAGCCATTCTTTCTTCATGCTCGTCCCAAAGGACACACTACGTGACTCTACGCGACAGATACTTTTAAGAAAGGATGGCTCAGCAGGTTAAGAACCCGACATAGTGTCTGTGAGGATGCATGTTCCATCCCTGGCCTTGCTCAGTGGGTTAAGGATCCGGCTTTGTCTCAAGCTGCGACAGAGGTTGCAGATGCTGCTCGGTTCTGGCGTTGCTGCGGCTGTGGCTTAGGCCGGCAGCTGTAGCTCTGGTTCTGCCCCTAGCCTGGGAACTTCCATATGCTGCAGGTGCAGATGTAAAAAGAGAGAGAGAAAAAAAAAAAGAAATGAAAGCTTTAGAAACATCACTTCACACTAAGAAAAACATGGGACATTTTAAGCTCACTGCTGGTGAAAATATTTCTATGATTTCCGCGTTGGGACTCTTGTGCAGGTGCACACAGGAAATTTTTTTCTCCTTTAAGGAGAACAGGCAAGGACCTTCCCAGTGGGATGGTTCTGGGTGGAAGGAGTTACTCGTAGGCCAGGTTGGAGCTTATATTGAAAGCCACTGGTGGAAAACCCAGCCCAGGACAGTCATGACCCTGAGTGATTGCCATCTGTTGATGACTGGTTTCAATCCAAATTTTCAGTCTGTTATTCACATTAAAAAAGATATGCACATATATTAGCATCAAAATAATTAACCACCACAGCATCTGTGCCAAGGGCAGAATGAATGGGCCATTTTAAATGCATTGTCCACTCACGCCTAAAGGTGACCCTCTGCAGTAATTCTGAAGCTCGCTCCTGGATGATCTGGCTGGCTTGGAGCAAGAGTCTGACTTGCTGATTTCTGGGATAAATAATGGATTATTCAAAACCAGAACCCAAAGGGGGAAAATATATACGGCTATCTGTTCTTTATTTTTGATCAAGGATATCCTTTATCCAAAAGAATGACTTAAAGCAGCTACATGGTTGCACATAATAATACGACTTCCTAAAGAGGTTTAAAATAAAAACAAAACAATAAGGCAAAGAGAAAAGTACACGAAAATTAGAGGGTGCCAGGTGGGAGACGGGTCTTAAAAAATCATGTCCTATATAGTCCTCTATATTTTCTAGCATAAAATGTGAAGAGGAAAACATGATTAGTTACAAGAGTCCGCTTTTATATAGCAAGTGCAAACACAGAGAGGGGGGAAAAAAAAAACCCTGGTTCAGGTGAAGAACTCTGCCCTATAGGGGGTCATGAGAGGAGTTTCCCCTTGAAGCGGTGGCGTTTCAGGGATGGAAGCGAATGCTCCTCCCTCTTGCAGGGGGACATCCCACCTCTCTCCCTTTTGTCTTCCCTCACCAAGTCTCTTCCTCATATTAATGAAAATAATGCTAGTGCGTGTTTTCCAAGCCCTGACTGCGAGGCAGGCAGGCAGGTGCTGTGCTAATCTCTCGCTCGCTGTATCTCAGTACATCCGGACAACAAACTTCTGACCGGCTGGCTGAAACGATTGCCGGTTCCCAGATGAAGGTTGGCTTGAGGCAGGAGTGACAGAGCCAGAGGATTAGTGGATCTGTGGAATGCCAGCTGCCTGTCCTTATCTGCTGCAATATACAGCTTTTAAAGAAGGGCTGGAAAGATAACTAAGAAAACATCTCCTGGTAGCTTCTATGTAGGGGTATATATCCTTGAAGCATTTCCCCAAAGGTCTGGACTGTTTCTGCTGATTCCTTCAGGAAAGTGAGATGATAACCTGGCTAACAGGTCATGGGTGGGATCATAAAAGTTTGTTGTGTATAGTGTTTTTTTGTTGTTGTTGTTGTTTTCATGAAATGAAAGCCCTAAAGTAGACTTTGAGAGTCCTTGGTTCCAACATATTCCAAAGCAAGAGGCTCCATTGTGCTCTGCTTTGTGCTCCTCAAGTTCAGGTTCAATAGAACTGAAACATTCAGGGGATGGTTCTGAGCATGGAAGTTTGGCCGTGAAATGGTTTATGAGGCAGCCAGGTTGGCCCTCCATCCACAGGTCCCAAACCCATTCTGCCTTTGAAACTGATGATGAGGCACGTGGTGTGTTGGGTGGAGTAGCCTCACTGGTTAGAAAGGCGAAAGGGACAGAGAACTGCATCCTCTCCTTCCTGGCAGAGGAGGCTGTGAGGACAGTGTGGAGACAGCTTGAAGAAAGAAAACTTTCTGGGCAATATCATCAGCTAACGCATCAGAAGGTAATGCCTTAAAAGGAAGTAGAGGTGGCTTGTCTGCAAAACTGTTATGGGACAAAATGCAGAGGCAAATACTGTGCTGGCCTCTGCAACACACACACACACACACACACTCTCTCTCTCTCTCTAAAAGGACTGAGCTCATCATCGGTCAGTATTGTCTTGTGTTTGATGTTTTCCTCCTTCATCTATGATGACTGTTCTCCGTCAGGTCACAGAGGTACAGAGGACAAAATCTGGCCTACACGGGTCCGCCCAAAACCTCATGTGGCCACATGCTCACGAAAGTGTTTATTGATGCAGGTGCTGAAGGAGACTAAATGGTAACGGCGGTAGAAAGAGACCACGACCTACCTCTGCAAGATCTGCTGTGTTGCGAAGGGTTTCCCATGGGGGACAGGGTGAGAATTAGGAAAATACAGATGAAGCACACACTAGAACGATTCTCTACATCTTTCTCACTCCCTTCCACCCCTCTGCCCAGCGTTCCTGCCATGAGTCTCCTGAAATGTTCTCTTAACAAGTTTGTTTATTCACAGCAGGAGACATTTCAAACGGATCTGTTTGAGGATGCCTTTAATTACTGTCATGTTGATAATGAAGAGTCTTCTCACCTTTCCACCTACAGATTTAATTGTATGTACACCCATCTTTTCTTCCCAGCTTCACTTCCAGATAGCTTTCCTTCCATCCAGACCTCATCCTAAATACCCCCTTGTTCTTCTGAGTTATTCTCACTTCCTCTTCAAGCTTTCACCACCTACTAATCCTTTTCATCTTTCTTTTTTCTCCATCTCAACTAGTATTTGCCCCCTCAGTTTATTCTCAAACATCTCTCATCTTCAAAACCCCCTTCCACAGTACTCTGTAACTGCTTTCATTTCTTTTCTATTACAACTTCTACAAAGAAGAGTCTACACCAGTGTCACCTTAGCTGCACAGAGTAATTAACTGCCTAGGAAACTTTAATAAGTCTGGGGTGCGGCCTGGCCATTGGTGGCTCGCAAAGGTCCTCAGGTGATTCGAATATGCAGCCAGAGTAGAGACCTATCGGTTTAACTTCATTTCTATTAATTCCTCAAGCCCTTTCCTGTCTGGTTTATGCCCCAGTCTAATGACAAAATTCCGTGAGTATATTTCAGGTCTCCTCTTTGATGGCTTTCCTGAAACTTTTCTACCTCTGGCTTCTGGACACAGGAGCCGCATCATCTGAACCCTCACATCTGTTTCTCAAAAGTTCTGTTTCCTTGCTCATTGAAATGGCACCGTGCTTCACCTCGTCACCCAAGCTGGAAACCAAGGAATCACGGCCAACACGGTGCCTTCAGATTCTACACTCTGTCACCAACTTGAGCTCTCTCTGCCTCTTGAGGAGCTGAGGATCTGTCCCCTCTTGTCCTCCCTGGTGCTTAGCTCAGGGTTTGGTCCCTGTAGTGGAGATTCATGGCAGGCTTTCATAATTAGTCTGATTCCAGTCTTGACCAAAGTCCCTCTACCATACGGCTTCTCATCTTTTCCACGATCCTCACCCTTATTTCCCCTGGAGGCACCTTGCATCCGGCATCTGCAAGCTCCTCGTAACTGCGTCTGTATGTATACCTCTGGCATTGCACTTCTCAGGCGGTTTTGTGTCAATTTCCTATTTCGCTCCTCTCAGACTGAGCTGATGGAGGGGAGCTAATTTGCACCTTTATAACCTGATGGCTACCAGAGCATCTAGTACATAGAAAGTGGTCCATATATTTTGGTTCAGTGAATTAATAAGTAAATAGGCATCCTCCTTTGTTGGCTGGGCATGGCCTTATCAGACAGCTAATTTCCCAATAACTTTTCTAGAGTGATTAATAGAGGCAGGCAAGGAGGAAGGAAAGAAATGCAAAACACAAGTGATCCTGATTCCCTGGAAGCGTGAGCAGGGATGGTGGAAAAAGATGCAGCACATGGAGGGGAAGGAAGCACCCAGAGGAGTCAGCTTTGCTGGAGGTGTCCCGTTCTCTTTCAGGTCTAATTTTCTGCATATAAGAAATCATTTCTTCAGGACAAGTTCAATGCCACATACAAGTTTCATTACAGGCCAAATAGAAGGCAATAAAGCACCCTGGAGGCACAATAATAGCATGCACGCATTGTAGATACGGTCTGGCTCAGTATTTGAATAAGGGCTATATTTAATACAGAAGAAAATATTCCAGCACCTATGCCATTTGAAATAGGAGATCATTGATTTACCAGTAAAAATCAAAGGAATGAAAGGTCGGTAGGGATGGGATCCCTTCCTTCCGTGGAAAATGAAATGACTTTTGTTTAATGTTTTATTTCATTCTCCCTATTTCATGCCCACTTCACATGAATTAATCTGAGTTCCAATATATGAGTGACCAATAATGTGGGCTTCTGGTTGTCCCTTCTATGAAATACCGATTTTATAGTCATGTGGAGAAAAATGCATTTCTTCAGCTTTGACAGCAGCTTGTTTGGGAGAAATTTGGCAAGGAGACTACTGAGTCCTCAACAGTGAATTGTTTATTTGGGGGTGCAAACTGCTCACTCTTAATGCGTTAATTCATACAACTTCTGGGCTTTTTTTGCTTCAAGAAGCAAACCCTATAAAATCACCCAGTCCCCTTTTCCTGACATCCCCACCGCCCAACCCCACTTCTTCCTGGATATTAGGAATGAGAAAATTAAGATAATTTGTATGCATATTTTTGACAACCATTTTAAGGTTCTGTAATGATAAAGAACAATTAACAAAGGCTTCTCTGGCTTTTGACTAACCACTTTCTGGGCAAACGTTTTAATTAATGAAGAGGCTAATTCCTTTGGTTTAATCATGCAACATTTAAGCAGGGCTGGTAAGGAAAGCAAACGACAGTTCCATTTTGGTGTGTCTCTGTCCACAAGATGGCAGTAAATGTTTGATGAGTCTCTAGGATAATTTTAGTCTTTTGTGTGCGAATGGGGTGCTGGGTGGGGGTGGAGGGGTGTGTGCAAAGGGGAGTGAGATTTGGTCTAGAAGAAAATTTTTATTTATTGGATGTTTTATATTGTTTTACATTTCTGTGTCAAATAAACCCAGTAGTATATAATTAATTTAAAATGCTTTCAAGTGGGTGATAGTTACATTGTTTATTCTAACAGTTAAGGCATGTATCATAACAAAAATAATATAACTGCTATCCACCTCGAGTATATATAATGAAAAAGATGAATAAAAACATTAACATTCGGCTTGGAGAAATTATAGCATTTTACGTATATTGGCTAATGGGGAAATTACATGGACACATTGGTTTATTTCTGAATCCTGGAAGAGCGAAGGCTACCTGCAAGAGTCTGGGGTGATGCAAAAGCCCAGTACATTAGGGTCTTCTCAAGAAGCTTGAGACCAGCAGAACATATCAACATGTATTCACCTAATTGCTATTCAAGGTAATGGGTGGCCAAAGGGGTTTTGGATGAAGAGCTATGGAGAGCTTATAGCAGTGGAGAGATTGCTTGTTACTGGGTGGCGGGGAGGGGAAAAGGCCTTTTGGAAAGCAGGATGTTCAACATTTGCCCTGAAGGGTAGGTGGGATCCAGATTTGCAAACTGCGTGTAGATAGGGTGGGAGTCAAAAAAACCCCCAAAACAAACAAACAGAAAAACCCACACACCTGGGGCAGGTGAGGAGTATGGGGGATGGACAGGGCAGTTGTTTGTTTGCAAAGTGTATATAAAAGGTAGGGTTGGGCGTCAGGTTAGCTTGATATTGAATGTTGGTTCAGAAGTTTGGATTTTGGCACCAAAGGGTTTTGAGCTGAGGAGAGATCTAGCAGCAGTGAATCACAAAGAACAGCCTGGAATCTGCACAGGACGGATGGAAATGGAGAGAAACTGGCTGTGCAATGGTGCGGCGTTCAGGGGAGAGGCAGTGGGCGGTCCTTGCCAAGCCATCGTCCTAAAGCCTGGACCATTAACTTCATTTCTTTAGGTCATTTTCCTTCTATAAAAAGCAAAAGGTTGAGCCAGGTGGTTCTTTTCAGCTCCAAAAACCACGGGCCTGGCTAGGATAATAGCAGGGGTGTAGAGACAGGGGAATAACTATCAGAGAGATTAGCAAGGCAGGCAAAAAGCACCTGGTCTCCCTGAGTGGAACATGAAGGGAGGGATGTGGGGATGGGATGTGGGCAGGAGGGGAGCAGAGAAAGAGGGAGAACCGAATTTCACGCAGCTGGTTGCTGAGAAAGACAGTGGGGGCACAAGCAGAGAACAGCAACGCCAGCTTTGTGAAAAATGCACTTTCAGCTTCAGCCATGCTGGTAACCAGCATTATCTGCAGTATGGAAATCCTGGATAAGAGGATTGGTTTATGTTAACCCGAATATTGGGACAAAGGATCTGAACAGAGAGCAGAATGACCATCATAAATGTTTCCATTTTTTCCCCCCGCTTAATAGAGTTCAGCACATATGTCATTGTTTTCAAAGCAATGTTGAAACGGAAACAAAATAGGCAGGTCTTCATACACAAAGATGGCACCAGGGACCGGCCTCATGGGGTCTGGGCTGGGAGCTGCTCTCTTGCTTGTGGTGCGACGAGAGGCCCCAGCCACCCGGGAGCTCACAGAGTGACCAGCACGTGAAGGAGAGGGTGGGGGAAGCACACCTGCTGAGTCCTCAGGGAAGAACAGTCCTTAGTCCAATGTTAGCACCACAGGGGGAACAACCCTCCAAGTCTCCACCCAATTCTGACCAGATATTTGTGGGGAAAGCCAACAAATAGTTATTGGGGAGTGATTCCAAAAGTGTCCTTTCCAGGGCTGTCACAGGGTGAGATCAGAGAGTTTCAGGCTAATCTCTTGGACTACAACACTGTGCAATGAAGACTGATGCCCAGAAGGGTGGGGTTGGCAGAAGAAAAGGACTGGGATGTGCCTCCAAATCGGTAGAGATTAAAGTCTGTTTGATGCCACTCAGTGCTGTGAGCTGAATGTGAAATGGACATTTTCACGTAGTGCGCTGAAAATGCATTTCCAGAATGTTCACTGAATCAGCACATCACGTCCTTGACCTTTTTGAATAAATAGACATCTGCTATATAATGAAACAAAGGCTATATAATTTGCGATATAATTTTTCTTTTCTTAGGGCCACACCTGTGGCAAATGGAGGTTCCCAGGCTAGGGGTTGAATCAGAGCTGTAGCTGCTGGCCTACACCACAGCCACAGCAACCCAGGATCAGAGCCGCATCTGCAATCCAGCTCATGGTAATGCTGGATCCTTAACCTACGGAGCAAGGCCAAGGATCAAACCTGAGTCCTCATGGATACTAGGTGGGTTCATTATGGCTGAGCCACAGTGGGAACTCCTGCTATATACATTTTAAGATAGGAATGTATGCTCTTTAAAAATGAAGTTAAACGATTCCTTACCAGGTAGATTTTAACAAATAAAACAATTACTACTGGCACTTTGTCTTTAAATACAGTTTGTATTGGGAATCGTAGATGAATCTGCACTTGATTTCCAAACTTTTTAAAAATCTAAAGTGCTTTTCTCTGCGAGTCTAAAGTGGCTCAAACATCGGGGGCTGGGGAGGGAATTTGAGGACAAATTATAGCTTTTGGAGACCACTAGTTAACTTCCTCAAGTTGTAATGAAATATTTTACTCCTTTAATGCCAACAATACCAACGATTTTAAAAAAGGACTACACAACTTTCTCTTCTTCTTTTTTTTTTTTTAAGTGGCTGCACTGTGGCATATGGAAGTTCCCAGGCTAGAGACTGAATCTGAGCCACAGCTGCAGCAGTGCTGGATCCACTGTGCAGGGCCAAGGATGAACCCACACCTCCTCAGCAACTCAAGCCGCTGCAGCGGAATTCTTAACACACTACACCACAGTAGAAACCCTTTTTCTTCTTTTTAAACCAACATTTCCATCTTATTTTATTTTATTTCATTTTAGTTTTGCTTTTGAGGGCTATACCTGCAGCATATGGAAGTTCCTGGATTAGGGGTCCAACTGGAGTTGCACCTGCCGGCCTACACCACAGCCACAGCAATGCCAGACCCGAGCTGCGTCTGCGACCTACACCACAGCTCATGGCAATACCAAATCCTTAACCCACTGAGTGAGGCCAGGGATTGAACCCACATCCTCATTGATACTAGTTGGGTTCGTTACCCACTGAGTCACAAGGGGAACTCCTTCTTATTTTAAAAACATGAATTTCATGGTTAAAAGCAGTATTTTCTACAGTGTTATAGCAATTAACAATTCAGTTTAGTGGGTGAATTTAATATTCTGCCTTGAGGTTAACCATTGACGCTTTCTGAACCCAGCCCCCCTCTTAGTTCTCATTCAGGTAAGGCCTCTCTTTTTAGGGATCTATCTTCCCAGCCCAGCTTAAGAACCTCAGCTGAGAAACCACATCTTAACTCTTTATTGTATCCTCACCACCTGCTTTGCACATGCTGCAGAAATCAATGAACTGCCTCTTTGCTTCTCCCCATCTTTTTCTACACAAGCTCACAGATGCATCTTAACTATAAGAGGTAACAGCATTCCAGCAAAACACATAGTAGGAAGGTGAACTTGATGTCACACTTGTAACATCAAATATAACATCATATTATAACCCAGCAGAGTATCAAGATATAAATCATTTCGGGGTCATTCCCACTCTTCCTTCTTCCCTCCCTCCTTTCCCTCCTTCCTGTGTGTGTTGGTATCTATTATCTGAAGGCGCTGAAATCACAGAAAGTCAGGAGAAACCTTAAGGTGATCCAGGGCAACCCTTGCCTTATCAGGAAACAGCTCTATCACAGCCTTGACCTCTGAGGTCCAATGGCCTCTGCCTGAACATGACCAAGGATGATGAACCATTATACGTACGGCCAGCCCCTTCTACGTGTAAACCCGTGATTATGTATCAGGATGTTCTTTATCATGTGGCACTAATCTGGGTCCCTGTAATATCTATTTGTTGGTCCTGCTTGTAACCTATAACTAAAGAATCATTTTAAGTCTTCTGCATTATGGTTCTTAAGATAGCTGAAGTCATTCATCATGTCCATCCTTAATCTCCTTTTTTAGGCTAAATTTCTTTGTTTTTTTTTTTCCCCTCGTTATTCTTCATGCATCTGGACCTCCTTCCCAGACACGTGGGAGCTTGGGGCCCTGAGGCCAGTGGCGGTGACACCATATTCCAGGAAGCTGAACCAAGCCTGGGCTGTGGGTTCTGCTTCCAGCTGTTTGCAGGCTACGGTCTGTGGGGATGCTCGAGCAGGGGGGAGGAAGAAACTCCAGGAGATTCATCCGGGAACTGGACACACTGTTCAAAGAAACAATCAACACCCACCTCTCCCATCTCCAGAGTTGTGACTTGCAAACTTAAGCTTGTATCAGAATCACCTGGAGGGGACACAGGTGGCTGGTCTCCACTCCCAGTGTTTCTAGCAGGTCTGAACCTGAGATACTGAATTTCCAACTACTTCCCAGGCAATGCTGACTCTGCAGGTCTGGGACCACCCTTGGAGAACCACCTCTGTAGACAATGCAAAGATGCTGAGATGCAGCACCTGATGAGGCTAGAAGGCTCAACATGGATTGTAAATTAACACAGGTCAGGGCTGAGACTCAGGCGGTGGGTAGCGGGGTGGACGGCGTACAAGTGAGATGCCTGCTAGGGGTGAAATGTAAGAAAAACAGTCACTGTCAGGGCATATAAGCACAGGGCTGCGCCCACAGAGAGCCAGCAGCAAGCAAGCCTGTGTCAAGCAAGCTGCGGGCTGGGATAGTTTTCCTGCTGCAGTGTGGCTTCCATATGGGTAGGATGTTGGCTCTCAAAGATGTGAGCTTGGTGTGAACATGGTCACTAGGTCCTCTAACATCCTAGTGACTATTTCTTCCAGCAATAAATGTCACTAATGCGCCTGCAAAAAAATTACATGAGATTTTGGGCATAGTCATAGCAGGGTTGCATTCTAAAAAATATTTAAAATCTAACTGTACAAGAGTACATTTTCAAATTCCATTCAAATCCTGAAAATATTTGCATGGAATTTCTTTTTTTCCAGAAGTGAAATCACACAAAGGACGGCAGGTTGTAATAAGTAAAGGTTGTGATCCATGAACTATTATCGTATCATTTCTATCCTCAAAGGCTTTCCGGTCTCCTAGGAGACAGGCATGTAAATAAGTGATTCTACATTGCAGAATGAAATGAACAGAGGTCCGGTAACAGGGCTACCAACTGACTGCCATGGGGGTAGAGAGGATAGAGGGGGCCTAAAGATGAGCCTGTACGTTATTGATTGTGGGCTTCAGGTCAATTTATTTCAGAATTGTTGCCCCCACCTCTGAGAAACCTGAGAAGTTCCAGACAGAGATGATAGGCAGAGCTGGCAATGCCCTTCACCAGCCCCAATGCCCTGGCTGTGTGCCTTCCTCCACAGCTCCTGGTGGCTGCCAGGGGCCTCTGTGCCCCCAGCCACCCAGTCTAGATTTTTTTTTCAGCCATGTCTGCAGCAATGCAGAAGTTCCTGGGCCAGGGACTGAACCCAGGCCACAGCAGTGATCTGAGCCACAGGAGTGACAATGCCAGGTCCTTAACTGGTTGAGCCACCAAGGAACTTCCTATCTACTCTTCAACATGAAAGAAATTCAATCTCAAGTTTGGCAGGAACTTAAGGGTGTGATCTGTTTCATCCTCTAAACCCAGGCAGAATTTTATTTCATAATCAAGACAAAGAAGTACCAGAAATCTTTTTTTTTTTTTCTTTTTAGGGCTGTACCTGCGGCATATGGAAGCACCCAGCTTAGGGGTTGAATCGAAGCTACAGCTGCTGGCCACAGCCACAGCCACAGCCACAGCAACTCAGGATCCGAGCTACACTACAGCTCATGGCAGTGCTGATCCTTAACCCATTTAGCAAGGCCAGGGATTGAACCTGTGTCTTTATGGATCCTAGTTGGGTTCGTTACTGCTGAGCCACGACTGGGAATGCCTACCCATCAACTATTTTTGAAGGTCTGTAGGGAAGGTTTCACGATGCTGCCTGTAAGCTGCTGCTCTGGATTGCAGGTCTGTGTCCCCTCAGGTTGCATATGTTGGGACCATAACCCCCGACAGGATGGGGTTTGGAGGCGGGGATCTGGAAGGTGGTTAGGTTTAGCCGAGGTCATGAGGTTAGAGTCCCCGTGCTGGGATTAGCATCCTTAGAAGAAGAGGAGGAGACACGAGAGCTTTTCTCTCCAGCACCAGAGGACACAATGAGGAGGTGGTCACCTGGGAGCCAGGAGGAGAAGGGCCCCCACTCAGAACGCACCCATGATGACGCCCTGATCTTAAACTTTTGGGCTCCAGAACGGTGAGAAATCAGAATCTGTTGTTGCAATTCCCCCGGTCCACGGCACTGTGTTAGAGCCGCCCAAGGTAAGACAGCTGCTTAACCTGGGAGCACTTTCTTTGCCTCCGTGGACTCTTTGTCTCTGCAGTCTCCTCTCTCTTGGCCCCTTTCAATGACCACTTGCTATTCAGCGAGAGAAACAACCGACCGGTTTTCTGCGAGTGGAAAATGCTCCCTTCCAGGTGTGCTAGGAGCTGGGGATGACAGGCAGCTCACATTTCAGCAGGTGAAGACAGCCCGGGTTTCTGTTTAGGGGAGGCAAGCACTCCAAAGCCCTTCGCTACTGAGCAAGTGCCCTGTTCCAGGAGTAAAGCAGACGCTGAGGCAGAGCTCTGTGCTGGTCTGTGAAGTCTCCTCTCGCACTGGGCGAGTGGATGGGTAACTTATTTGCAACGCAACGTGAGACTCTCGGCATGCTTCAATTTTTTTTTTTCTTTTTCCTGCAGTGTGCAGTGACTTGATGTGGGATCTCAGTTTCCAGACCAGGGATCGAACCTGGGCTGCAGCTGTATAAATGTGAATCCTTAACACTAGATCACCAGGGGACTCCTAGGCACACCTTAAAGGAACTATTTCCTACACTGCTAGCCTGGATCAATTCCCTAAGTTAGGAAGGAGGTGAGTTGGGTTTTAGTTCTGTGTGACTTCATACACAGTTGCTTTCTCAGTGTGGTTTTCAGTGTCAACATCTACAAAATGAGGGCCTTGGGTTAGATATGCCATCAAGCTCTTAAATTATCTATGTGTCTTTGGCTTTGGAGGGCTAAATGTGAAAGCTCTCCAAACTATGCTTTATCTATTAGTGAAGAAGCTGCTCAGATTTCATTTCGTCTCTGACCAAGACAAATGGACATCTCACATCGACAGCTCTGCTGTAGCCCTTTTGCTGAAGGATGTTTTTCCACCCACCAAATTGTGCATTCCAGGCTTTCCACAGGACCTGCACCTGTTACTGCATGTCACCAGTCTAATTTGTTCTAATCCCATCAAGTTCATAGCCCTGTGGATGAGTTTTCCTATTGGCAAACTCAAGGCTGATGAATGAACAATTGTAACTGGGAACAGGGAGGGAAGGAGGGCCGCCAGAAGGGGAAGGATGAATATTACCTGGATTAATCTATGAAATTCAGATCAGAAAATACTAACCTCTTTTTTAGGCAAACACATGGTGATGCTGAACTTCTGGAGTTCAAATACCAAGGGGACTGAAACCTGGAACTTCGTGGGGACAAAAGGACATGTCACAGAAGCTACACGACACGGCTCTCCAGAGAGTGGTGCCTTGACATCCCATGAGTAGGTTGGTTGGTTTCTTCTCCACAAAATTGGTATTTTATTTTATTTTTTTTTTGCCTTTCCTAGGGCTGCTCCCATGGCATATGGAGGTTCCCAGGCTAGGAGTTGAATCAGAGCTGTAGCCACCGGCCGACACCACAGCCACAGCAACGCAGGATCCAAGCCATGTCTGAGACCCACACCACAGCTCACGGCAACGCCAGATCCTTAACCCACTGAGCAAGGCCAGGGATCGAACCCGCAACCTCATGGTTCCTAGTCGGATTCGTTAACCACTGAGCCACGACAGGAACTCTAAAATTGGTATTTTAAACCCCAAATCACCAGGAATAATTTCCAGCCCGCTGACTGGAAATCAAAATGGAGCAGAACGATTTCCCGCACAGAAAAATGTTGCTCAGGGATGCAACAGAGACAGTCAGGAAATAGGCTTTGCTCCCCGAGGCCTTTTCCCTGTTTTGTATTTCATTGTCTCACTGCCCACCTCCTTCAGGGACTACACACAAAGGCTACACTAATTGGAATCAAGTTTGAAAGCATCACTAAGACTGCCTTGAAGTTAAGGAGAGCCTGCTATGCAATCTCAATTTTCTAAAACCTTATCTCCTAATCACCTTTCCTTTAATACTGAGTCGATTTTATTTTTAATTTGTTCTTTCGCATGGGAAGTTTGTTTTTTGACTGGGGATTCAGCTGGATTAGCTTTCATCAGGGCTCACTCAAACCCCAGTGTAGGCTAGGCCAGTGTACTCTAGGGCTTCGGCTCCCAAGCTGAGTACTCCTGGTGGTTTAGAAAAGAAGGAGGAAAAGAAAAGGGAAGAGCAGTTAGTAGCAACTTGAGGGATTCTGCTAGGCCTCCCCAGTGTCCTCACTATTCAGACTCTAATAAGTGGGCTGCCTAGTCCAGGACGGCCAAAATGACTTGTGTCTGACTGCAGAACCGTCACATCCACTAATAGCAAGGGTGATACAAAATTTGCAGCTACCATTTTTTTTTTGTCTTCTGTCTTTTCAGGGCTGCACTCCTGGCACATGGAGGTTCCCAGGGGCTGAATCAGAGCTGTAGCCATCGGCCTACACCACATCCACGGCAATGCAGGATCTGAGCCGCATCTGCGACCTACACCTGCCACACCTGATCCTTGACCCGCTGAGCAAGGCCAGGAATTGAACCTGAGTCCTCATGGATGCTAGTCGGGTTCGCCAACCACTGAGTCATGATGGGAACTCCTGCAGCTACTATTTACTGAACATTATCATTAAGCATGCGACCAGGCACTGTGCTGGTCTCTGTACCAATATTATCTCATTTGCGCATCAGCTTAGTTCTCTGGCGAGATGTTATTATCCCCATTTTCCAGGTTAGGAAACAGAATCGTAGAGGGTTAAATGACTTGCTGGGAAGAAGAACTGGGACCAGAACCCAGCTCTTTCTGACTTTAAAACTCATGCTCTTTCCATCCCCTCCCCTGAGCCTCCAGAACAGAGGGTATTCTCTTGTCAATTTCCCCTCCCAACAGTATTGATCTTTCACATTCACTTGTGATCGCAGTTACGTGGGAGCAAAATATTTGAGTTCATACATCTCCCCTTTACTAATAGAAAATGATTCTGTGATTATTTGTGCACATTTGTCTTTAGCGTCTTTATAACATGCATCAGTTTAATATCAAAGCAGAAGCTTTATGTATTGGGCCCTGGGCACCAATATGTTTAGATTATGTATAACTCTGAGCCTGTTTTACTATAACAGGGCCTCATTCTCTCAAATATATCCATCAACCATCCATCAGTGTAATATACATCACTCATTTAAGAACACATTTCCATCAGACCTTTTCTCACTCCACTTTCTATTACCACATATGGCAATTACAAGAATCAGAAGGCTATAAAGTGAATAATCTAAAAATGATTAATTTTGCCCTGTTAGAAAGCTGTCATTTCTGTTCTTATGAACCGATAATAATAACCTTGTCATTCTCCTACTTCTTTTCTAGGATAGAGACTATGTATTCATTTGCTAGGGCTGCCATAACAAAGAGCCACAAACTGGGTGGCTTGAATAACAGAAATTTGTTGTCTCACAGTCCTGGCAGCTAGAAGGCTGAGATCAAGGTCAGCAGGTGTAGTTTCTTCTGGGAACACAGGGAGAATCTGTTTGGTGCCTCTCTCCTAGCTTCTGGTGGTTTGCTGGTAACTTCTGGCTTTCTTGGCTGGTTGACACATCACCCTGATCTCTGCCTTTGTGTTCTCATGGCATTCCCCCTGCCTGTGTGTCTGTGCTCAAATTTCTCCTCGGGATAATGACGCCAGTCACATTGGATTAGGGCCCCATCCTCCTGTGTCAGTATGACTTTATCCTACCTACTTAATTCATTGTATCTGAATGACCTTCATGTTCGAATAAGATCACATTCTAATGTCCTGGAGGTAAGGACTTCTACATGCATTTTTGGGAATGGGGACACAACTCAACCCACAACAGGCTAGTTGGGCAGCAGGTGAATCAGCATGTGGGAGGCTCAGCATCCAGCACACTCTCTGAGTTTCTCACTGTGAACTAGGGACCAGCGGCAGCACTGAAGAAGCACTGATGCAGGAGCCCTACTTTGGCCACCATGGTGCATACACTCGAGGATGGAGGTGTGTGTTAACATAGGCAATGTAATGCCAGGTAGGAGCTGCTATTTTGGAGATGGGAGCAGTGAGCCCAGCACTCAAGCTGCCAGGAGTTGCTGGGGAAGACTTTTTCCAAACGCCTACTGCTGCTGATCAACTGCTTATCAAACTCAAAAAATACAGTCAAAGTTTAAATATGACTCAATGTTGCTTGAGATCAGAGCATTCCTGTACCTCTTGGCAGCCAAGCTTGGAGAAAACCTTCGTTTCAAGCATCAATCAAGATTTTCTTTTTCTTGAAGTCAATCAAGATTTTTAAAGAGTAGGTTTCCTGGTCTCTTTTCATAACATTTTGTCCTTTTGGTGATTTGATTAGGAATAAACCTAAAGTATGGTGGATAGAAAAGTGTTCAGC
Organism: Phacochoerus africanus; assembly: GCF_016906955.1. Lineage (NCBI taxonomy): Eukaryota > Metazoa > Chordata > Mammalia > Artiodactyla > Suidae > Phacochoerus > Phacochoerus africanus. The sequence goes on from NC_062545.1 coordinate 17,667,583, forward strand.
CTACAAATATGTCTTCACTTTTTCTGGCTTCATCTCTCTTGGCGATATAAGTCAAATCACAATGGAACCAAAACA